>NC_057712.1:42790074-42930640 GCF_004010195.1 Chiloscyllium plagiosum
GGAACAGAGAGAGAGAGAGAATGGGAGGGGGAGAAGTGTAGGCTCAGAGAGAGAGAGAGACGGAGAGAGAAGGGGGCAAGGGGGAAGCTGAGAGCGGAGTGCCAGGAGATTGGTGCGGAGAGAGGGGAAGAGGCGTGGGGATAGGTAGTACGAGGACAGAGGGAGGCAGGAGGAAGGCATTGAATGAGAAGAGAGTGGATAAGAGTTAGAGTGGAGAGTTGCGGACAGCATGGGTAGGGGAAAGAGGACAGCAAAAACATACTGATGGACAATATTGGCCAGAACATCGGGCCACTTGTGGGAGTGGCAACCTCACTATTCACAATACCTAAACAAGACTCTAAATATTTAAAAGTAGATAGTTTGAACTCTGTAAATTTATGCTCAAATATTTTTAGACTTCTTAAAACAACATGGACTGCATAGCTTAATTTCAGATTTATACCAGCAATTATATTCATATGAAGCTCCTCTTCACCCCAAACACACTAACTACTAACACGTTTCACATCCTCATCATCCTCTGGATCAAGATATTGCTCCTGAATTTGCTAACAGATTCATTATTGATCAATTAATAACAAAGGCCCAGAATTTTGGAAAGCCTCACGAGTGGGTTTACTTTCACGCAGTCAATCCAATAAAATTTTCTTAATTTTGAAGGTATGTTCGATCATTCTGCATCTTGGTTTAAGAGATGACTGTTTTGATACAACAATCCAACATGATTTCAAAAGTGGAATTAATGCTGTGCATAATTTACATAAGTCCCCATTTAATGTGAGCCAGTTTCATGTTATTTCGCTTTAAAAACGGGGCATGTATTTTTGCATAACATTGCAAGATTTTTAAGTAACTGTCCACTAGCATGAACTCAAACTGTGTGACCTGTTCACCACAGTGTGTGGTCTCTCCTGCTCCCAAACCCACCCTCCAGTTTTCAATCTCTGCTGTTTCATGATTCATCCTCTTGCTGACCTTTGCTTTTCCAAACCTCCCACTGACACGTTCATCATTGCCCTCTACTGAACCTGTGTTCCCTTTCAAAACCCAGATTGATCTGAAGTTGGGAGCTCTGGAGCAGAAGAATTACAGATCCCAATGGTCCAGAAGCAAATGCTCCTGATCGTTGCTTCCCTTTCCTGAGACCTGGCTGGGAGCGAGGCCTTTGGACGTGAGCAGAGGCAGCAAGAGTGGTTGAAGTACATGCACCAGATGAAACTCTCAGTGAGTTGAGGAATGATAACCAGTGAGCAGGAGAGTGAGGGAGTAGTTGAAGCTGCAGGGTGGGAGGATTGGCAACAAGAGGGTGGATTAAGTAGTGAGAGAGACCCAAAACTGGTGTGAGGGCAATAACAGGAATAGCCCATTGTAACCAGGAGGGTTAGAAAGCAGGAGCTGTGGCAAGCAGGAGGTTTGGGAAGCAGGAGGAGTAGCAAACAAAAAATACTGTAAAGTAAAAGTTTTATGTCTTTTGCATTTTTATTTTTAAATTCAGTTTATAAGTTATTTAATTATCAATAAAGGAATTTAGCAATGTGAAGGGTTTTACAGGGTGTAATTCAATAGGTAAACATGATTTGCTTAGTTGTTTCATTTTATGTTGTAATTTTCAGGAATGCAATTCAAATTCAAATGAAGAACGTATTCCTAAAGCATGCACTGAATGCACAGATGATGTAATCCTAGTTACACTGAAAGCTGCTTCATAGGGTTACCCTGTATCTGCACACAAATGAACTAAACTCACACCATAATATCTTCCAGCATGTAAGCAGCCCATTTATCCCATTGGCTTGTACCACCTCTTGAAAAACGACATCCTGCTCCCATTCTCCTACTCTCTCCTTAAAGCATTACTTATTATTCTTCTTAGATCTATGCCCAGCCCCTTGTTAAAAGTTAGAACTGAATCTGCTTTCACCACCACCTTTTCAGCCAGTGTATTCCAGATCATCATAACTCGCTGCATTCCCTTTTGTTTTGCCAAGCATCTTAAATTTGTGGTCTCTGGTAATTAAACTTCCTGCCTATGGTATATTTCTCTCCATCCACTAGTAACTCCATCAAAACTCTTCGCTGTTTTGAACATCTTTACTAAATCCTTTCTGTTCCTGACAAGAACAATTCTGACATCTTAGCGAGTTCTTAGAAGATTTGTAGCTCAGGTTGTGGTTTTGGATGTAAGTTTGCTCACTGAGCTGGAAGGTTTGTTTGCAGACATTTCATCACCATATTAGGTCACATCACCAGTGAGCCTCTGGTGAAGCATTGTTATGTCCTGCTTTCTATTTGTGTTTAGGTTTCCTTGTGGTGGTGATGTCATTTCCTGTGATGGTGACGTCACTTCCTGTTCTTTTTCTCAGAGGGTGGTAGATAGTGTCCAAGTTGATGTGTTTGTTGAATTCTATGCTTCCAGGAATCCTCGTTTGTGTTGCTGTTTGGCTTGTTCTAGGATGGATGTGTTGTCCCAGTCAAAGTGGTGTACTTCCTCATCTGTATGTCAGGATACTAATGATAGTGTTCATTGGGTACCCGTTCTTTTTGAATACACTGTATAGGTGATTTTCCTCTACTCTTCATAGTTCCTCAATGCTGCAGTGTGTTGTGGCTCATTGAAGTAATGTTCTAATGTAGCTTCATTTGTGGGTGTTGGTATGACTGCTTCTGTACTTCAGTATTTGTCTGTATATGTTGTTTTCATGTAGACGCTGGTTTGAAGTATCCCCATTGGCTGCTTGCTCTACTGTGACATCTAGGAATTGTTGTTTGTTGTTGTTTTCCTCCTCTTTAGTGAATTTTGTGCCAGTAAGGATATTATTGATGATCTTGATGGTTTCCTCTAATTTGTTTCATTTAGTGATGACAAAGGTGTCATCCACATAGCGGACCCAAAGTTTGGGTTGGATGGTCAGCAGAGCTGTTTGTTCAAGTCTCTGCATTACTGCATCTGCTAAGAACCCTGATATCGGAGATCCTATGGCTGTTCCATTGGTTTTGTTATTTAAAGTAAAGTGGGTGGTCAGGCATTGGTCCACTAGCTGGACAACGTTGTACTTGCTGATGAAGTTGGTGGTGTTTGGAATATGTGTCTTTTGTTCTTTTAATACTGTAGTCAGTGTTTCTTTGGCCAGGTTGATGTTGATGGATGTGAACAGGGCTGTTATGTCAAAGGAGACCATTATTTCATCCTCTTCTATCTTGGTGTCTTTGATGGTGTTCAGAACTCCTTGTGTGGAGTGAATAGAGTGGTATGAGTCTTCTGCTAGGTGTTTTAGTCTTTGGTGTAGTTCCTTGAATAATCTGTACGTTGGTGTTCCAGGTAGTGAGACTATGGGTCTGAGATGGACTCCTGGTTTGTGAAAATTTTCGGTAATCTGTAGAAGCATGGTGTGTTGGATCAGTCAGTCTTGTTTAATTCTCTGATTTCTGAAGTTTTTTGAGTAAGGCTGTGATTCAGTTCTCTGATTGTGGGATCGGGTCTATCGCCACAAAAAGAAGGGGTACCCAATGAACACAGCCAACCGATATCTCACCAAACAAGCAGACACAGCCCGTTCAGAAACCTTAGCCACTCTCCCCTACATCAAAGACATCTCGGAAGTGACTGACAGACTACTCAGACCCCTTGGCACCATGGTAGCCCACAAACCCACCAACACACTAAAACAGCAGCTAATGAACTTAAAAGACTCTATACAGACAACAAGCAAAATTAATGTAATTTACAAAAAACCTTGCAAGAACTATAACAAACACTATATTGGACAACAGGCAAAAAAATAGCCACCAGGATACATGAACATCAACTAGCCACAAAAGGACATGACCCACTATCATTAGTATCCTTACATCTAGATGAGGAAGGACACCACTTTGACTGGGACAACACATCCATCCTAGGACAAACCAAACAGAGAGATGAACAAGAATTCCTGGAAGCATGGCATTCCAACCGGAACTTTATCAACAAACACATCAACTTGAACCCATGTAACACCCTCTGAGAAAAAGAACAGGAAGTGACATCACTGACACTGGAAATGACATCACCAACTGAAGGAAACCTAAACATATAAATGGAAAGCGGGACATAAAACTAGCGCTTCAGCGGAGGCTCACCGATGATGTTAGCTAGTATGGTGATGAAAAGTCTGAAAATGAACCTTCCAGCTCAGCGAGCAAAATTACATCCATAATTCCAACATCTCTCATCCCACCAAGTAACTAAAGTGTCTGGTACCACTCCAGTTAATCTCCTTTATGTCTACTCCAAGGCAATCTTGAGAAAGGCAGTCCAATACATTGCTACATTACATAAGTTATATTTAAAACAATCACAACTTTTCCCAGTCATGGTTTTTAATTTGAAAAAATGTTAATTGCACAATGAGCTTGTTCCATATGAAATACATTACTTACTTTGTGGTAATCTAGTTGCTCTTGAAGGATTTCCAGGTCCGTGTCAACTGGCTGCAGGCTCTCCAGTTGGATTCTCCTATCTTGGAGTAACATCAAGTGAGCTTGCAAGTTCTCTGCATGTTCCAAACACTGTTGTGCAATGTTACATATCTGCAACAAAAATTGAATTAACGCTTCAGCTTTGGCCTAAGTCATTGTAATGTTATGAAAGAACAGATTATTTCCAAGACAAACATTAAATTGCACAAAGTGAACATAGTGATTATGTCAATCAACTCAATATACTAAATAACATTTGATACAAAACAATGATGGATATAAAATGCATAAAAATAAAGCTCAGGAAATCTTGAAATCTACAGTCACTGACATTTTCTAATCTTTGTCCGAAGCCCAAAATAGTCACCAAGTGATAAGATTAAGATATTTCAATAAATGTTTGCTTTTCATTTTCATGCTGGAAAGGTCAGGAATATCAGAGTTGAAACACAATAACTCAGGATCAAAAATTAGCATCAGCCTGCTCCAACATTTGATAAGATCACAGCTGATCTTCCTCAAAGAATTGTAACTCTTTCATGCCCTTTCTCAAAAGCATGCTTGATTGTGGATTATTTTCTAAATGTCCTACTACTACTTTCATTATAACTGATTCATTGCAGAGCAAATGACCTATTTTATACTGTCTTTTATGACATCTGGATTTATCAATGTATTTTTCAGACAGCGACTTACCTTTGATTCAGTGAAGTGTACTCACTCCTGTAAAATGAAGGAAACATGGCAATCCAGCAAGCTTCCAAAAACAGTAATCTGATATAGACCAGATAATCTGTTTTACAAATGCTAATGCAGGATAAATATTGTCCAAATGACCAGGGAGTTCTAAATTTGATTGTAAAAGTCACCTGCCATGTTTCATTCAGGAAAAAAAACTTTGCCAATAATGTTTGTTCAACTTTAAAATAAACATGAGAGACAAGAGATTCAACAGATACAGTCCCACATTCAATAGCAGGAGCAACAATTTGGAATACTATACTAAAGTAGTTTGGGAAGGCGATGACTTAATGGTATTATTGCTACACAACTAAACCAGAAACCCAGGGGAACATCCTGGGCACCTAGGTTTGGAACTGATGGTGCAGTTTGAATTTAATAAAAAGAAAATTTTGAATTAAGAATGTAACGATGACCATGAAGCCACTTTCAATTGTTGTAAAAACCCATCTAGTTCACTAATGTCATTTAGGGAAGGTAACTGCCTTCCTTAATTGGTCTGGCCTACAGCTGACTCCACATCCACAGCAATGTAGTTGATTCTTAACTGGCCTCTGAAATAGTCTAGCGAGCCACTCAGTTGTAACAATTACTAGAAAGTCTCCAAGAAATGGAACTGTCCGTGATCTCGGTACCAGAAATAACAATTGCAAAAGCCCTATTAACCCTGCAAAATCCTCCTCACTAACATCTTACTGACATTTTCCAAATGCACGACCACTATCATCTCAAAGAACAATGGCAGCAGGTACAAGGGAAAATACACCACTTGCAAGTTCCTCTCCACTCACCATCCTGATTTGGAAATATTGTACATCAATGTTCCTTCAATACCACTGAATCGAAACAGCATTGTGGGTCTAGCTATAGCAATTCAAGTCAGCAGCTCATCACCCCATTTTCAAGGACAACTTGAGATTAGCAAAATATCTGACCCAGCCAATGATGCCTATTTCCCATGAATACATAAAAGAAGTAATGGATCTAGCAAAAACCTTCTTAACTATAAAACCTACAAGGAAATGATTCAATACTACTACTGAACTGAATTGAGAATAGGGTATACAAGTGCTGACTGTACCAGACCAAAAAATTATTTAATATGGATGAGCTACCACGTTAAGATTTTCTCACATTATTATCTAATCGATATTGGCTCTAATGTATGAGGACTGAGAATGTTTGTAAAGATACAGACAACACTGTAATTCAACTCATTCTTGGGTTCGTGCTTTTATAATTTTTCACAATTGAATTGTATGAAGATAAATTGCAAGGATTACTAACCTGTCCATCCTCCTCAACAGTCTTGTGGTCCACATGCTGTTCAAGTTTAATGTTGGTCTCTTCCTCAATGCCTTCCAATAGTTTCATTTCACAAGCTACATCGGAAGACTGCATCACTAAATCCTTACTGCTCTTTCCATTTTCATCTTGGTCACATGCAACAGTTTCAACCATGTCCTTCACATCATCTTTATTCTCATTAATCCATGATGCATCTTCAAAGGTGAATGGTTCCTGAATGTTTTCTATTACTGCTTCTATTTCAACAGGATTACTAAACGATGTAGCAACTGAATCTTCATTTGTCCTTTCATTTGTACTGTGTACACTAGATTGCACACCTCTTTCATTAATTATATTTGTAGTCCATACATTGTTTGTTGCATCGCCAAGATTTTCACTCTCCTGAATGTTCTTCCGAAATTCTTGATCACTGTAAGGAGACTGCATCAGCAGATTTTCATTTTTGTCCTCATTTGTATTTTGGCCACCCTGCACCTGTGTCTTTTCCTTCGCATTGTCTTCTTCATTCACTTTAACGCAGGAATTATTCACTGCTAGCTCAGTGGTATGCTCATGAATATTGTTTGCCAGATCTGGTTGAGAATCAGCTGGTACTTTCTCCTTTCCATTCTCACTTACATATTTTCCATCTTGCCTGACTTGCAACACTTCCTTCACTTCCTCAAGACCCTTATTGTTGCTAATCCCAATGTCATCAGATGCATCCTCCAAAATGACTTTGGGTTGAGCATCTTCAAAGAATTTCACTTCATCAGAAAAATCAGCAGATTGCATTAGTAGATCATCTTTCTGCCTATTTTGCTTTATTTCTATCATCCTCTTCATTGTACCATCATCATCATTAATGTGAGCGTCTTTTGATGCACTGTCATAAATGGCTACCTTCTCTATGCCTTCTTGTGATTCTGACCCTCTGATAGGAGAACCAAGATTCCCATTGTCATGACAAGCTACACTTTGGTCATTTTCTTTCACCTGAGTTGCTTGATTCATGTCAGTCCTTTTCTCCTTGACCGTTTGCTGCAATATACTTTGAGGAGTTCCTGCAGTGCTGAGTAGCACAAGAAATCTTTCACAGAGTGTCTCTTTCACTTGCCTGTCTTCTGTCAAATCTGGAATTTCATGTTTTATTTCACAGAAAAGCTCATCAATTAGGCTGCTGACCAGGGCTTGGTTTTTCAAACTGTAAGGATCTTTCTCTTCAATTAATGCAAAAAGCATTTCCTGCACGTGTGCACTCATCATTACTGGCTTCAAACAAGCAATCGACTCTGCTATTTTTAAGGACTTTTCTTCTTTCAAACCAAATGATTCACTAAACTTTTCATTGAGAAGCTCTCGTTTCAGACAATCAAAGAGAATTTCTGACTTACTTACAGCAGCCCAAGTATCACCACATAAATTTGCCACATCCTGAGCATTAGGCATTGCAGCGCCATCTTCCATCTCTCTACTGCGTTCCTTCAAATCAAAGGTGTCCGCCTTTTTACTATCATCAGTTCCACCATTAATTCTGACTGTTCTTTGATCATCTGTATTTTCTGAAGACTCATTTTCAACAGTTGTGAGACCAAGCATTTTTTCTGAATGGACAGGACTTTCCTCTTCCAAAACCAAATTGCCTTTATCCTCAAGCCATAATGAATTATTTGTTGTGTCCAATGACATCTCAAGCTTCTGACCACCTTCAAAATTCTGATCTCGCATTTCTTCATTGATTCTTTCTTGACTTAAATGATTTTCAGATTCTCCCAATGATTTTTCACCACCATAGTCTGACATCTCACCCTCATTTCCTCCTGCTTCAGAAGGATCGGCCACGTTTTTCTCCATTTTTTTCACTTTACTTACAAGTTCTGCAGGGTCATTTAAAGTTTCAACCACCTTTTTATTTTGCCCACATTCATTTATCATTGGAGCATCACTTGGGATTTCTTCATTTTCACTTGGTTTTCTTTTGAATGCATCATTGAATTTCATATACACAGCTTTCAGCACATTCCCCACAGCCATTCCAATGTTTACAGTTTGTTCAGATCCTTCTGCACCTTCTTCACAGCCAGAACTTTGTGCAACTTGATTACTTTTTTTGGAAATTCCATTCAATTGTGCTTTATCATCTGGGCTGAGAATTATATCAGGCTTTCTTCCTTCAAAACTTTCTTCCAAATCACCATTTTCCTTGGTACTCATTAGACCTTGAACCATGATATTGGCTGGTGAATTGTTTGGCTCCATCTCTTCCACACATTTTTCTTCCATAAACATCTTTGCAGTCAATTTTCCAAATTCCTCATTAAGTTCCTCTTCACATGTTACAAGATTTTCTTTTCCAGCCAATTCTGATGTATCAGTCTCCAGCTCAATATCTGATGTGCATTCTCGAATGTATGAGAAAAAGTCACCTTGCAGTGAATCTTCAATACAAGGTGATTTGGATGGCATGTAGTCCAATTTTCTGGACAAATTTTCTTCAGGAGTTTGTCCAGTCTGCCCCTGAAACTCAATATTGAGGGAAATATCTTGAACACTTTCCGGAACAGAGGAGCCAGAAAGTGAGGAGTTTATCTGACAGTTCAGTTCACTCTTTGCTCCAACATCCTGATCAGTGATTTCATCTTCTCTGGCACATATCAAGGTTTTATCCTCTTTGTCCCCTTTGAGAGCGCTAGCCAGATCCACATCTGCCACTCGTAATGTTGACATTGGTTCAACATCTTCGACATTCAAAAATCGTTCATGAGGTTTTACTGCCAAGTATCTTCGCCCAGTGACTATATCTATTTTACTTATTCTCACCAAATTAGAGTAAGGAATAATGCTAATTTGGCTTTCACCAAAATTATCCTGGCTTTTGTAAAGGTTAATTTCTTTGTTTAAATTACTATTCAATAATTTTTCATCACCAGACTCTACTTGAATCACTGATTTTCCATTTTTGAATTCAATGAAGTCTTCATTAATTTTCTGGTTCTTTTCAATTGCCACTGGAAAATGTAAACACTGAGAGATTTCTTGAGAACACAAATTCTTCTCAGCGTTTGAAGTTTGGCATGATGTTTCTAATTCAAACAGGTCATCAGCTAGGTCTTCATTAATTAAACCATGCCTCAAAGCATTAGCTACAGAGAGGCGAAGTCCTGATTTATGTTGAATGATACCACCATCTACGACTTGTTTACGCAGAACAGAGAGCACATCATCCCTTTCCACAAGGTGGTTGTTAACTGCTTCCAACACAGACAAAGGTTGTTTTGTCTGAGGATCCAATATGCCATACATTTCAAACTGGTAATTTAGTGCCCTTTGTTTGGTCACCTCGTCGACTTGCCCTCCATTTTTTGCCTTTTCTATTTTCATCAACTGTTCAGCAGTTTCATCATCAACCAGGCAGAGCTTTGAGGCTGCGGCCACTGATAATTGGTCTTCTTGTTTGAGATCCACGATGCCACCAGAAACAATTTGGGCATCTAGCAAATGCAGAGCTGTACACGAGTTTAAAATACCAAGTCTTAATGCATCATGAACACTGTGCAGCTTCTTAGTCTCTGGGTCAATGATTCCAGAGACCATTTTTTCCGAAAGTAATACTTTTGTCAAGAGGTCATTGTTTACGACTTGCTCTGCTGTAGCAGACACTTCCATTATTTCTCCTGTACCAGGGTTATAGAATCCTCCAATCAATCCAAGCTTATCCAACACTTTGATAGCAACATCACTTGGTAAAAGACCCTTCGCCACTGCATCACTAAGAGTTAAATTTTCACCACTCTCCTCAAAACAAATACCTCCACCTTGGAACTGTGAAACCAAAACATCCACAGCCATCTCCTCATCCAAAAGTCCATGTGCCAAAGCAGCCTCAAGACTGTAGTTTTTACCAGTAACAGCGTCAAATATTCCACCTGTTTCAAGTTCTGATTTGTAATGTTTCATCAAAGTTGATCTGTCCCATTTCCTACTCCCAACTGCCTCTGAAGAAATCTTGTCTGCATCGTATTCTTCATCCTCTTCTTCCAAGATGTACAAATTTCTCCCATGACCTCTGCAGATGCCTTCAGCATTCTCCAGTGTCACCACACCATCATGTGGGCTCTCTTGCAATGGACATCTTACATCCAGACTGCAGTCACTTTTCACTTTATCCATTATTATTAGATTACCCACTGATGTACTTTGCTCAGGTATTCCACAGTTCTTCATTGCTTCCTGCACAGCCTTAATATTCACTTGTTTGTGCTGATCTTGTTCACTGGTATTTGAATTAAATTTTGCATTATTTAGAAAATTAACTTCACCGCTTACCATTTGTGTGGAACATTCAAATACATCCTTGATATTTTCAACTCCAGAAGGACTAAACATTTGAGTCCCTTCCATTCCTGTAAGCTCTTCAACAAACCACAGCATTTCCTGGCTGTCTGCGATATCGTCCAATCCTTCCACACTTGTAATGAATTTGGTCCTCCCATTTTCAACCTCATCACCTACTGAAGCATATTGGTAAATGGCACCATCTTCAACCATATTTGTGGGTCCACTCAATCCATTCGCTAACACTTTGTCATTGTTACCTTCTTCACTGGAATTTGGACTTTCATCCTCTAACAAACTATCTCTCACAACAGATTCTTCAGCAATCTCCATTTTATCTAAGTCTGCCAAGTCATCCAATGTTTCGATGATCTTTATTACTTTCTGCTCTGATTCCTTACGGCCCTCAGTGTCATTCGCAGAGTGTGCACCTTTACTTCCAATGTCTGCAGGGCTCAGATCCAAGATTTCATTGGATACTGAGAGACACTCTTCCACTGATGAACTCATTACGTCAAACACTGTCTCCATTGGGAAATCTGCATGTGTTTCTATCAACTTATGAAAGCTGGCCTGGTTTTCAAGATTACTATCTTTATCAGCAACAACAGAATTCTTGTCATCTGTAAGCAATTGTTCTTCATCCTTCATTTTCATTATGACATTAGTCTTTGCATTTTCACTTAATCTTTCTTCATCAGAAGTACCAACAAAATCTACCATTTCATGTAAGTCCGCAATATCTTCTAACATTTCAATTGTCCTTATTTTGTTCTTCCCACATACGAGGTCTTCGCTTGTTTCTGCTTCAGTTTCTAATTGATCAGAAATAAATCCATCTTTACCAATTGGCAGCTGTGATTCCAAAGGAACAGAGTTTGCAGATGTATCTGCCATGCTGTTTTGATATTCCATTGATAGCTCAGCAATATTTTGTCTTCTGCCTGCATCATTAGATTCTACCATTTCTGAAGCTTCCAAGTACTGCTGAGTAGTCACACGGTTTGAAGTTTTGTTAGCATGCTCTGCGTTGCTCACTAATGCGTCTTCAAAACCATGAGTACCATCGTTAATTTTATCACCATTCTGCATATCAGATGATGTATCAAGGCCCAGCATTTTATTTCGAGCATCGCCAAAGTCTCTTTGGAGATCCGTGTCCAATGGACATAGAGTGAACTTATGGTGTTCATGAGATGGAGATGACTGCTCTGTTGGAATCCTCGAGCTGATTTCAGCTGGCAAGTGTTCTGTTGAAGACACAGTCTGGGCAACTTCCTCCTCTTGGAATGAATCTGCAGTTTGCAACAATGAAACTACCACTTGAGTAACCTGATCATCTTTTGGAACCTCTTCACTTTTTCTCAAATGGTTTCCTAAATCATTTTCAAAAGAATTAGCATGGTTGGTTTGGCTGGCCAATTGAACACTTTCATTAAGGTTTGGATGCTCACTTAAGTTTTCAGGAAGAGATGGCACTTCAGGACAACCTTCAAAATTATCTAATGCTTCAATTGCCTGAATTGCTTTGCTCTCTTTGATGTCAGTCACACAATTTCTTGGACTCTCTATCGTCTGTGAATATGCGTACTCTTTGAGTTCATTTGTTGGAAACTGTCGCACTCCAGGCATCCAACATAATGCTTCATTATTAATATTCCTACAATGTTCATTTGGTGCATCAACACTCTGTTTTTCCATTCTATCATCTGAATCCAACCTTTCAGAATGAAGATGGTTTTTAAGGGAGCTGATACCTTCTGATGTTTTTACAGCTTCCAACAGATTCTCAAGAACACTGTCATCTTGAATATGAAGGTACTCTTGCTGATTTTCTAATGGAATATCTGTACCACTTGCTTCCATCACCATTTTAATCTTTTCATTTAAGTCACTATTAACCAAGAGTAGCCTCCTTCCTGAGCCTGCATCCATATAGCTGTGCATCATCAAATAAGATACAAATTTCTTCTGAATTTCCATCTGCTGTAGAGTTGAATTATCATCGCCGCCTCTTTCTTTAACACCGGTAGGTTCATTAGTAGCATATGTTTTGACTTCAGAATTTGATCCCCAGTTCATGATGTCTTCATGGGAAGACTGAAAGTGTTTGGCGCCAGGCATCAAGTCAGGCAATGTTACTGTGTTTAGAACATGTGCTTCATTTGTGTCTACTATACCTAGGCTGCTTGCCTCTTCAGGTGTGAGCACTGATGAGCTCTCAGGGATATAAAGGGCTGCAATTTTTTGCCTGTTATTCAAGATTTTGTGGGCTAATTCATTTGTTACCACTCCCTGTTGCAAAGAAGTGTCGACAGAAAATATCTCCCCAGAATCAGGCCAAATGAGACCCATAAATACCCGCTGTGATTCCAGGACCAAAAGTGCACTGCTTGATGATATTAAATTGCATTGCACAGCTTCATCCATGGTTAACCGCCTGCCAGTAGCTGTGTCAATAATGCCTCCTGTTTGAATTTGGTGAGTGAGGAGGCCTGAAGCTGTATCGTGATCAATGAGACCGCATTCCAAAGCTTCATCTACTGTTAGCTGAGCTCCTGTCTGAGGGTGAATAAGCCCACCAGCGAACAGCTGAGCACCAAGAAGCCTGATCATCACTTCACGGTCTATGACGCCTTCATGGACTGCCCGTAGAACACTGATCTGTCTCCCAGATTTCAAGTTGATTGTGCCCCACTCTCTTTGATTTACACGAAGTAGTCTTAATCCAGTTTCTTTATCTACTGTGACTCTTTGCATTAATTCCATTAATGATACCTTCTCAGCTGTATTTGGATCAATCAGCTCCTTGCACATCTTCTGCCTCTCTTGCAATTTGAAGTACAGCTGAGCAGTGATGAGTTCTCTCTGAAAAGCTTCCTCAAGATTAAATCTTTCACCCGTGGCTGGAACCCTGAGTCCTCCAGTGGCAAACCGTGCCTCAAGGACTTTAATGACCGATATTTCTGAGATAATGTTGCTGTCATAAACACCAACAACAGGATGGGTGCCACTTGAAATAATTTTGGCTGAATTACTCAACTCTTCCAGATGGTTAAAGATCTTTCCATCTATCAATTGACATCTCAAGGCTTCTTCTATACCAAGGCATTGCCTTGTTTCTGGAAGAATTAGACCTGACACAATGACCTGAGCTTCCAGCAAAATCACCCCTGTGTCGTAATCTATAAGGCCACGGCGTATTGCAGAGAATATCGGACAAACCATCCCAGTCGCCAGATCAAGAACACCTGCAATGGTTTCATAGTCCTGAAAATCAAAAGGGGAAAGAAGAATATTTACAAGAGGGAATAAAGTTGGCACCAAACATAATTAAATACAAACACCAAATAATCATTACCTCCAAGCTCTTCAGAACCCGTCCATGCAAAACACACTTCAATTATGGCGATACGATGATACAATAATGTGTACTTACCAGGGAGGTGAATATTAGCGATGCAACAGCAAAAGTGAGGCCCAGTACTGATGCCGGCAGAAGTAATTTTTTTTTTAGAAAATGTCCTGCATGCATATCCTTTAATGCAAAAGTATCATCCATGTATTTTAAAGGGTTAGTCACAACAGGAAGCAAAAGAGCGTTATTTTTAGTCTGTAACATGACTCGTTGTGTACTTATAGAGCTTAAGCACCATGCTTCTGTTTACAGAAAAAGGGAAGAATTAGGTATTCAACATTGTGATAACCATGCTATGCATGTTTACAGCATACAGTAGTGGAGTTCTTTACAAAGCTAAATAAAAGTCCTCCTTTTCTCACTCAACAAAGGAAATCCATCTCTGAGGGTATCACTGTTGCAGTTATTTTTAAAAAAACGTTTGTCAAAAGTTTGAAAGCATTAGCTTATTTTGATTGATGCCATCTTCATGAACAATCCAACTGAATTAAATTCAGGATTTTTGGATGGTTAATGACAAGGTATCCCATACTCAAATTCTGCTCTGCTGCAGAAATGCAACTTTAAACATCTCCTGAACCCAAAGTTGATCATTACCTTCTCCACTGCCTCTTCAGCTAGTGTACTTTGCATTTGCTGGACGCCATCAGAAGACTCCTCACACAACTTATCATAAGCTTCCTGAAGAGACTCAAGCTGTTTCTCAGTTTGCTGTTTATCTTCTTCCGATATCCTACATTTTAAAAAGTGTAGAAATGAGCTACCAGCATTAACAATCCAGTGAAATAAAAATTCTTCAGACACATAAATCACCACAAGACCAAATTAACATGAACTTGCTATGTGAAGGATTTAAACCAAAATGATCCATCACAATCTAAGTTCCTTATGGCCACGGTCTCACAAGTATGTGCTAATCGATTGGGGCAAATGGCCACCAGATTTAAAAGAAGTCAGTACTTGCACAAGAAAATGCACTAGCAGAGTTTTCTCAGTGAGGAAGTGAAGAAGCAGATAGCTATCCCTTGGCTGATTTCTAGTTACCGAGACAACAGAGAATGTGTCAGAACATTAGGCAAAGAGCTTCAGTTATAATGCACCTCAAAGAATATATTTCAGCACCAACTATACAATCACTTGCCTCCAGAAAGAAACCCTCAGACAATGTTACTGAAAACTACCAGGAACTATTGTAATGGAATCCTATTAATAAGGACTTTCTGCCCAAAATGGGCTGAGAATAAAAGCTCACAAGAAGGGCAAAAATCAGGCATCTGCTGTAGTTAGCATCTGTCTTAATTGAAACAGAAAATGCTGGAGAAAAACAGCCCAAAATGACTCTTCTTCCGAATGCAAAAGGGTTGGAAAACAATGGTTTTTATGATGTTAATAGAGGGGAAGGAGCATTGAGCCCAGAACACAAGGTAAAGGGTTACAAACAGTGGTGAAGGCGATAGAGATGTATCCCATTTTCTCCTTTTCACATGTTCAATTACACCCATTTTGTATTTCTATCTACTCTTGAAAATACCAAATAGAAAGAACAAACTAACTTGTCACTGTGCTTGGCCAAGAATATCTGCGTCGTGTGGATAGCTTCAGCAATCTCATCTTTCTTGTTTGACAATTCCACACAAAGCACCTGGAACAAATAATGAATAACAATGAGGTCAATTATATCTTAAAGAAAGTTTCTGTTTTATTCTGAGATGTCCTAAAGCTCACATTTTTCCCTCAAAGACATTCATCCATTATGTACTGACAGTTTAAAGCTGATGTGAGGAACCATTTCTACACAGAAAGGGGTGTAGAAATCTGCAATGCTTCCCACACTTTAAGAATCTGTTGAGTCTGGGGTCAATTAAACATTTAAAATCTGTGATAAATACACTTGACAAACAAATATCTATCTACTGGTTATGGAATCAGAAGAGTAGGTGGACTTAAGATATACATCAGACACACTTGATGAGAATAGGCTCAAGAAACTGAAAGGTCTTTTCCTGTCCCAAGTTAAGGGAGATTTTGGGGAATGGGATGAGGAGGAAGAAGTATACTTCTCCAAAAGTGAATTGTATGAGTAATTGAAGGGGAAGAATGTTCAGGACTACAGGAAGGTGGGATAAATTTCATAGCTCTTTCAAAAAGGAAAAGTGGGTGAAATGACCTCCTTCTGCACTGTTTTTCATCTTTAGTCTAAAATAGTAAGATATTACCATCAAAATTGTTGAAAAATTTTCTCTACTGAGCAGTGCGGTGTAGTGATAGTAACAAGGTCAGCCAAGAGTATGAGTTCCTTGATTGCAGCTATAAACCTGTTCCACTCAGGGAGCCCTACCAGGAGTGTCAGAGATTCTATTCACTCTGAGAGGTGGCTCTGAGCAAGTTCAAGTGTCAAGGGCTCTCCACATTTAAACAAAGTGCAACTTGGTGATGGGATACCGCCCTCTGTGGCATTATTTCAGCAGGGTGGAAAACTAGTCAAGAGGACAGCACTTTAATACAAGTAATCCCTGTCAGTGTACAAGTTCAGCAGTGATATAGCTGATAAATATTTCATAAGGAACTGATGCATGACCAAAATTTAAAAAGAATTGAGATATCTGAATTAGGTGAAGACTTGGCAGGAAGTCAGTGAGAAAGTCTCTTAATTAGCTAAACAGACATTATTCTTTCTTTTTCTGGGCATTGAACAAAGAACAGTTGGTTACATCATTTGGTTTGAAAACCAAACCAAACATTAGTGTCTCACATATCAGTTGCAAACCATTGACAGACTTCTGCCAATATTATTTTGAGCTGCTTAGTAGGGGTGAAAGACCATCTGAGGACCACTTACTCGGTTTTACCCATCCCAACTCCACCATTTTCCCTTTTTGGTGATGGAAAGAAAAAAATTGAACCTACATCATTGAACCTACAAAGGCAAAGTTCACACAGTTACTTTTCAATGAATCCACGAAACAAAAATTCCAGTAATGTTGGGGATTTGGCTACTTCAAATAAATTTGTGATACAAAAGGAAGTGAATTGTAAAACAACAAAGTATGGAAAGAAGTTTTTAACCCATTTTGCCTTTTTGGAGTGGCTATTCCATTACCCCACTCCTTTCTAATAGGTCAGTAACGTCTTCCCTTTCATTATTTATCCAATCATCTTTGGACAGCAATTCTCAAAATTTAAAAAATTAAAGTAGGAATAGGCATCTTGTTCTAATGATGTTACTTCCAAAAACCCAATCACATTATTCAATTTGGTGCTTTGAAAATACGTTTATGGATTGGTATATAATATGAGAACTGAATTTACATTCACATGCAGACCCTGTCCTTTGTAGGCAGAAAAGGAAATTGGCAATACATTACACTGTCTTAATTGAAGAAGAGATTATTGAAATTACTAGCCCCTGCTTCATTCCTCATGACTTGAACCAATCACTGACTACACTGATCCATTAGAGCCGAACTGCCTGGTCTGAAGAGAAAACAAGAAGGCTCCAAAGGGATAAAGACAGGTTAAATGAGTGGTCAAAGAACTGGCAAATGGAGCCTAATGTGGGAAAACATGAAATTGTCCATTTTGGTAGGAAGAGAGGTAGAAGCATATTATCTAACTGGTGAGAGGTTGCAGAGCGCTGAGTTGCAAAAGGATTTGGGTGTCCGAGTGCATGAATCACAAATGTTAACATGTAGGTACAGCAATTAATTAGGAAAGCTAATATAATGTTATTGTTTATTGTTTGGGGAATTCAATACAAAAGTAGGGAGGTTATACTTCAGTTATACAAAGCACCGGTGAGAACATATACAGAGTACCATGTGGTTTACTAGTCTCTGTACTTATGAAAGAATATTAATGTGTTGTAAACAGCTCAGCAAAGGTTTCACAGATTAATTCCTGGAATGGGCTGGTTGTGTTATGTCCACTGGAGGTTTGAAGTGTATGGAGCAATTCAGTAGAAACATAAGGTCTTGACAGGATGCGGAAAGGATGTTTCCTGTTGTGAGAAAAGCTAGAACTATGGGTCACTGTATAACGACAAAGTGTTGCTCATTTAAAAGGGAGATATGGAAAATGTTTTCTCACAGGGCTTGAGTGTCTATGGAACTCTCCTGCTCAAAAGGCAAGAAAATCATGGTCCTTGAATAGTCTTAATTAGACGTAGATTAAATCTTGAGAAGCAAAGGAGTAAAAGGTTATTGGAGGTAGGTGGGAATAGGAATAAGGATTTTTTGTGAATGATGGAACAAGGTTGAAGGGCCCAGCAGCCTCCTTCTGCTCACAATTCATAATGTCCCTAATCAACTAGTTCTTGCTATATCTCCAAATCAATTATGGACCAACCAATTAGCACTCTTTTCTCATTCTAAGTCTCATTTCTTGTCCAATCCTGAAGAGAGCCAGACAAACATCTTCAGCATTGTGTCTCTCTTCTGTCACTTTCAAGCCTGGGGTAACAAACATTTAGTTATGATACCCCACTTCACCAAGACCAAACTATTCTGACATAATTTGACAAACATCCAAATTTAAGGACTTACAAGAGAATTAAGATGTACCCTGCTATAAACAAAATTCATTAGCATCAGGCATTGATCATCTGGCTGGAAGCAATCTTGCCTGGTAGAAATAAGTAGAAAGAATTCCAGTTTCACCAATGGGTCTACAGTTCCAAAGTTCCTGAAATGACCCAGGCATTAACCAAAGCACTGGAGAACTGCCAATCTACCTTGATTTTAAAACTCTCATCCTAGTGTATGTAGTAATTGTACCAAGATCGTCCAATTGGAGATCATAGTATCTGACTTCCTGGATTGGGTCTGTTAATCTGGTTGAATCAGGGAGCCTTGACTGACATAAAATGATTAAGTGTCAGGGACACTGACTCTGGGGTGCCTGACTTTGTATGAGGGAGTACTATAGTCAGGATTGTTTGCGTGTAAATAAAAGGTGACTTGGTGATGGGATACCAGCCTAGGAGTCATCTTACTCAATTTAAGTCTAGTAGCAATCTTTTGCTGTCTTGAGTCTGCATACCAAGAACAACTACAATGGCTTACTGGCTAGGATCCTGAAAAGATGTTAACTGTTTGGTGGAGGTTGGGCTTTGTTTT
Source organism: Chiloscyllium plagiosum (assembly GCF_004010195.1). Classification (NCBI taxonomy): domain Eukaryota; kingdom Metazoa; phylum Chordata; class Chondrichthyes; order Orectolobiformes; family Hemiscylliidae; genus Chiloscyllium; species Chiloscyllium plagiosum. Next base: position 42,809,434 of record NC_057712.1, read on the forward strand.
GGGGTTTTGCTGTGAGCCAACGTAGAGTTCCTCTGACCAGGATGTGTCCTGAGTGAGGCTATGCAATTATGTAATTCCTGCAGTCAAGTGGTGTTCCCCAACCTCAGTTAGACTTGTGAAGGTGTCCATTCCATCAGAATACCTTGTAAATCATCTGCTCCGCTTGCTGCATTTTCCAACAATAAAGCCGATTGTGGTGTCAGTTTGAGGTTTAGATGTGCTTCAGCTTTCAGGTTTTCTTGCATAGTTATATCATCAATCCCACAATCAGACAGTCTCCAAGCATCTCATTAAAAATTAAACCAAATTCACAGGCTTCTGTCAGTCATCTTAACCTAGTCAAGAATCAGGGGAATTCTTATTGGGATTTTTGAACTGCAGAGTAAAAGTAAGAGTGTCTCAGAATTAGAGGAGGCTTGGGGTCACAATATTTCTCAACTATGTCAGTTAATTCTTGAAAGATTTTAGTATCTGCTACCTCAGGGAAAGTTAGTCTCCTAATGACAGGAAAAGCTGCAGCTCTACAGGCTGTCAAGAATATTACTCATTTTTCATCTGCCACAACGTCATTTCCTGCCAGATGAAGCTACCGAGGAGGCTCCTGCCGGAAAAAAGTGAGTTCCCATGCATTACATGCCATCCGTATCGCACCTTAGGTGACTCTCCTAGAAAAAGGACCAGTCCATGTCCTCTGAGTCGGAGTGGGAGGGATGTAGTGATTGTAACAAGGTCAGCTAGGAGTACCTCATAGAATATTAGTTCCCTGATTGAGGCTGTTAATCTGGTCTAATCAGAGAGCCGTGGCTGATATATAAAAAGGGTACATGTCAGAAATGCTGACATTCTGGTGCCTGACTCTGTATGAGGCGGCACTATAGTCAAGATTAGAGTGATGCTGGAAAAGCACAGCAGGTCAGGCAGCATTCAAGAAGCCGGAAAATCAACGTTTTAGGCAAAGGCCCTTTATCAGGATAGTCAAGGGCTGTTCCTTTGTAAATATAGGGTGACTTGATGGGATATCAGTCTCTGTGGAGTTATTTTATTGTGCAAATCTCATTCTTCCCTATTTCTGCAATCTCCTCCAGCCCCAATCTCTGTTTAGTGCTTCTATAATTCTAGCTCTGGTGTATTACTGACTTCACCACAGGCAGACATGCCTCCAGTTGCTTAAGTCCTGAAATTCTGCCTTGAAACCTTTCCACTTCTCACCAAACCTTTGGTCACCCATTTTCACAACTGCACACACAGCACCGTATCAAGTTCTGTATTATTATATTCCTGTGAAATGCTTTGGAATATTAGTACAAGATGAAAGGCACAACATCATTCCAAGTTATTATTTTTGTTGTTCTGTACCAAGATGTTCATTTGTCACCATACAGCCAATTCAAATTCCCACTTGGATGCACCCATCCACAAAGGAAAGTGATGCAACTTAAAAATGTTGCATTAAATTGGTAATTTAAAATGGCATTTTCTCAAAAACAATACTTCTTGCATGCTGTTATGTATACATTGACTCTACCCTCTCATATGCCAGCCTATTAAAGGCTGAAAGGGATCAATGTCTACTTTTGCTCCTAACATGTAGGTCTGTATGTATACCTACTGTGTGAAAAATGTACAAATTTAAAATTAGGCAATCTATAGTACCTGATTCTCAGAAAGCGACTTTTCCACTTCACCAGGCTCCGCTGCAGGAGATGCCAGTCGTCTCTTTGCCAAGCACTTGCTCTTCTCAGACACCCATTTCAACAATTCGCCAACTTTATCAACATGCTCTTGCTTTGCCTCTTCTACCGATTTCTAGAAGTTTTCAAAACAAAACCATCCATTATATGGAACCTTAACTACTTCTCGCAAAGTGATAATCAAACCTAAGTACCCACCACAGGTCATTACATTTCAAAACACTAATCACCTATCCTTCACCAAATTGATTGACATGGAACTTAAGAGCAATGATTTGATATAATTCAAATACAGTCAGTTCTGATATAACGATATAGTTCCATTCTCATGCGATCTTGCATTATAAGAAAATCACGCAATAACTGTTCCATTTAATCTAATGGGGCCTGAATCGCATTATAGCCAATGCAGGGAAGGAGAGTTTGTGTTCTGTAAATAACAGTTTAAATTCTTCAATTGCATTAAAGCCAATTTGCGTTGAAGAAACACGGGTTATAGCAGAACCAACTGTATTGATGGCATTTCAAAGAAAGAAAACCAAAACTGAAACTTTTCTGGAATAAACGCCAAGCCGTAAACATACAGAATTAAACATACTGCTCACAAAACTGAATATAGTAGTTTCCATTTGATCTGATTCTTAGTTTGAACTTTAATGCAAAGGGTACATCCTAAAACATGAAGCTCCTGCTCTAAATGCTGCATGAACCAATTATGGACTTTGGGCATCCTGAGTTTCTATTTTCAAATGCATAACATTGCCCCTGAAGAGGTTTTCTGTGGTTGATTTTGCAACAATACAATAGCAATATCTACACAGCACATCTCCAAGTACATGTAGATCATATAGTTACAATGAAACGGCAGCATGTAACAAATGACTCATCATGATGTGGAGGTGCCAGTGTTGGACTGGGGTGGGCAAAGTCAAAGGTCACACAACACCAGATTATAATCCAACAGGTTTACTTGAAAGTACAAGCTTTCGGTGCTATGCTCCTTTGTCAGCTACACCTGATTTGGGATTTCAGATTATAACCTGGTGTCGTGTGACTTCTGAAAATGACTTCTCAAGCAGAAGACAAGGAAAAATTCAAACAAGAGCATTATTTTATTAAGAAACAAGTCAGCAATTGGACTACAAACTGCAAAGGGTTTTATTATAAATTATGCTACAGTGTACTAGTGGTAATCTTTCAAAACAGTGGAATGCTGAAATATCTGGAAAATATCTTTGATAGTCATCCCTCTTTAACGAGGTTGGTAAGGTAGAGCAGAAAGCTACCCGTTGGTGATCTCCAAAAGCATTCCCTTACTGAATAAGTGTTCATGCTAAAAATGGCAAATAAGTCCACTCACACTGGCATGTCTGGAAGAATTAACGTATCTAGTTTTTAAAAAAAATTTTGATGAACAACTTAGTGCTCAAAGTACTGGAAAGGATCAAGTATTGAGAATTAAACACTCATCTCTTTTACAGTAGAATCAACAAGAGAGCAACAACCCTTGTATATCACGTCATAGAGCTGTACAGTCCAATTCATCCATACCAGCCAGATATCCTAAATTAATCTAGTCCTAGTTGTCAGCATTTGGCCATATCCCTCCAAACCCTTCCTATTCATAGACCCATTCAGATGCCTTTTAAATGCTGCAATTGCACCAGCCTCCATCACTTCTTCTGACAGCTCATTCCGTACACATACCACCCTCTGCGTGAAAACCTTTCCCCTCTCACCTTAAACTTAAGCCGTCTAGTTTTGGACTCCACTACTCTAGGAAAAAGACTTTGGCAATTCACCCTATCCATGCCCCTCATGATTTTATAAATTTTTACAAGGTCACTCCTCAGTCTCCAACATTCCAGGGAAAATACTCCCAAACTATTCAGCCTCTCCTTGTAGCTCAAACCATCCATCCCCAGCAACATCCTTGTAAATCTTTTCTGCACCCTTTCAAGCTTAACATCATCTTTCTTATAGCAGAGAACACTGTATTCCAAAAGTGGCCTAACCAATGTTCTGTACAGCCACAGCTCCTATAATCAGTGAACTGACTGATAAAAGTAAGTGCACCAAAGGCCTTCTTCAATACTAAAAACAGTAATTGCTGGAAAAGCTCAGCAGGTCTGGCAGCATCTATGGAGAGAAATCAGAGTTAACATTTCAGGTCTGGTGACTGGGTTCTGAGGAAGGGTCACCAGACCTGAAACGTTAACTCTGATTTCTCTTCACAGACGTTGCCAGACCTGCTGAGCTTTTTCACTAATTTCTGTTTTTATTTCTGATTCACGCATCCACAGTTCTTTCATCTTCTTCATTACCTTGTCTACCTGTGACTCTACCTTCAAGGAACTGTGAACCTGCACCCCAAGGTTTCTTTGTTTTGCAAAACTCTCCAGACCCTACCATTAGAAGTCCTACCCTGATTTGCCTTATCAAAATGCAACACCTCATATTTGTCTAAATTAAACTCCAATCTGCCACTCCTTTGCCCATCTGATCAAGATCCTGTTGTACTGAAATAATCTTCATCACCATCCACTACATCATTCTCTGCAAACTTACTAACCATTCCTTCTATATTCCAATCCAAATCATTTATATAAATCTGCTCATTCTTTTAGTAAAGGTCTGTTGTAAATCAGTCTTCATATTCTTGCTTAAAATTTTCTGTCTCCACCCTTACTGCTGAGCAAAAGACAGTCGCTGGAATGGGAAGGTAAATCCAGCAGGATATTCAAACGGCAGTCAATCTTGCATCCACTTCAAGATCAGAAGCTCAGTTTGTTGATTTCTTGGTCTTGTAGAATTAGATAGTGACAATTCAGTTCCTGGTAGTCCCTCCTGACCTTGATCATGACCATGTGCGAGCTTAAGATATCAACAGTGTCAGGGTATTTGACCAATGTACTGACTGAGTGGAGCCAAATCCTGCTCCTTGTTCAACAGTGACAGAGGATTTTCCTAACAAGGGATCACAGGATAGCATTTCAGGAACAGGAAACCTGAGCAATTGAGTTCCCTCGCCAACTGGGCACTGTCGAGACTTGACACATACCTCTGCTCAGATCAGACTTTGGATCATAGCTGGGAGTTCCTAGTCTGCAGAACTTTGCTACTCCTCAACTTGCCTGCAGCCTTGGATCTGGCTGACCACACTACCATCCTCTAACATCTTATGGATGTTGAGAGAGGGACTGTACATACCAGGTTCTATTAGTAGTTATCAATTCATAACCGGAGTCACTTATAATGGTTTCCCCTCCTGTTCTTATACCATTATTTCTGCTGTCCTTGGCCCCCTCCTATTTCTCATTTACATTCTGCCCTATATTAACAGAATGCAAAGGGACTATACTAGGTTTACACATGTGCTGAAGATATCGAGATCCACCTCACCATTTCTCTGAACTGCTTACCCATCATCTTACTCAACATCTATTATTGGATGTGTACAGTTTTCTTCCTTTTAAATAAAACCACTAAACTGGATTTTACATGCCCTAGAGAGGTGTGCTTTTTGACAGGGGTTGGTGGGTGTACATAAAATTAGAGTTTTTCCAAACAAACCTTCACGTACACCCACCATAATATTTCAAGTGGGTGGGTACCAAAATCGAGAGCCCATCCATCATATATCACTAAATAATTAAAGGCCAATTGAACTTGTCAAAATACAATGGCCCCAGATAGTATGGGCAGATGTAGGCAGCTAAGAAAAAGGCAGACGGAATAGATGGGGCACTGTCCATGGGGAGTGCCTTTCGTGCACCAAGGGCACCATCACCCCAATCCTAGAAACTTCCTTCGTACATGTCCACTTTCAAACACCAACCAAGCACCCTCCCAACCATTACCCCTTCCCTCTCCCTAACCTAGCCCAAACCCTCTCCTCTCAATCCAGGACCCAGACTTTGTCCAGGGTCCATTACTGCCTTCTTTGTGGTCCTGCCTGCAATACCCAGCCCCAAGATCTGACATTGCCAGGATTGGAACTGCTGTTTAATCTGCTTGGCTGGCAGCTTGCAAAGGTAGGACCTCCTACCCATTGAGGGGTAGAATCTACCCATGTTAGGGTGGCACGGTGGATTAGTGATTAGCACTGCTGCCTCACAGACAAGGGACCAGATTCAATTCTACCCTCAGGCGACTGTCTGTGGAGTATGCATATTCTCCCAGTGTCTGCTTAGATTTCCTCCAGGTCCTCCGGTTTCCACCCATTGCCCAAACATCTGCAGGTGAAGTGGATTGGCCGTATTAAATTGCCCATAGTGTCCACAAATGTGCAGACTAGGTGGAATGCCCATGGGAAATGTGGGTGTGGATCAGATGCTCCTTGTATGGTCAGTATGGTCTCAAAGGGCTGAACGGCCTGCTTCCATTCTGTCAGGATTCAATAATGTTAATGTTGCCCACGGATATTAAATCTGTAGGGTGGACTCTTTCTCATTGGTCAGTTTTCAAGTGATATCTAAGTCTGAGTGTGTTGGAGAGTGGTTCAGCCTTATCTACAAAATCTAGAACATAGTTTGCAGTCTATGCTACAAGCTCTGCTCCAGAACGACAGACCTCAAGCCCCTCCCTGGCAACCATGTGATATTAAGGTAGCATGGCATCACAATAGTTTGCGATGAGCTTCTGACCATATACTTGCACCATTTAAACTTTATGACATCACTCAACATTGCCCTTGTCTCAGCTCATCCGCTGAATTCTCACTTATGCTTTCTTAACCTCGAGACTCAACTGTCCCAATGCTCTGCTGACTGGTTTTCCATATTTTATTCTCTTTACAAGTAGAGACTACCCAAAATTTTTCTGTCCATGTCTTAACTTGCACCTAGTTTCATTTCCGATCACCCTTATGCTTCTCTATATAAATAAGGATCTTATTCAAATCCCTCCATAGCTTTACCTTCCCAATCCTTCTCATCTCTGGTCTCACAACCCTCTAGCCTATTGCTTACCCCAATTTTAATTGCTCCACCATTAGGCTTCAGTTGACTAGGTCTCAAACTCTGGAATACCCTTCTTACACCTCCAGATCTCATTTCCCTCCTCTAAGACTCTCCTTAAAACATCTCTCTTGAACCAGGTTTTTGGTTCCCTCACCTAATATCTTCTTATTTGGCTTGGTACTCTATTTTGTTTCACAATGGTCCAGCGAAGTGCCTTGCCAGATATCTTACTTGATTTAAGGTGCAATAAATTGTCATTGTGTTGTGAGTCAGATGAACCATGGTTGTGGGGTGAGGTATTGAGATTTCTGACTTGATTATACAGTAAAACATTACTAAAAAATCAAGACGACTGGCAAAATTTATTAAGTTCATGCCCTGTAGCATGTTTTAATACATTCCATTACAGACATATATGTGTATAATGATAAGCACAAGAAGAGGCAAAATTGGAAATGGGGCAGGTCTCCACTTCTTGGAACCACATGTAATGCAAAGGAACATAGTTATGATATCAGAGGCCATTCATCTTAGCACCAGGACATCGCTGCAGGAATTCCTCACGTTAGCTTCCAAGGCCAAACCATCTTCAGCTGCTTTATCATTGGTCTTTCTCCATCATAATAAGGTTAGATATGGGAGATATTTGACAATGATTGCACAACGTTTAGAATCTTTCACATTCCTCAGACACTAAAGCACTCCATATACATATACAGCAAGATGTGAACAACATTCAGGCTTGGGGCTGGCCTATAACATTCATGTAAAGTAAGTGATAGACCATGACAAGTGAGAGACTGTCTATCAGCCCTCAACATTCAGCAGTATTACCACAGCATTAATGATCTGGGCGAGTCATTATTAACCAGCAATTGAATGGATTCACCATATAAGTATTGTGATGACAAAAGCATGTCAGAGACTTGAAGTCCTACAGCAAAAACCAACCTCCTGACTGATAATGGACTGCAATTATTCAAGGAGGCAAGTCACCACCATCTACTTGAGGACATGATGTGGAAGTGCCGGTGTAGGACTGGGGTGGACAAAGTGAAAAATCAAACAACACTAAGTTATAGCCCAACAGGTTTATTTAGAAGCACTAGCTTTTGCAGCACCGCTCCTTCATCAGGTGGCTGTGGAGGACAAGTAGAGTTATGCAAGAAAAGCTAGCCTAGCCAGTGTCATCCACAGCCTGCAATCACAAATAAATGCCCTGCAATCCCCCAACCCATCTACAGGTGTCTACTAACTACAAGGCACAAGTTAGATGTGGGATAGAGTGTTCCCCACTTGCCTGGAAGATTTCAGCCAATGACATTTGAGAAGTTTGACATGTCCAGGACAATGCAGACCACTTTACTGGCACCTCACCTTAAGCATTCACTCTCTCCACCACCAGCATCTGCTGGCAGCAGTGTGTACCATCTCCACACATGATGTATTACAGCAGCTTGGCAGGACTCCTTTGACAGCAGGATGCTGGCTAAATTTCGCAGGGGGCTAGGTGGTTATGACAAAACTAATTTTGCAGCAAAACCTACTAAAAGGAACCTACTGAAGGAGCTTACATTTTATAGTTTATTTCCAAATCCTATTTTGAGCATTAATATGCAATTTTAGTGTATCTATTCACCAGAACATTAAAAGTGTAATGCTCATGAGCAAAACGTTGAAGGAAAAATTAGCTTTATGAGCTAAAATAGCCCAATTTTCCTTATATTATTCATTCCAATGATCACAAAAATTCATGGAATCTTGTAGTACAGAAGGAGATCGTTTAGCCCATTATGCCTATGGCAAATCTGTTAAAGAGCTTTCGGATTCATCCCACACACTTCATAATCCTTCAAATGCTTCACTATTACATGTTTATTCAATACCCTTTTGAAGGTTACTACTAAATCTGCTTCCATTGCCTGCAGATCTTTGCATTCCAGAAAATAATGCATAGCATGAAGTTTCCTGATGCCTCCCAGCTATTATGCCAATTACATATCTTGAAGCTTTATCCACCGGTTACTGAACAGTATGGTTTCTCCTCACATATGGTCAAAACCCTCCATAATTTTGAGCACTACAGAGCACTGATACAGCACTGTGGACCCCTCACCTTTCCCCTTCACGTGTACTAGAGCTTTCAAGAAGGTGGCTCAGCAACATTCCCAAGGACAATCAAGGTGCACTATAAAAACTGAATGAATTTCAAAAAATGGACAATCGTGTTTTTTGGATGTTGAAGCATCAAATGCTCAGGGTGTTAAAACACAGAACAGGTCAGCATTATTTGTGACAACTGGGGCAACCAGTCATGTTATGGATGCTCAAACAAACAAAGTGGCAGAAAGTGACCGACATGAGAGGATAACTTCACTCTCACTAATCCACCTGCCACATATATATCTATCCATGTCGTATCAGTTGGAATAATCTCCATACACTCTTGTGGAGACTAAATCTTTTCATTGCATTAAGGATACCTTTTATTGTGACTTTGGATTAGGATCAGATCTAGAATCTAACCACAGGTCCCAGTTCACACCATTGGCACTCTTATGTGATTCTGACCAGGATTCCATGCAAATCACTCAACAGCTCTCATTTGTGTCCATTCTGGTCAACTAAGTGAGAAGCAAACTGAATTTGTGCTGAAGGAGCAAATTACTGCAGGTGCATCTGTACTGAAAACAACAAATGCTGGAGATCACAGCAGGTCAGGCAGCATCCATGGAGAGAGAGCGCAAGTTAATGTTTCGAATTTAAATTGTAACAGCAAAGTAGAAAGACAATGATGAAAGGTGAGGAAGAAAAGTGACACAAATGTAGGTTATATGCCACAACAGTTCAGTTAATAACCAGATCATTTACTGGGATATTCCAAGTTGACTAGAAGGTCAATCTATGTCTATATTAAGTTAATAGATCTCAGCGGAAAGGTGGTGTAAGTATGGAAATCAGGCTCAGCAACTCAAGGCTTGGAGGACAAGGAAGAAAACAACTGTCGGAGAACATGTGGCTGAATTTAATCCTGTGATTTCCAGATCAGGCTTAATCATGGTACTCCCGAAGTCAAAACACATAGTGACACTGAAATGTTAGATCAGCTTGTGAAGAATGGCCAGTGGGAAAAGATACTGGAGGATTGCCAAGTGTTCAAGCACATAGAAGCTGGAATCTAAAATGTTCATGTTCTAACAAACCAAAGCCAGATGTTACACAGCTGCTATAGTGTATACATGAGCAGAGAAAGTGTGTGGCAAAAGGAGATGGGAAACAAAATGGTATGCAATTAAGCGGAAGTGTTAGAAAAATATTCAGCTGCTTCCAGCAGTCTCAAACCTGTGTGGCAGTCGAATATGGCTCTGGCCAAAGCCTCTTTGTATGAAATCTTTTGTTTGGTCTTGGGACAAACCAAGTTCTTGGCATGCATCTTTTCATCTGTCAATCTCTGAGCTGTCTTGTCATCAATAAGGTGTCTTCTCAGAGCATCTTCTAAGGAGATTCTTCCTGGAAGATTTGGATCCACTAGCCCGCCAGTCAAATATTGTAACTCAAGGAATCGGTGACCGAGGTCATGACCCAAGAGGTTCTTGTGCACAGCTTCTGCAGTTGATATGATTGCCTGTGTCCCAGGTTGAAGGAAACCTCTGTAAGCTTGCTGAGATTTTTGGATGCTAGCAGCAATTTCACTGTCAACTAACTCTCGCTGCAATGCTTCCGAAATGGAGAATTTCTTCCCAGTTGTTGGATCAATTATTCCACCAGTACAAGCCTGTGCCTCAAGCAATCGAGTGGCTGTCAGCCTCTCCACCAAATTCTGATGCATAGCTTTCAGGATAGAAATTCTTCTACAGCTGTTAGGATTCCAAATGCCTGCAATTGGACTATTGGGATTGGAAACTACAGAGGCTCTGCTTATCAACATGTCAGCCAGCTCAGTCACTGTGATGTGGCCATCCCGGTATTTATTAAGTTCTGTTTGGCTGATGTGACCCTGGGTTAAAGCATCATTGAGGCTGAACTGCCTTCCAGAGTTACTGTCAATAAGAAAATACTCACTGCTGCCCTTGTCAATGGTCTCCCTCCACTGGGACTGCAGTGCTGAAAGTTCAAGGTAGGTCTGCTTCTCAATATAGTACTTCAGAAACGCATCATATGAAGTTATTTCTGACTTTGTGCTGGTATCAACCACTGAAATAGTATTAGGCCTTGTAGGGGATGGAGTGGATATCTTGCGGGTCCCAAAGGGGAGGAGAAGATAATTCCCTTCTAAATCCACCACGCAAAATTTCATCAATTCTGCGTAATGCATAGCTTGTTTGGTGTTGTTTGGATTCTGAAAGCCTTTCATGTTATTAAGCACCTTATACAGGTTTTGGGTAGTGTCGTGGTTGAGGAGACCTTGCTTGCATGCAGTCGCCAAAGGTAATCTAACACTCCGCACTGGGTCGATGATTCCTCCAGTTGCAATCTGAACTTCAAGCAGCCTTCTTCCAATTTGACTTGGAAGCAGCTTGCTCTCCATGGCTTGGAATACAGACAGGATCTTGCCATGATGAAAATACCCTGTGACCCCTTTCTCTGCTTCAAGCAGTCTTTCTTTGAACTCTAGGGGAATGAGTCCTTTCTCAACAGCCTCTTGAACAGAGTACTTTCCATTGGACTGTGTGTGGACAATATAGCCTGTTGCAGCTTGAGCTTCCAAAAACTCGAGGGCTACAGAGGATTCAATGATCCCCGCTCTCGCTGCCTCATAGAAGCACATTTTCTGTTTACTGGCTTCTAAGTACAAGCCAGCAATTGAATTAATTTTGTTCAGATACTTGCCAAGGGAATTTTCAACTTGAGAAACGGTCTTGACTCCTTTCTCAAGCTGCTCAGCAACATTTTTGTTCAGGAGGTCAGCCTCGACCAAGTCTTGCACTGTGACTTGACGACGTACGCCCTGAAATTCCAGAATTGTAGATGAAGAGACAAATTTATCTTGGACTTTGGTGAAGATGTTTTGGTCGCAGCTCGTGTGACGTTTGTCACCAGTTTGCATCAGAAATGTATTATTGTTTGGATGGTTTACATTTGTCTCAGAATGAAGTTTCACTGGAGTATTCTGTGAGATTTGCTCAGGACTGGATGAAATACTCATTTCACTTAACCTGGCTTGCACAAAATCACCCTTACATTTGTGCCATACTCTCTGATCACTGAGAGATACAGGAGCATTATGGGTGTTCTCACTTGGTTTAAGGATTTTCAGTTCTGCTTCTAAATGCTTGTTATTATTTTTGAAACTTTCCTTTCCAAACAAAACAGCCTCTTTGTCCGAGAAAGCTTTGCCCATTTCACAACTCAATTTGCTTAGGTCCAGCTCTGCCATCTGTGAAAATTAATAATGTTGAAAATGATGAGGAGTTGGATCACAGCCAGGTTGGACAATCACCAGAGCAATGGGGAACAGACAGCGAGAGAGCCAAAAAGAGCAAGATGACAAGGACACGACCCTCAAAAGATCATTGGAATGAACTGTTGGCATGGAAACCCAATGAAAGATTTAAGACTAGCAGCATAATTGCTGAAACAAAATCACCCGTAACCACAGCAGCAAAGTAAATTTGCATAAGAAATAAAGATGATAAAACAGCCAGATTCTTTAGTGGACCAGAATCATGGTAATTCTATCCTTCCTCTCTTCTCCCTGCCAGGTAAAACTATTTATTCCCCAGTTCAAGTTTAAAATACTTTGACAATTCTGTATTAAACTACTAGATTTAGCAAAGTGACAAACTCTGATTTTTCTCAAGCTAACATATACAAATAGACAACTATTCTAACCCTCAGTGAGGCAAGCTGACTGTTCAGTACTTTCTTTTAGATCAATCTTTCTGACACACTGTGGGAATTGAACCTGGACCATCTGGCTCAGAGACAGGGATGCTACCATTGCCCCACAACCTCTAAGCTGTTTGCTGAAAGAGGTTTGAGGGGGCACTGCTGAGACACAAACATAGATTCATCCTGTTTATTAGACAAGTTATCAGCAAATTTCAAGTAATTAACTCTACTCAACTATATCGGAGAAGTTTAACTTTCTGCCGTGGAAGGGGCCACTTCATATCCTAACTAACATGCAGCACAAATTCAACAATTGTGATCACATCTTAACACAATGTGCATTGAAATCTAATTCAACAAGAGTTTACTAGCACCAAAACTAAGGGTTATAAATATAAGATGCAGTAATTCCTCATTTAAAGTATAACATTGTTTCTCTTTAAAATTCATCAATTAATGGGGCCTTAGTTTACAGAGTCAAAATTCAGCTGCTGCTCCTGCCTGTTGCTCATCTCTATGACCCTTGCTCAGAATGAGGGTTCAATAGAGGAAAGTAGTGATTGAAAGAGTGATGCAGCAGTGACATCCATCAAGAGGAAGGATTGGTGAAAGGGTAAGTAAAAGAGTCACAGGGTGGCAAGTCGTAGGGTTGGCAAACGATACGTGATTTGGGGATTGGCTGCCAATAGAGAATCAATGAGCAGAAAGCTCCATTGCAACCATGAGGACCAAAGCTGTGGCAGAGGGGAGTTTCAGAAAATAGGATAAATAATGTACAGGTGCTTTAAGTAGAAAGTTATTATATTTCTTCTGTATTCTAAAAGGTCATTTTAAAACTTACTTAATTAACTAACCTGGAAATTTAGCAATTTACAGCATAATCAACTTACACTACATATTATTTCCACAGATTTTTTTTTCTAATGAGGATAATCCTACAGAATTTTAACATCAGTTTTTACATTGGTTTTAATGTCTGTGTGAAGGTTTCCTCTGGGTGGTGTGGTTTCCTTCCACAGTCCAATGATATGCAGGTTAGGTGGATTGGCCATGCCAACTTGCCCCATAGTGTCCAGGAATGTGTAGACTAGATGGGTTACCCCATGGGAAATGCAGGGTTATGGGGATTGGGTGGGGTATTGGGGAAGGTTCTGGATGTGATGCCCAATGGAGGGTTGATGCAGACCCAGTGGACTGTAAGGCCTCTATCTGCACTGTAGGGATTCTATGTCTCATGCTTATTCCATGGCATTTGACTGAACTATGGAGTGGAGAGGGTAGTGCTCTTTAACTACATGTCTAAGCACCCATTTCTTTTGCTGGGCAACAGTATTTCTAGATTGATCTTAATGCACATGAGAATATTCGAGATTATTCTTCTTTCAACACCTACAGATTGGGAAAGCAATTTTACTCTTCAACTGTTTGACGAAATTGCACTTTTTTTTCCCCAAATTAACTTCGAGATACAACATTCAATTATTTCTGTTCAGCAATGCTAGGACGATGGTTAGGAAAGAGTGCAGTGCTGACCCAGGATTTGAAATTGAAAAGAACACAAATAAAATGCCCAAGCTGGTTTTCCTTTCTGTCCTCTTAGCTCACACCAAATAGGAGAGATTTTCCAGCAGAACACCAGGAAACTATGAACTGTGGAATGTTGAGGATACAGATCTAGTTTTGCAATTAGAGATGGGGGAGCGCTTGTGGAGCAGCAGTAGCATCTTACCCCTGAGCCAAGAGGACTGATTTCAAGTTCCACCTGCTCCAAAGATGTGTCATAACATGTCTGAACAAGTTAAGAAAATATCAATAAATATCTAGAAATATAGATGGAAGGCAAGAGGAAGGAAGTAAGGAGTTGTGCCACTTTGAGGGTCTTAGAAAAGAATGACAACCAGAGATTGATTTAAAGAGAATCAAGGCTTGAGAAGAGAAATAAAGAGGGCAAGATATACTCACAGTACAAGGTCAAAAATGTCAGAAGAAGTGAATGTTGACAAAATCAGAACAAGTGAATGGTACATGGAGATAAGCTTTTCTCATTGTCTACTCCAGAATGGGATGAGGAGTATCTTAGCTATGGATGCCGTGTTCAGGTCATGGGCCTTTTCAATTCAAAGCTGAGAACTGAATAAAAAGGGATAGAAAGATTTCAGAATTTAAGGGGCTGCTTTGGCAATGATGAAGGTGTAGAAATACAACATGAGCTAAAACGAAGATATTGGGTTGCCAACGCTCCAGGATTAGCCAGGAATCTTCAGAAGTTGAAGATCAAAGTCCAGGACATTGCAGTGTTCAATTCTGATTGGCAGGGGGAGCCGTATTACAGCAACATTAAAAAAGATAAAGGCTTTTCTTGTAGTCTTCTTGGAACAGTTCTGTTTACAAGGAATAAAAATATTGAAAGCAGAAAGAAAAGCTGTACGACTGACAGCAATTGGGTAAGGAGTCTCTTTGTTTCAATTGCTGGAGGAAGGGTGTACATTACAAGGATGGATATGCTGACTGACCAATGGCTGGAGCAGGAGGATGAGTCATGTGATGATCCCTCCAGGAATACATCCAATCATCGTTGGCAACCCATCAGGTAGTGAGGTGACAATCGTCAATTGATAAATGAGGTTTAGATATGGAGCAAGCAAGTAAGCAGAGGCTGTGTTGGGGTAAGTGGTGGTGAGGGAGAACATTTAGAAATTAAATTTTGAAGGAAATAACATTGATCAGCCACTCGGGCGAGCTTGACTAGTATTGTATTTTAAAAAAGTAAATTTGGGCCTAATACACAAATCTGAAACATATTCTTGTGTTAAAAATCAACAATTAATCTAGAAACTGAATTGTAAGTAGCTAATGTTTTTAATGTGTGTTTGCTGCACAGAGCTGAGCTAGCCAATGGGAAAGCAACGTATTGACACAACCCAGTTTCATGACAATCTGGTCCACTATCGATGGAGTGCCAGCAAGCTGCTCACCACAAAGCTCCCCAAGGAAAAGGTTTTTCTCAAACCAGCTTTTGTCAAAAATGTACCTCCGATGGCTGTTTCAAGGTCCTTAATGGTCTGATATTTTGCCGTCCTTCGTCAGCTGGCGTGGTCGGCCTCGTCTCCAGCAGTTTACTTTGAATGTATTTCGTTTCCGCCAGGCCTGGGGCTTTCTGCACAGATGTCCCCAGCAAAGCAGCGTGCTGGGTGGTCAGAATAGATGGCCGACTACATGGCTCACTCTCTGAAAACTCCACTTCAATTAAAGAGGTCATTGGCCTCATACCTCCAGGTAAATAATAGTTTTCCTCCAAGACTACCCTCTTCTGGTTTTTTGCTTCACGCCATTCCAGATGGTGCTGGCCTCTCACCTGGCTAAGTAAATCCTGTGCGACCCAGTTTGGTTGTTTGACCCTGCTCTCCAGCTGTGTTTTCCAATTATCCTGCCTCATCTGCCTCTCTGCTTGGTTCAGTTTGTTGCTGAACTCCTGCATCTGCAAATACTGCATTTTGATCTCCTCTTCCAGGACAACCTTCTCCATTTTAGCAGCAGAAAGCTGAGCTTGGAGTTCACTGATCATTTCTGTAGCAGTATGGTTAGCCTCTGTCAACTCAGCTATATGACATTTCAGGTCATCCCTTGTATGTTGGCCATAGTCAACCTCCTCCTGCAGTTTCTGAGCCCTGAGTTCTTGCTCCTGTTCTTCCCTTGTTCTCTGAATGAGCTGTTCCTGCATTTTCTTAAGCTGCTCGCTCAAGCAGTCCACCTGTGCTCTCTGAGCATCGCCTCTTTGCTCTGCCACACTTTTCTCTGCCTTCACTGATTCTAGTTCAGACTTCACACCGCCCAGAATCATATCCACTCTTTGCTTTGCAGACACCAGATCATCAACCTTTAGCATCAATTCACTTGCTGTCTGTTTGTACTGTGTTAATTCATCTTCCAGTTTCCTAACTGCCTGCTGATACATGACCTCAATATTAATTTTCTTTTCCAAAGCCTCTTCCATTTTTCTCAATGTCTCTTTCAACAGGTTGATTTCCCGTTTCTGAAACTCTGCCCTTTCCTCAGCTAACGCTTTCTCATTTTGAAGGTAGTTGCATTCAGCCTTTAAGTTCCTATTCACACCATCAGCACCACTGCATGTCAGGGTGAGTTCATGCATCTTGAGCTCAAGCTCCCTCGATATGCGTTGGCTGTCAGCCAACTTGTCCTCCAGCTCTTTGCATTTCTCCACCCACTCTTTCTCTTCAAGACTCTTCTTTCCCTCTGCTACTTTGAGTTTTTCAAATAAATCATTAGCTGCTCCTTTGAGGGTTGAAGCCCTTTGCTCGGCAATATTCCTGTCCTGACGGAGTACCTCAAGCTCCTCTTCCAAATGCTGAACCTGGGTCTGAGCACTCCCACAGTCCTGAGCAAGTGCCTCAGCTTTCAGCTTGAAGCTCTCGCTCCTGCGCTGGCTGTCTTTCAGCTCGTCTTCTAAGTGTGACAATTTCTGCCAATAATCCTCCTCTTTCTCTTGCATCTGTTTCAGTTCCATTTGGGCTTTCTCAAGTTCGAGTCTTAAGTTGCTCAACTCTATCCAGTGCGAGGAAGCTTTGAGTTCCACTGCACCCATGTTCTTTTCCAGAGATCTCATCTCAAACCGTAACCCTTGCAAATCCTTACATGTTCGGTCACTAATCTGGTGAAGCTCAGAAGTCAATTTCCTCAGTTTCTCTGCTTCATCTGCTTGGCCTACCAGCGCAGTTCCTGCTCCGACCTCACAGTAAAAGTCTCTGATATAAACATACATCTGGTCCACAATGTTCTTTATCCTCACTACCTGTTGCACGGTTTCCAAGTCAGCGATCTGTTCAACATCATTAGCGGCAACAGTTGGTTCAGGGGAGGTCTGCTCTGAGAAGTGCCTGTTATTTTCCATTGGATTGGTTTCATTTTGCTCCCCTTGTCCAATCAGGTGTCCTTCTGACCGCCACCTTGTTAAAGGGTTATTGTAAAGCCATCTGGCTGACTTCTGGACCTTTGCTCTGGCTGGAATCTCAGCTTCAAGATTAAGCTGCTTCAAGTGTTCCAATTCCTGCTCTAACCTGGCTTTCTCCTGCAACAACTTCTCCAACTCTATCTTGTTCTGACTCCCCTCCAAGTCAGGATGGTTCTTGCTGAGGCTTATTTTGTTGACAAGTTCTCGATACACCTTCTGCTCCTTCTTGAATTCTTCCAGTAAGTGGGTCACTTTGTTCTCAAGTTGCTGATTTCTCCCTTTAGTCTCACTCAACTCTACCAGCAGAGCATTGACCTTCTGTGTTAAGATCCAATTCTCATCGCTGAGGGTAGCCAGAGATGGCTGCTGACTGGAACCACCTATGTTGATGTTCGTTTCAGGAAACCTTCCCTTCTACAAACAAAATCAAGTGCTGAGTGAGTTACATTAGGGTGGACAGTAGTAATTAGAATTCTGTGATTTTCTTATTTATAAAACCAGAAAATTCTGCATCCTTACAGAGGTGCTCCTAGTAAACTGGCATAATACAGACAAAGCGACAATGCCAATTCAGCTATGCCCCATCACCTTTTGCGTCAAGCCTCAAAACAAGTGATTTGTTAGTATCAAACACTGAGAAGATCCTCCACCAGAAAGAGAAGATGCACAAAAAGATTTTGGACAGTTTGGGAAAGCAAGTAAACAGAAATAATGTATTCAAGCAAAACAACTCATTCAACTTGATGTGCAGTATACTCCATATATAGAAACTGTGCACAACCCAGCTTAGGTACTATGCTTTTTACTCATTCCCAGGACGTGGCATCACTGCTTAGGCCAGTATTTATTTTTCATCCTGAATTGTTTTTGAGCTGATGGTGGTGAGCTGCCTTCTTGAACCTTCTAGAGTAGGTACACCCACAGTGCTGTTAGAGAGGAAATTCCAGGAATTTGACTAAGTGACAAGGTGATACATGTCCTGCATACACAAATTGTAAGGGATCTGTAAAATTCTTTTGAATGTACAACAGCTTTTACAGCAAGTTTACAAGCAGTTCTTACCTGAATTTGTCACCAAAAAAGTTACAACCTAGATGTGCAGCATCAGCGGTGTTCTTAATCTGAATTGTGGTTATATCTATTAGCCTCAACAACATTATATTTTCTAACTTTTGTGACCATGACAGTGAGAAATTGTATAATTTCATAACTGCATATCAAACATTTGTTTTGCAAATTCTATTTTTTTTGTGCATCCTTGCACTGATTCAATTGGGTTATCATACTCACGCATCGTTCAGTGTAACACAGTACAGGGGAAGCTGTACACCTGGAACACATTCAGCCCAAGATTCATTGAAGACTCCTGAGGTCTTGGCAAGTGAAGGGAACTCCTCATAAGTGCTGCTTCCAGTTCAGGCACAAGACAGCATAAATGAAATATTACCTCTAAATCCTTGGATGTTCCTCTCTATCTGTATGGGCCACCCTTCATGGTGGAACGTCCAGTTTGGTCTTCATAAGCCTGCATAAAAGGCAATCTGTCCCTTGTACTGTCTACTCCCCCAGGGTCCATTAGTTTTAACAGCAGTCAGCAGCACTTTAGTTGCTGCTGGTTTACAAACAACCCTGTAGCACACTTATTGCATAGTGTGCTAAACATCAAGAGGACCACATAGCATTTTGTCAGTGGACATTGCTGTCGTGATTAGCTATTTGATCATACAGTACCCAATGATCCAAACACATTGGGTACTCCACAATCATGTTGATTAAGGGAATTATTCCTAAGTACTGGAACCTACCTTTAAAACGTATTCTCAAAAACTCTGAAACAACAGTTTGGATTGTCTTACATAAGTGAGACAGATTTCAGTAACAAACTTAAGTACCTCTTCAGATTGTCTTGGGAAGCTCCCACTTTCAACACTGGCTCCAGTCCTATTTTTCAGCCTCTGTTCCACTTCACAAATTTCTTCCACCTTCTGCCATTTCAACAATTCTGGAGTTCCAACCACCTCCTCCTGGATATTCTCTTTCACTTGTTCACGCATACTATTCTTCTCTTTCCTAAATGGCATAGTGCCTTCATGACTTTCTTCTTCACTCTCCCCATCTGGTTTGAGTGATGCTCTGGCAGTCTCAAATCCATGGAAATTCACTGCTGATATTACATCATGTTTAATGTCCAAGAAACGGGGCTCTTGAGATTTCACTGTGGAACAGTTTAGCTTCATGGGATTCACTTGTTCTGGAATTTTCTTCAACGTTCCAAACAGGTCAATCTCAACACATGGATCTCCCAATTCTTCAGCACAGTTTTTATCAACATGAACCCATTTGTCATCAACATGTTCAATTAGTGGGATAGGTTGATCAATATGCTTGAATTCCAATAACATGGGTCTTTGCAATGGTTCTATAGCTGGAAGCTTGGGGATGGAGGCAGCTCGATTAGTCCTTTGAGTACCTGGGATCAGTGAAATGGGCTCTTCACCTTCTAATGTCCTTGTGGTTCCCTCCATGATATTGGGACTTTTCACCATTTCTTCTGCTGAATTGCTCTGCTCTCCCATTTCTGCTCCCTGTTCAGGGTTTTGTTCAAATGTCATTTGGTCAGACCTTCCTGGCCACACTGGTTTGTTCATAAGTAATGAATACAATTCCGATTCTGTTCTATTTGTCTTCAAACCTTTCTCAACAGTTAGCCCCTTATTTACTGACGACACCTGCGCATGTGATAAACCTTCCTCCAGTCTGTCTTGTGCCTTTTTACTTTGCCGAGCAGCTTCAACCTGTTCCACCTGAAGATTGTCTGTCTGTTGTCTTGTCTGAACATGCAGAGTTCCACTGGGCAGAGCATTGGCTTTCTCCTTGACGGCTAGATTGCAACTTCTCAGATCATTTGCCACAACCTTCGAGGGAATAGTTTCCTTTTCCAAAATTGCAGACCTCCCAGAGACTGCTGGTGGTGTGAAACTGGTGTGACCTCCCTCCAGCAATTTTGCAGGTTTTATTATGGAATGAAAACCAAGGAGATGTTCATCTGTCTCATTGCCACTGCAGTCTCCAGTTTGCCATTTAATCTCATTCTGTGGCATTTGAAGAGTTTGCTCCTCTTGTTCTTCACATTCAGCGTGTGGAAGGGATACATCTTCAGCCGAAGCACTGCATTTGGTTTTAAGTCTTGGTTCTCCCCTAACATTTGCAGTTAGGTCTTCTACATAAGTGGTATGTTCTAGAGATAGATACTGGGGAAACAAATCTTCACTCTTCACCAGTTCAGAGCCACTATTTGTGATGCCCTCGTGGCTGTTCATATTTTTAGTACTGAGGTTTTCCACCTCCGATCTGTAAGATCCTCGTATATTTGGCCAAGATTCATCTATATCTTCACCAGCTGTTTCAGAGCCTTGGCAGCCTTGTGCACTGGACGGTAGCTGATTTCTAAACTGTTTAGCTTGTCCTTCTTTCCGAGCAAAGAACGTACCATCCAGAAATCGCACTGCCCCCGAAGCAGCAAATGATTTTCTTCTTCTTTCCTCTTCACTTCGTGACATCTCCTTGTCATGCCCAGTTCTTCCCACTTTCTCAGCAGGCCCCTTTGCAAACCTGAGATTTTGGACTGGAAGCTGCAGCCTTTCTGGTTTAGTTCCACATACATCCTCCCAATTGTGTCCATCAGGTATATCATTTGTCCTTCTCTCACAGAGGAAGCATTTCTTCAGGACCACCGACTGCCTCAGAGCTTTGCCATCTTTCTCTGTACCTTCACTGTGCAAATGCGGATCTTGCCTTCCCTCTCCCTGGATCTGCAGAGACTCTGCACCCATTTCCAGATAGATTCTTGAGCAACCTGTTGGCAGTCCATTTCCTTCACTCCCCGATAGAGCTGCAGTCCCTCCTCCTACTCTTGCAGGCTCAATGACATTCTTCACCAGTGAGTCCTTCACATCTTCAATTGAATTCTACAGTAATGGTACAGGTCGGTATTAGTATTCCATTTTTTACCACAAGTGACGGCGTTGGTTTTCTGAAAGGAAATCAGTCTGGCGAAGAGACAGACTGGGAGAGCCCTCAAGATTTCTCATGGTCCAGCCAGACACAAGACGGAGCAGGTTGATTGACTGATTTCAAGGAGCAACTTATTGGTGATTCCAGAATATTAAAAATTGATTCTCCAATCATGGAAGCAAGAACAAATCAACTCCAGCACCAATACAGATCATTTAACCTTTCACTGCCAGCTTGGGGTCTACCAGTTCAGGGGAAGTGGTCATCTTAAATGCTTATGCAGAACTAGAAATTGATGGCATAGTGGAAGGCCATCCAGCCCATTGATTTGAAGCTGGTTCTCTTTAGGGCAATCTAAGCAGACCAATTTTATTTTCACTCCATGTGGACATCACTGGCAGGGCCATCACTTATTTCCTTGTCCCAACTGTCCTAGGGAAGATGGTAGTGAGTTGCCTTCTTGCAGTCCATGTACTGTTGGTACAACCACAGTGCTAGTAGTAAGGGAGTTATAAGATTTTGACCCAGTGATAGTGATCATATTTGAGGTTTACAATAATTAGGAATGACCACCTACTTTAACTTGAAATATAATCCCAACAAGTTGGCAGTGATAAGATTAACAAAAGTAAATGAAACAGTAAAACAAAATGGAAAAGATCTGGAGTCAAGCCTGATGGATTGTATTTACTCAAATCTGTAAACCAGAGAGGTGTACCTGAAACCAAAAGGTTAGTAATTTCTGAACAAGGCATGCAAAGGTACCACCTACACAAACCTCTGTTTGGCTCACCTTACCCTTTCTAAGGTGCAGCATTGTGAAGGTTTCCAGACTGGTTTCCAGATTGCACACAGTACATATTGTCTTTATTTGCAAAGGCAAATGTGTTTCTCAATATTTAATGTGAGATCACAGAAACGAAGAATAATAGGTGGATGAGGTTACATTATAGAAGCAAGGAGTCGTAGGTAAAAGCTGACAGCAATTCTTTACCATTACTGCTAGTCTTTTTAAGCAGAAAAATAGGGATTCTTTTACATATCACAGATTTGGCCAAATGTAAATGTCTGTGATCAATGAACAAAATTTTACAAACACTTTAACTGAGTGAACTGATTGATGCACAACAGGCCATTTCCAGCCCTACATTAATTTTTAAAAAGCACAGGAATTGGTCAGGTTTGTTTCAAAGACCCAGCAGTAATTGCAACCAAATGCTGTCCTGCAGTGGCTCATAGTGACGTAGCAGCAGTTCACATTAAGAACAGTTGTAGCACAATCACAAATTCTGTCCAAAACCTCCCACTTCCCTGCGACTGGAGACACCACCACCGGAGATTTGAAGTGAGAAGATTCAGACAGGCAATTAGCATCAGTGATGACAGCAGGTGGCAGCACCACACCAAGAAGATAACATTTTGATTTCAACTAACAAATTTGTGAACACTAACTCTAATTAATTCATTAATTACTCATTGATTACTAATTAATTTACCCCTCTACATTATTCTGCTAACCGTATCCATATGCTCTCAATAATACTCAATTTTTTTATGGAATTATTTCATATCCGTCACTCTACATATAACAGTGCACTATATGCTTATTGCTATTAATATAAATAACTCCCTGATCCCAACCCCTAAACTTTACTCGTCACTAACCTGAACCTGTGCATTTACACAGACCAATATAAATCAAATGTTCTTGCATATATAATAGCAACTGTGTGCCCTAGTAAACATTTCCTCCTGACTTAATATCAGCAGAACAGATTATTTGATTGATAGTGTTTGTGGGTCTTCTGGGGTATTTTCTTTACCACAGTGATTATCTTTCAGAAATACCCATTGGCTCTAAGTTCTTTGGATATCCTGAGCTTGAAGATGCTATAGAAATGTAATGATTCTATGTTTAATTCATTTCCTCTCTCAGACTGATAAGTAACTCCTTGCACCCCTGTCCCAATCAGTTTCCAATTGTCGATGTAAACTAACTTATCTTGCAATTCCAACAAAGGACTGCACCGTCTTTTCACAAGTGTGGACTAGCTCATTCTTTCTCTTTCTAACATCTCCAGTTCTTTCCTTCTGTGCGGCAGGCAGAATAATCTCTGTTCTCCTGCGTAATTGTTTCTGAGGAACTCAGAATGGTGTCTCTCCAAGGCCTGCATCTCTTACAGCCAAGGAGTAAAAGACAAGTCAGTAATTACCAGTATCCCTGCCCTCAGCCATTACCCCTCTCAAACTGGCTGCTGACATCTATTTGAGAGTCACCTTGGTGACAACTTTTGCTTCATTCCACCCTCATCCCCCATCACCATGGCAAAAGGCCAGGAATCTCTTTCAGCAACTAAACAGACATTTAACCCTAACGTTACAGAATCTGATATCCCAACCAAGCCTTGGTACAGTACATTGGCTGTATAAAAGACCTGAGCGCATACTCTACCTTACAAATTTAATCCTATGACACCCAATTCCAGAAATATTCTGAAAGAACTCCAGATACTGTAATTCAAAAACAAAAACAGAAATTGGCAGAAAGGTTTGGCAGTACCTGTGAAGAGAAATCAGAGTTAATGTTTTGGGTCCAGAGACCCTATCTCAGAACTGCCGTTATGAGAAAGGCTCACTGGACCTGAAACATTAACTTTGATTTCTCTTCATAAATGCTGCCAGACCCCCTGAGCTACTCCAGCAACTTCTGTTTTGGTCCTGGAATATTCTGCATTTTAATGATTTAGAAGAACTTTCCTAGGATACTAATTTATTGCAGTCCTTACCTCTTCCTCCTCTGATCTTTTTAAAGCATCACTGGCAAACTTCACATATTGGGTCATCAGGGTCACCAAGGCTGTGTAACGTGTACGGAGGTCCATAAACTACAGAAGAGGTACAAAGATAAGCGGAGACAAGATTAGTACAAGATTCTGGTTTTTAATCTCCATCACACACCTCAAGAATTTCATTTAGATGTTTATTTGGTCAGTTTTTCCAACTTTTGCCTGCTACATCAGTTTAATTGCGATGGCTGGTAAAATTAGTTCTGTTTACCAGAAAGAGATTTCAGCTGATAACTATCCACTGACAAGCTCTCTTCATCTTAATGACAGTCCTCCTCTCTATAAATTCCTTAAGATGACAACTGTATAGGCATGCGGTAACTCACTGTTTGGCAAATCAGTCAAAGTGAAGGCCTTTATAAGATGTATGGAAACGGTTCTTGTCTGAACTGACATCTATTTACTTGGATGAGCCAAGACAGACACTTGTGGAATTTCACTTTACCAGAGTATGCAAAGGATATTAAAAAAATGGAAAGGTTTGATCAAGCTGGAGAATTGTGAAGCAGTAAAGTCATGGTAACTCACTTTAATGTATAATTATTAGCAGCTATGGCTGTATGTGATTAGCATTGGTAATAATCATTATGATAGATGTAAAGTTTGTAGTTTAACAAAAATAATTGTTACCAATAATGATTATCAATGTATTTTTGATTCCAATGAAACTCTCAACTCCTATTATTGCATGGTAAACTTATAAATTAGGCAAAAGCATCAATTTTCTAAACAACAAATTCTAAACTGGATTAGCCATAGCCATTTCCAACATGGTTGGACAACTACAAAATGAGCTGAGAGTTCTAAGGACATCACACTCTAAGGAACATGGTTGTTCTAAGTTATTGAATGAGTTATAACAAAATCTTTGTTACTTGCAACATAAAATTCTACCTAGGGCCCTTCTCCTCTGAAATACATCTGGGCATCTTCCCTCAATATTTCTTTATATAGAGGCAAACAGGCCCATTCTGTTCATCGTGGATGTGACAACACTTTGAAAGAATTGTCCAATTTATCCAACTCATTTGCTCTTTCTCCACAGCTCTGCAACTTTTTATTCCCCAAGAAAATTCTAAATTACATTAGCTGCTTAATATTGAATCTGCTTTCAGCATCCTTTCAAGGGTCAGTGCATTCCAAAATTATCAACTAGCTAAGTAAGAAAAAAATTCCTAAGGTGTCTTCCAGTTTTGCTGCAATTATATTGAAGCTCTGTCCTCTGGTCACAGACCTTCCTGACATAGAATCAGTTTCTCCTTTGATGATCAACACATCCTTATTATTTTAAGCACCTCTGTTAAATGCCTCCTTAACTTTCTACCCAAAAAGTCAACACTGTTTCTATCCTGACAGATGCTGCTCAACCTGCTGAGTAGTTCCAACATTTCCTCTTTTTACTGCCTTCCGGAAGAGAGAATGTGAAGAATCTTCACATTTAGTAAACTTTAGAAAGTTAACATTTTCCACCTCTTGTACAATGACATCTGAAGAACTCTGCATTCTTCGCCGTTTGACTGGTGACTTCTGCTGCGAGTCAACCATGGCTTTGTAGGTCATCAGCTGAAGCTCATATTCCTGTGAGCGGAAGACAACACAACTGATCAACAAAAGGTGAGAGAATCATTCAAAGCACTGTCAACGAGACTCAGCTAATTGACAGCAATTGTATCACTGATCATGCTTCATAGTTCTACGAAACCTCCGCCAATTGCAAAAGAAACTAAACATTGAACAGCAATGTATTTTCAATATTCAGGAGATGTCAACCACAACTCAGTAGGTAGCACTTTAACCTCAAGTCAAGGTTTTGTGCGTTGAAGCTGCAGAACAGACACCAGAGTACAGAATCTGGCTTGATACTCCCAGCTGTAGCATTAAGTGAACATCACGGTCTAATGTTGGCCTGTACAACCTAATTAAGTCATTCCAATCTGCCCCACGTTTTCATTTTTTTGTAGTATGTTATTCATGTGACATGGGGATTACAGCCAGATGAGCACTTTGTTGTCCATTCTTCTTCATTCTGGGAAAGTGGTGGTGAGCTGCCAATCTGAATTATACCCACATTACATCTGGTACCCAGCAGCACTGAAGGAATGGTGATGTATTTCCAAATTAAGATATTGTAGAGCATGGAAGGGAACTTGCAAGTGGCAGTGTTCCCAAGTACCTGCAGCTCTGGTCCTTCTTGGTGGGGGAGGACATGGATTTGGGAGGTGCTTTTAAAAGAGTAGCAGCAAATTACTGCAGGGCATCTGAGAGATGGCATACTTTGTGCATTGATGGTGGAGGATGTTGAAGATGATGGATGAGGTGCCAATCAAGGTGTCTGTTTTATCCTGGATGGTGTTGGAGCTGCACTTATCCAGGCAAACAGAGAGTTCTGTCACATTCCTGATTTGTGCCTTGTAGATGAATGAACTTTGGCAGTACTTACTTATACGGCTATTCCAGTTCAGTTTCTGAGCAATGGTAACCTCCAGGATGTTGATAATTAGGCATTCAGTGATGGAAATGTCACTCAATGTGAAAACTATTCATCTCATCATTATGTCATATTCCTTGATATCCATAGATTCAGAAATCCAAAGAACTATAGAATCCCTATTGTGGAAGCAGGCCATTCAGCCCTATTGTGGAAGCAACCCATCCAGACCCACGTACCCTGCATAGTATCCCTGTAACTCTACATTCCCCAGGGCTAATACACCTCGCCTGCACATCTTTGGACAGTGGGAGGAAAGCTACGCAGACTCAGGGAAAACGTGTAAACTCCACAGAGACAGTCGTCAGAGGTTGGAATCGAACCTGGGTCCCTGGTACTGTGAGGCAGCAGTGCTAACCACAGAGTCGTCGTGCCACCCCCTGTGTTTATGGGAGAGAATGCCCCATTTCCCATTCTTTGTCTGAGGAAACGCTTCCTGAATTCATTCTTGAACAATCAACCTTAAATTTCAAAATTATGACTCCCTGTTGTGAATTCTCCACCAAAGGAAATAATTTTACCAAAGTGACTCTAGCAAATCTTTTCAACATTTTAAGCACTTTTATCAGTTCATCCTTCTGTATCAAGTGGAATACAAGTCAAGTCAATGCAATCTGTTATCATTTTTTTGGTAAATTCTCCTGCTGCTCGGCTAATCACCCACCCTACCACTCCATTCCCATTCCTAAATTCATTCTGGTGAATCTGCAGGTTGCTTTCAAGACCAAATATCCTTTGTAAGCTGCACTGTACATAAATCAACACCATTCTCCATCTGTGTAAGCCTCAGTACAACCAATATTTAGTATGAGTTTACTTGTCAGCATTTGTCAGTGAGATTCCTATTTGGGTAAAACAATTCTGTAAATCTGAGCCTGAATGGGTACATTTCTACTGTTAACTGGATTGTAAAAAGAAATATTTTGGAAGAGACCTCAACCAGACTTGAATAGACAGAGAATTGCATAATTATAAACTCATATAACAGAAAGAGACCACTCAGTCCATAGTGCATGGCCCAGCTCTTTGCAAATGTTATCCAATTCATCTGACTCTCCCTACTCTTTTCTTATGTATCTGTAGGTTTATCTCTTCCTTGTGTTTTTAGCAAATTCTCATTTGAACATGAATCTGCTTCCTCCAACCTTTCTCTTCCAGATCATTTTCACTCGGTGTTCAAAATAAATTCTCCTCAGTCATACAGCACAGAAACAGAATTTTCGGTCCAACCAATCCATGCTGACCATAATCCCAAACTAAATCAGCCCCATCTGCCTTCTCCACGTCCACATCCCTCCAAACCTTTTCTATTCATGTACTTATCTCAGTGTCTTTTAAACACTGTGATTGTGCCCACAGTGCCACTTCCTCAGGAAGCTCACTCCACACATGAACCACCATGTGTAAAAATTGACCCCTTGTGTCTTTTTTAACTCTCTCCCTCTCACCTTATGACCCCTCTCTTTGGGTTCTTTAATGAATGACTGAAAATCAACTTCCTCTAATTACCAATCAAAACACTGCAAGGTTTAAATAAAAGTTTTAAAACGTTTCAAATGAAATAAAACTGCTTCACCCAAATTTGATTTTCCACCTTACCTTTACAGCAGAGGAATACTCATCAGAGTATTTCTGACATTCGTCCATTCTGCCCTGTTTCATCTCAACTTCTGAAGTCAATAGCTAAAACAAAATGAAGAATAATTGAACTTATTGCACTCCTGAATTTGTTGTCAATTTTCTTGAACAGTTACTTCAAAAATACCTTCTGTATATTCTATGCTGATGAGCCTTTTAACAAATTAGTTTATACAATTTGACGTTTTGATGTTTACAATTGTAACTAAAACCATCTCCAAATTTGGTCAGTTCACATTATACAGTAAAATGTGCAGGCCTTTCCAAAAATTCCATTAATACAACTTCGTTTGAAAAAATAATCACGCATGTTTTGTTTCTTGACTCTAAAAGAATCAAAAATGAATTTAAAAACTTATACCACTGAAATGTAGTAACAGTAAGAAATCTAGAAATAAGCCTGCAATCTCAGGAGCAGCTACAAGATTCAGTCTATTCTCTGACCATATCATGACTATCATTAGAAAGTGAGTTACCTTTTGTTGGTTGAGCTCATCAGCAAGGGCTCGGATGTCTTCCGGCTGACGCTCCTGCATCTTCTGTTGTGTTGTTTCCATTTCTTGGATCCACTGATCAAGGTCTTTATAACAATCTCTGTACCAGTTCAGGGAAATGCTGATGCTTTCAAGCTCATGTAGTCTGAAAGCAGAAAGGATAGCTTTCTAACACTTGGCTACTGGCTTGGTCCCTTCTTAGTTACTGCATCCCTCTCTCAGAATGATTCAAGTTGAGTAGCAAGAGATCTCCATTCTGACATCCATTATGTTGGTATGTTCCATATTTTAAAAGGGATTTTTCCTTTCCTCTTCAGGATCACTCCCCTGTTTCATGATTCCCACATCGCGCTTTCTCTGCTAATCCCATTGGACCTGGAAGTTTCAAGCTATTTCTTTCCAGAAAATATCTCCCTTCGAGGTAAAGCTCAATTACCTCCCCTTCCTGAATTGGGTGTCCACAGAGTCAGTTCAAGACCCCTTCAGATCCTTAGTCACATATTCTAGGCTGACAAACTCTGTGTCATATTGAGGGACTGATAATCTGTCAAAGGTGCCAATTTTTGTAAGAAATGTTAATTTAAGCCCCACATGCACTATCAAGTGAATGGTAAACATCCCCTGGATGAATTCTCCCTGGTATCCTGACCAATATGTATCCCTCAACTAATGTCCCATGAATAGGCTATCCAGCTATGATTACATGGCTGCTTGTGGAAGCTTGCTGTGCACAGATTAGCTGCAAAAGTCCATTATTGGTTCTAAAGTGCATTGAGACATCCTGAGATCATAAAGGCATGACAGAAATATAGGCCTTTCCTTCTTATAACCCAATCACATTGGTAGTTATATGGGGTTTTCTCAGCACCAGCCCAAAACTATCTCTGTTACAGAAGTGACATTGTTAATCAATATCCTACACCATTTAAACATGAAAGTAATTCCACCCACGTGGAGGCTCCATTCATTGCCCCATGGTAAGTACATTCAGAACTCTCAAACTCTGGAGGATATGCAGTGGGGAATGATACAGACCTGTTGTCAATTTGAGAACGAATGTTCTCCCATCGCTCAGCTAACTGGACAGCTTTCTCCTTGTGCCAGTCCATGTCCATATCTCGCTCATTGTGAGCCCTCAGCATGCGTTCACTGACAGCCTTTCCTTTCTGCAGCTCATCTTCCAATGAATGGAAGACATCACGCCGCTCATCCACTTCAGTCCGCCATTGCTGTTAAGGAGAGACGTAGAGAAGGGTGATTATGAGAATGTGCGTGTGTGGGGGGACTACATCGGTGAAGTCAAATCTTGGAGTCATAAGGAGAACATGAATAAATGCAATAAGAAATTCAGGGGAAACTTCTTTACCCAGTTCATGCTGAGAATGTGGGACTCCCTATCGTATGGACTGATTGAAGTGAGAAGTATAGACATATTTAGTGGGAAACCAGAAGTAAAATGGAAGAAAGAAAGGACAAGGCAGATATGAATCGTAGAATCCCTCCAGTGCAGAGAAAGGCTATTCGGCCCATCAAGTCTGCACCAACACGCCAAAGAGCATCCCACCCCTCACTCTATAATCCCACATTTACTATAGCTAATCCACCTAGCCTACATATCCCTAAGCATTATGGGACAATTTAGCAATCCACCTGACCTGCACATCTTTGGACTGTGGGAGGAAACCAGAGCACCTGGAGGAAACCTATGCAGACACAGGGTGAATGCCTGTGTAGAGTTTGCACAATCACCCGAGGCTGGAATTGAACCCAGGTCCCTGGGGTTGTAAGGCAGAAGTGCTAAACACTGAACCACCATGCCACCATATGGTGAAGAGATTTGCAAAGAAAACCAACACTGGTAACAATTACTTGAAGCAAATGTTGTAAATGTGTGTAAATCAATGCTGCCTTTCCAAATATTGAGAATGTGAAAGGAAAATCTTGGTTACCTTCAATGTATTTTGGAGAGCTTGAATTGCCTTTGTGTCAGGTGGTACTGCATCTTCCTCACCCAGTTTAGTTTCATATTGTTTAACAAGAGCCTCTGCTTCTTGGCTATTTTTAACAATCAAATTGACAGTCTTCAACCTGTAGTTGGAAACATGGATTTTATCCATGAATTATGACAGCACTTCAATATTTCTCTTTCCTTTCAAAATGATCACATTTCAAGGGAATTCTCCCTGAATTCCTTCCTGCAAAACCCCAAACCCCCACCACAGTCCACCATTATTGGGGAAGTTGGGAGGTTTCAGATGTGACCATTGTGGTAAGCGACTTGACTGTTAACACTCACACCACAAAACCAGAAGGTATTGGGTTGAAGCCCCAGGCCTGAGAACGAAAACAAAGGACAAGTCGGTGCTAATTCCTATTTGCTTTCAGGGAGACACAAATGGTCCTGTGGCACTAGTCTGAAGCAGCGCAGGACAGTTCCCTGCAATGCCCCAGCCAAAAGTTATCCCTCAACTAACATGACCAATAAATCAATCATTCTCCTATTGTGGTAGCTTGCTCAATGCATATTTAGGCATCATGACAATAACTACACTTCAAAAAGATAGTAATGTACTTTGGTATATCCTGAAATGATGAAAATAGTGATATAGAAATTCTAGTCTTGTTTTTAAAGAAAGGGTGAACCATAATGATCATAAGTTCTAAAATAAGCCTCATACTTCGTGGAAAATGTCATTTTTGGTGATTTAACATGGTGAATTGCTACTCAAATAGCAAGTGTTGCATTCTTGGTGAATGTAAACCAAGCAAGGTTTTTGGAGTACTTCTATAGAGCCAGACAACACCCAGCCAGACAAAAAGTTACTCAAATGCACAGAGAACTCATTGCTATTCTTTTCAGAACACACAGAACCATTTATTGTGCTTCACTGGTGAACAGAAAGTATGAAGTGACACATTAACCTTCCTCCTTAGCATCAGTGATTTGAATTTGTAATACTGACACACATCCATTCTGTCATTCTGTCTGCATGCCTACAACCCATCAATGCACAAAAAGAAACCATTTATGTCTGTCTTTGAGCTTGCATCCATTCAACCCAAGAATCAACAATCACACCTCCTTAAATCCTTCATTTCAAGAAAACTTTAAGACCAGGGGCTTGAACAACTATCTGCAGTGAAACATGCAGAAACAGATAACTACAAAAGATCGTCACATGCCTAAAACAAAACTTTGTGGGAGACTCAAAAACCTGGCATGGGTGGAATGTACAAAAAGCACACTGAAATCAGTCACTCACAAAATACAAACCAAAGACAGACAGCCTTCTATGCACCAAGTCTGTTCACAATTTTAAAAACGGGGACACATAAGTCAGTTTGAAACAGCAAGAAATATGCGACAGAAATGTATTTTGGGGAATGACCAGCTAACACAGTGACAGAGAAACTGCTATTCCTCTGGGATTGAATGTTTGCTGTTTTCTGACCCAAGGATGAAGGGATTTCTCTCTACACTGGACAAAGAGCTCACCATTCTGCTGATGTTTTCCTAACAGTCCACTGCTATGATACTTGCAAAAATAAGGACATCTGCAATCAGTGGTCTGCAATTTAAAGATTTCACATATTTATTATATTTCTAACCAAAATGTCCATATACATTCCAAAGAAAGATCATTAATAAAGACTGAATCCTTACTTATCCAAATAAATGGAGGACAGAGAGTACACTTGATTGAGATTCTGCAGCACCACATTCAGCTCAGCACGTAAGGTTGAGGCTGACGATGAAGAGGCTTGTCCAAAGAATTTGTCACATTTTTCACTGACTTTCTCCAAATCCACAATGAGCTCCTCCAGCTCACTCTTCAATTTCTGGAGAGAGAAAAATTCAAGTGCATTCAGCATGGGTGTGCAGTAGTCACATAGTTAGGTTAATAATGCAGTGGACACGAATATGAATTCTGTTAAAAATCACACAACACCAGGTTATAGTCCAACAGGTTTACTTGGAAGCACACTAGCTTTCGGAGCGAAGCTCCTTCATCAGGTGATTGTGATGAAAGCTAGTGTGCTTCCAATTAAACCTGTTGGACTATAACCTGGTGTTGTGTGATTTTTAACTTTGTACACCCCAGTCCAACACCGGCATCTCCAAATCATGAATTCTGTTGTGTGGTTTGAGAATTGGAATTTATTTCACTAGAATGAGAAAATGATTTAAGTAAAAACCTGGTGAAAAAATGATCATATTGACCACCACCACAACCCAACTGTTTCTGTAATGTCTTCATCTATTCTGGGCAAGTAAGTGTCCCCAATTTCACATCAAGGCTTCACTTATTCAGGAATGGGCATCCTTTTCCCCTCTTCCACTCTACCAATAATGAAATTGACCATGAATTCCAGTCTTGCCACTGACACCCACTTCCTGGAAATGAACCTTTTTCAAAAAACGTCCCATAGTGTTCCAACATAAGTTTGGAACAAATCTACTTTGAACAGTAATGTTAACACTGAGACATTAACAAAGTAATGAGGGAATAGGATGGAAAATACAGTCAAGTGGGAAGGTTTTTTCCAAAACTGACCTCTTGCTCGGTGATTCTTTGCACACTTTCCTGTAGATCATCTCGTTCCAGCGGTGTGCGGATTTGTCGTATCAGGCGCTTCTCACAATTCTCCACACGAAGGCGAATATTCCGTAACTCGGAGATGAATCGATTGCAAGCAGATTCCTCTTGCTCCTCTGGTTTAATAGGTATAGGTCAAATTGTTTGAACAAACTCTTGCCAAAAGGGTAGGGTCAGCAGACCCACAAGCTCCTCCAATTCTTGTGAAAACCAAAGGCTGTTTTTACTCTGTCCCCCAAACCCTTCAATCTCCACAAATAAATCCAAAAGCTCAAAGCTATTCATAACATTCACCTCAATCAGTATTCTTGCAAGTTATACCTTTTTATTTATACCTTCTTTAGTGAAAACATTACAGCCAAGTTTCAAAACAAGTGTGCATGTCTTCAAGGTAACCTCTTTAATATTTATTCAGTCATGAGATTGGTTGTGAATAGCTGGGCCAACATTTATTACCCATCATTACCCAGCATTTACTACCCATCGTTACCCAGCATATACTACCCAGCATTACCCAGCATATACTACCCAGCATGTACTACCCATCATTACCCAGCATATACTACCCAGCATGTACTACCCATCATTACCCATCTCTAATTGCCATTGAGAGGGGGTGGTAAGATGCCTTCTTGAACAGCTGCAGTCCATGTGGTGTATTTCCACAGCACCATTAGGGACAGAGTTTCAGGATTTAGAGAATGTTGGCAGTACCAGCAAGAGGAAATGAGTGGCGATGATATAGTTTCAAGTAAGAATGATGTATGGTGTGGAGGGGAAGTTGCAGGCGGTACTGCCCTTATTCTTTGAGAAGCTAGAGATCATGTGTTTGGAAGAAACTGTCTAAAGTCCCTGGGTGAGTTTCTGCAGTGCAACTTGTAGATTGTAGACAACTATTGCTGAGCATTGGTGGTGAAGGAAATTAATGCTTAAAGTGGTGAAGGGGATGTCAATCAAGTGGGCTCCTTTGACCTTGGATTGTATCAAGCTTCTCTAGTGTTACTCGAGGTGCACTCATCGAGGCATGTGAGTCATATATTGAAATCTTTTCCAGCTGTAAACCGGATTTTAGACAAAATCAACTTAGCGATTTCTAAATATAAATTGCCTCTGGAATTCGTTGCTGGTTGCTTGTATCCAGTAGGGAGCCGGCTTCTGAGTAGGGCAAAAATCACGTCATAGAAAGACAACTGTCTTCACGACACCATCTTGTCCACGTGATCAGCTGAACTCAATTCCACCACCTGGAGTTCACAGAACAACTGGATCTCGCCTAATTTTTCTCTCTCCCAGAATATGAACATTAGGGTTTTACTAGGTGCACTGTCACAATTCTTCAGCCATTACAGGGAGTAGGAAGGGCAGGATTGAGGCCTAGCTACTTTTTTCCCTGACCAGTGATGCAAATAGTTCATATGAAGGGAGCTCCCTAGGTTTACCTCCTTGCCTTGAATATCTGTGTGATATCCACCACCCCTCTCCCCCCACTTACTCCCATGTTAATTTTAGCAGAAACACAGTAAGCAGCCAGTGGAGCCATTTGGCCAGGGCTCCCCCACACACTGCAAAGACGATTTGGTGGAAAACCTCACAGAATTCCCTACCCTGCATTTGACCCCCAGTAGTATTACGCTGTGGAACAAGTCTCCTTCAGCCACTAAAGCTGCTATCTGAAAGAAAATGATTTGCAAAAGGACACTGGGAGATAAAGCTGTTCATCAGTACAACGAGTAGAGGAAGGTAGCAGAGAAGGGGCGAAACATAGATATATGCTTACTGCTCCACCCAGATTTTCCAATATTCTCTGAGGAGCGGGACAACCATTTACAATCAGATGTAAAAGGACCTCAAATAGAACTTCCAAGAAGCAAGAATCTCTTCAATACCTGCCTGGAATCTATTTCAATGAAACATATGTATTTCACACTTTCACTCGCCTGACCCAGCCCCATTACCTCTTTCAGCCGATTTAAGAAGATCTTCATAATACTGTTTGCAGAACTTGACTTCTCTCTCAAGCTGGTTGCCATCAGTGACTGAGAAGACTTCAGATTCCTGACTATCTTCCAAGAAGTCCCTGAGGTGTTCCTGAAGGCTGCCTAGCACCTGTTGATGTTCCCCAGGGAGCATAGTCTTTATCTGTGCAAAGGGAATACTTGGTGTGAATTCCTTGAGGATCAAAATGCCCAGAACTTACCTAAACACATCAAGTACAGTAAGCCAGACCACCATAGTTACGTGATATTCACAACACAAATGGGCCATTCACCCAAACAGCTCCATGCTCCTCATAAGTCTCCTCCCATGTTACTTCATGTATTCCTATCAACACTATTTTCTAATCATTTTGCTCTTCAATACATCAAATCTCAAATGGGAATTTGTAGGGCTCAATCACTTCTACTTAAAATGCATTCTTGAAATTTCCAAATGATCCACAGACAGATCAGTTTTCTTGCAGCTGTTAATCAAGGAAGTAATTGCATTCCTGACCATGGTGAACGCTAGCTATGCAAAAACACTAGCTCGGCAGCCAGTGAGGGTAAAGGACCAGAATAGGCAGACCAAGACAAGTGAACAACCTGCAATTATACAACAGAGTAAAGCATCTCAAAGCATTTCACATCAGTACAGTCAAAACATAACCATTAGGACAGGTGATCAAAAGCCTGGCCACACTGATAGGTCTTAATGAGACACTCAAAGATAGAGAGACAAGAAAGGGGATTCCATGCCCAATGAGTTAGATAACTGAAGGTGTGGCCGCCAGTGCTGAGGTTTGAGAAATCAGGATGGAGAATTGTACAGAGAAGGAAGAATACAGAATGAGAATGCAAGACCAAGTAGGTAATGAAGAGCAGATTGTAGACAGATTTCTTTTTGGCTTCTACCTAAAACCCGAAGGCAGGATGGAGGGGGGAGAATTAAGTTAAGAGACAAATCAGCCATGTCCTGAATAGTAGACCAGACTAGAGGGGTAAATGGCCTACTTCTGTTCCTAGTTTCAGGAGTTCTCTTCACCATTCCAATGAAGCATCCCAATCAATGGAAATCAATGTCAGAACAAACAGAATTCACGTCATCCTTTCCGCAAACAAGAGAAATACTTACTGAAGAAACATTCCAAGCACGAATTGTTGAAATTTCATTCATGAGATAATGCCAGGATACAACACTCTTCATGTTTATGTGTGTCTGGTGCCAGAGTGCCAGAACATTTTGATAGAGCTGCTCAATTCTGAGGAAGGGAAGAAAGAAAAGTGGATATTTCACTTCTTTTTGAAACAAAAAGCACTCAATTCATTGTGGTTAAAAGGTGCCAACTTGGGGGAAAGAGACCACTTCCATGGTCACAACCAAGTCAAAGCATCAGTGTATTACTGAATCCTGTCAAATATAACGGAGCTTTCTCGACCATCTACACCTTTAGATATTAATGGTTCCTGCAATCCTCCTTGAACTATTTTCCAATTCAGTGCAATGTTCAAACAGTGCAACCTGCAGATGAAATTTTGTAACCAAGATCCCACAGTTTGCTCTAATGGCTCCAATTGTGCTTCTGCTTTGTCTGTGTTGGCATCATAGACTCATCTCACCAATATTTATATGCCAGCACTTTCTAAACCAAGCATAATCAGTTTGGAATGGTAGCTCTTGAGAATGAAATCATACGGATGGAAATATTCTAACAATAAATCGCCACTCGATAGCTCAGAACTAGAGTACAGCAGAAAAAAAGACAGACACACTATTGAAGCTTTTCATCTTGCACTCATCAGGACAGAATTACAAGGAATATCAACGGACTAACTATTCCTACATATTTATTAAATACTAAGGATTGCAGGTGCTAAAGCAATACCAAAACACCATGGTGCACATTTGCAGACTAATACTTGCAATACTTGGAGCAGCATTTGAAAGAGGTGACAGAATATCACATAATTGCTAGGTTTTTTATTAAACACTGTTTAACAGGCAGTTTTGCTATTTTAACCTAAACCATGTGATGGGCTGAAACTGTCAGAACTATCTCCTGTGGCGCTCTTACAGTCAATGACAAGTAATCACATTCATCCCATAAAATCTAGTCTAAAAACATAATTTACAGCCCAAAAGGAGATAATATGCATTACTCCACTGTACCATCTGGGCCCAGTTTTATGGACACATAAAACAACTGTCAAATGTTAAATTACCACAAAGTGGAAAGGCACTCTTAGGAAAACAGTTAACTGGTATTCCAAAATGGAAATATTTGTTTGACAAATTTAGCCACTTTTTTGTTTAAGGATGCAATTAGTAGGGGAGCCAACAGATATAGTGTGCTTGGATTTCGAAAGTGCATTTGATAATATGCCGCACAAAGGTTAATATGCATGATAAGGGCTCATGGATTTGGGCTGATATTTTATTATTGATAAGGATTGGTTTATGGACAGAAAGTGGACAGTTGGGGTAAATGGGACATTTTCAAGGGCACAGGCTGTGACTAGTAGAGTATTATAAAGATCAGGCTGGTACCTCAGCCAATCACAATCTATATTCATAACTCAGACTAAAAGACAGAGAGCTGTGTGTGTCTAAGTTTGCTGACAATACAAGCTAGATGGGAATGCAAGCTGCAAGCAGTACACAAAGTGTTTGCAAAAAATCATAGACAAGTTGAGTGGACAACACAGTGGCAGATGAGGTATAATTTTGAGGCAGTGTGATGTTGTTCACTTTTGTCATAAGAATAGAAAAAACAGAATTAAATGGTAATTTTCAGAAAGAGTTGATTGCATTCCTATAAGGAACTCAGTTTATCATGCTGATACAGCAAGCAATTAGGAAGGCATGTTGGCCTTTATTGAAAGAGAACTCAAGCAAGAAAATAAAAGAATCTTGCCATAATTGTACAGCACATTGATGAGATCACACATGATATGCAGTTTTCATGTCAATATTTAAAGGAGAATGTACCACAATGGAGGCAAAAGTTCTACATTGGCCCCTTGGATAAAGGGTTTGTCTTATGATGAGAGGGGAATTAACTGGACCTAAACTCTCAAGACATTTAAAGAGTGAGAGATGGTCCCATTGAAATATTCAGAATTATGAAGCAGCTAAAGCGGATACTGAAATGTCTTTTTTTGTCCCTGGCTGGGAATCTAGAACAAGGAGACGCAGTCTCAGAATAAGTGGATAATCATTTAAAACTGAGATTAGGAAAAATTTCTTCATTCAAAGGTTGTGAATTTTTGGAATTCGCTACCCCAGAGAATTATGAATTCTCTATCATTGAATATATTGAAGGCTGACAAGGACAGATTATTAGTTTCTCAGAGAATTAATGGATGTAGTGAATTGGAAGAAAAGTGAAGTTGTAGCCCAAGATCAGCTGAAAATTGAATTTAATGATGGAATAGGCTCAGTTGGGTATTAATGTTTTCTCCTGCTCCGATGAAATGGGGAGTTCGTTCATTGGGAAGTTTGGTCAGTCCTCTTCAGACCACAAGGGGGCCTACTTGATACACATAAACCTATCAACAGGTTTTTGCACTTGTATTTCTATAGCCTCCATTACTTCCAGGGATGGCTACACAAACCTATCAACAGGTTTTTGCACTTGTATTTCTATAGCCTCCATTTATTCCAGGGATGGCCCAAACTATTGCATGGCTCATGAATTACTTTTCCCAGTGTGATCACATTGCAGTTTTAAAAAATACTGCAGCCAATGAATACACAAACAACAGCAGGATCAATGTCCAGATGACCATTTTTAGTGATACTGGAGCAGGCATAAACATTGTTAACGTCACTGGGGAAAACTGCTCTGTTCCTCCTTCAAGTTGTACCAAGGGACCTCTTATACTCCACTTAAAAGGAAGACAGGCTTCTGGTTAATATCTCATCTGAATGGACTGAGAAATAGGAAGACTACAAAATATCAGTACACCCAAAATCAAACCTAGCTAGTCTGGAGAATGAACCAAGAGCAGCCAGGTTGTTTTATTGTTCTTTTACTTTCTAGACTATGAAAAGAAATGTCTGTAATATTAGTACTTTGCAGAAGATCTGGATGCAGCAAAATACTCATGGAGAAGGTCAATGGTCATCATATGCCAGCTAATTTTATTAGATAGTTCTGTCAAATTATTGGAGAGAGAAAGATTCAGTGGCATAACTTGATTGCAAAATGTGAAATGATAATTGATAAATGTATCATTTGAAGAACTGAGAGAACAGCAGTACTTACTCATGTTATAGCTCTCAGCATGCAGTATACCTTTAAAAGGCATGCACATGAAATCATGGCAATGGGTAATGAAGTAGGTTTAACAAATAGAGTAAAGATCCCCTAGTGATCATAACATGATGGAATTTAATATTCAGTTCAAGAGTGAGAAACTTGGGTTGGAAACAATTGTGTTTAACTTAAATAAAAGGAATTAAAACGAAACAAGGATAATGTTAGATAAAGTGAACAGAGTGGATAAATTAGCAGGAAAGACAGTAAGCAAGGCAGGAGCAAACATTTAAGGAGGCAATTCATGACTGTCAGCAAAACTACATCACAGTAAGGAGGAAATATTCTAAGAGAGGGATACGCCAACCATGGCTAACCAAAGAAGTTAAGGAGAGTATCAAGTTGAAAGAAAAATCATATGATGAGGGAAAAGTCAGGTTAGCCCCTAAGACTGGGACAAATTCAGAATCCAAAGGAAGACAAGGGACGAAACAATGGCTTAGTGGTTAGCACTGTTGCCTCATAGTACTAGGACCCAAGTTTGATTCCAGCCTTGGGTGATTGTCTGGGTGGAGTTTGCACATTCTCCTCGTATCTACGTGGGTTTCTTCCTGGTGCTACAGTTTCCTCCCACAATCCAAGGATATGCAGGTTAGATGAATTGCCCACAGTGTTCAACGATATGTAGATTAGGTGCATTAGTCAGAGGTAAATGTGGGTAATAGGGTAGGGAAATGGGTTTTGGTGGGATACTGTTCGGAGGATCAGTGTGGACTTGGTGGGCTGAAGGGCCTGTTTCCCCATTGTAGGGACCTATGATTCTATGGAAAAATCCAGTTGATGGTGGCTGCCTGGAAGTCCCAAGGTGGGTGGGCAATGAACTAATGGCATAGCCCTGAGGTTGTTCAAGCTTTCAGATGGAGCCCCGGGGTGTAGGGTTGGGGTAAATCCATCCAGCAACAGGCTTGTGTCAGCAGAGAGTGCCTCCTGAATACAGCAGCCGGAACACCCTCACAGTCTAGTTGCCATTCCCCACCTGTAGATCCCCATGTATAGCCCTCCAGGCTAAGGTGACTCCTATTCTGTAACCCAGGAAAATTGATTACCTTTGTGGCACAATGGGACTTTCAGGATTTAAAGCAAAACAAAATCTATTTAAAGCAGACTATTTTGAAAAGCATATCTACAAACTGCCCAAGCACAACTTTTGACCAAAATCATCGCAAGATCTCTTGTTGAATGGAAGATTATTTCTGCTGCAAAAGACTGAATTGAAGATGGTTAAACTTGGTGCCATTTGCATCAATGCAGGCTCCAAGAGTAATTGATTTTCCAATTGTCTTCCATCTGGTTGCAAATCGAACAGTCATTATATGCAGCCATATAAAAACAGAGACAGACATATGCGTCCTTATTACCTGCTGGCCATTTCAATGGCTTCTTTGTTTGGTGGAGGTACTGAAAAGCAAACTGAAGGAACCATGGCCTCATTGCCTGTAGGACTGATAACCTTCCACTTAGCTCGGTGTGAGTTGTTTTCCAGTACACATTCATCATCTTTGTAGATTGTTATCTGTTTAAAAAAAAGAAATTAGTGCAGAAATTCAAACACAGTACCTATATTGCAACTTGTAATAAACATGTCCCAAGATGCTGCACAAAAGCATTATCAAGAAAAATTTGATTCTGAGCCACATAGGGTGATATTAGGACAAATGACCTAAAACTTGGTCATGAATGTAAAGCTTTACCATCTATCTTAAAAGGAGGAAAGAGACATATCAGAATGGAATGGTGCAAATTTCAGAGCTTAAGGTCTGGGTAGTAAAGAGTGTGGTGTTGGAAAAGCACAGCAGGTCAGGCAGCATCCTAGAAACAGGAGAATTCCGGGCATAAGCCCTTCATCAGGAATATGCCTGAAACGTTGACTCTCCTGCTCTTCAGATGCTGCCTGACCTGCTGAGCTTTTCCAGTGCCACACTTTTCAACGCTGATCTCTAGCTTCTGCAGTCGTCACTTTCTACTGGGTAGTAAAGTCAATTGTGGAACATGTAAAAAATTTGGGAACTTTCAAGAGTGTAGAATTTGAGGATTGCAGAGATCACGGCGGGTTGTGTTGCTGAAGGGCATTACAGAAAGTGATGGGTAATGCCATGGTGGAATTTGAAAATAAGAGTGGAAATTTTGAAAATGAGTTAATGTAAATCAGAAAGCATAGGCTTGGTAAAAGGGTCAAAGTGTGTTGAGAGTATATGACAGCATCAGATCATGCTAGCGTCTTGTGTTTTCCTCATATGACCTCATTTTTCCAATTGCCCCCCTCCCAGAACCTTTCCAGCCAATCAGAAAGTAGTTTTCATTATCTGATTGGATAATTCTGGACCATTGATAAAATAATAATTGATGATTAATAATTAAAATTGTACAAAAGTAAGAGGGGGGAAAGAAAACTTTTTTTAAAAAATGACTATGATTTTTATGCTGAGTTGCCTATTCGGCTCCAGCAGAGGTGGGAACCCTGCATAAAAAATACTCCTGGAATAGAAATCAAAGTCAAAAACAACATGCTTTCAAAAGATATCAGAGTGACAAACAGATTCAATAGTAACTTTCGAACAGAATTAAAAAATAACATACAAGGCTATGAGAAGAGAGCAGTGAGGTAGAACTAAGCTATTTCAAAGAGTCAGCACAAGCATGAATGGGCTGAATGGCCTCCTCCTATGCTGTATGATTCACTAAAGAAACAATTTTGCTCAATTGGTTCACATTGATGACACTTCCTCCTATCCAATCTATCTCACACATTCTACATAATATTATATTCCTTTCTACTTCATGGACTTATTCTTAAATATGTCTTTATGGGATAAACTTAATGGCTCCTGTGGTTGAGAGTTGACACATTCTCAACAGTCCCGAGATAAAAAGAAAGTTTCTCCTGAATCACTTCCTTGGATTTATTAGTAACTATCTTAGGTTTACAGTGTTTTACTTTGGCCATCCCCACAGCTGAAATGTCTTCACACCGAGCATATCA
This sequence comes from Chiloscyllium plagiosum, assembly GCF_004010195.1. Classification (NCBI taxonomy): domain Eukaryota; kingdom Metazoa; phylum Chordata; class Chondrichthyes; order Orectolobiformes; family Hemiscylliidae; genus Chiloscyllium; species Chiloscyllium plagiosum. Next base: position 42,852,240 of record NC_057712.1, read on the forward strand.
AATCCCCTGTAACTTTGAAGACCTCGACTATATCAGCCCTGAACCTTCTCTTCTGCAAAGTGCCCAGCTTGTTTATCTTTCCCTGATAGTTATACCCTCTTGTAACACGTTACAACTTGTTGTTATATTCAGTCAGTGAAAATATAGACTGTACTGCTGTGTAATAAATGCTGTAATTTATAGCAAACAAAGAGAAAAGAGGCTAGATTGTTGTAGGTCATTTGATCCCAGCAACTCTCAGTAATTAGTGTAGATCATAAAAGCCCAGACTTGACAGCACATTCAATTAGTTTTTGTTTGTCTAAGTCAATTCACAACTGTATGTATTGTATTATAATCATCACCCAATGAAAGATTACAAACCAAATTACAGGTTTGAGATTTCCACAAGGGATGTTTTGTCTCTCTTAGTACAAGACTAAGCGAGTTTTTAATCTTGAAATTTCTTCCCAGAAACTGAGAACTCCTGCCTGATTTTGTTCTGTACATGAAAAGATGAGTAACATTATCTATAAATTCAATGCAGCTATTGAAAAAGAAAGTCATATTGTAATTCAATCAGTAACTCATGAAAATCTTGGGGAAAGATTTTAAATTGTTCTCAATTTATGAAAAGGTCATGAACAATGATTCATATTTCCCAACTGCTCGTTGCAAACAAAAGGTAAATCCCCAAAGATGTTTCAGGTCACTGAATAGAGGTTAAAGACATATGGTGAAAAGAAAAATAACAAAGATCAGAAACGGGTATAAGGGGATCTTCAAGCATTCAAGCCATTTTAGTTAGATTTACCAAACTCAGCTTAGTGTCACTAAATGGTGATATTATCACTTTAACACTATAACCCCTGCACTAAGCTACCTATCCCTAATAGCCATTTTAAAAATGATATGGTTCTTCCAGCACAGAAACAGGCCATTCAGTCCAACTGGCCCAGGCTGCTGCTTTTTCATCACATCAGCTCCTCCCACCCTCCTTCACCTTTACCAGTATAGCCTTCGATGCCTTCCTTTCTTTTATCTAGTTCACCACTTTCTGTGGAAAGAGGTTTCCTCTGAAAATCCTGTTCGGTGTTTTGGTGGCTATTTCATACTTATGGTTTCTAGATTTAAATAAAACAGCTCACTGAGTACTTGATTGCAAACCTCAATTTGTTTGTAGTCACAGATGGCTTTGATGGGGATGGAGATCCTTGTGGGATTTTCAGGATTCCTGGGTTTGAGTTGCACAATGCTCTTCGCCCGACTCACAAGGCCTGCTACGTTGCTCCTGTACTGGAGAAGTTGTTCCTTCTCATCCTAAAATACATTAAAAAGAGTAGAAATATTCTTCAAACTAGTTGGACCAATTCCAATTGACACCTTACATATTTGCCTGTACCAGTTTGTACAGCCTATACTTGACAGTGCAAACATTGGTTAAGTGCTTTCTCTAGGCTTTGTACTAAAACAAGGGATGCCTGGACTGCACAATTGAGCTGATAGATTGTACACTACACGCCTTGTGGCAAAAGCCTGACCATGTGGCACGTATGGGAATACAGTACATGCAAGCACATGACATGAGCGCAGTTTCCTTCAAACATTGAATGCTGCACGCACTGGGAATAGCAAGTCTTCAACCATAAAGGAAGTCCTTATTGTTCAGTTACAGAAAGCAGATGTGGGAAACCCTGAAGCGATAGAGTTTATCATGCAAGGGTATTTCACCAAAAGTAGAGGGAGTTGCAGGGTTGCACTAGTGTGTTTCTTCAATACTCTCAAACAAAACTTAAGAAATAGGATTTAAGTTAACATAAGCAGCTTTGGAGCAGCTTGTTTATTCATCTATGTAGCAAATTAAACAGGGCAATCAAAGGATTTTACAGTTTATTCATTATTCAATATATAAGCTCACAATACAAACCATTATTTTAAAATAGCTCAGACAAATCGAGAGGATGATCAAACTCTTACTTGCCATTTTTAAAACACAAGCCTCTTACTTCAATGCTTAAGTCTACAACTTCTGGTGGAACATGTATTTGCTGTAACCCTGTTCCTCACTCGAAATCAGTAAGGATCTATTTCAGAAACATAGGAAGTGATAGGCAAAGAAGTCTGCAGGCCATCTGGTTTACTTTCTCCTATTCTAAAACTCACTTGATATAGTGATAATATGGTTATTGTAGTCATAGTGACCAATCTTTGTCAATAAGTCTACAAAAGACCCAGACATGAGCTGAGGAGAAACGTGGACCCAGAGACAGAGAGCTTTGCAAACCACTGGTCCAAACTGAGCTGATTCTCCTAAATGTGGATCTCATAGCTATATCTCAAAATTACTTTCAGCAACTTAAGTTGCAGAGTGTAAGAAATCAAACTAGTTTTCACTTGAATGAATTCACATTAATGGGTTCACCTTTTTCCCCTTGGCGCATGTTCCACAGTTGGCCACTTGTTCAATGAAATACTGTCACCTGCAGAGTAGTTTTGAATTAATCCCAGTTGAATACAGGTTGTGCCCTCTGGATCCTCCATTCTGAAGGTGGTGAAACTACTTGTCATGGACAGCATTATCTTGTCTTTTTAGAGTTCTCATAACATCTGGGACCACCCCATATTGGAACGCTATTTGTTTATGCCTGCTAATGCATTCATTCTGAAGCACTCTTCATTAGACATGAATTCAATTTTAAAAACCGGCTGGGGTAATCCTTTCTCCATCAATTCCTATTTCTGTATTTTAAACCCTGCTGCCCTGCACCAGTGAGAATTTTACCATGGAATCCTGAACCAGGTCCTCCAGTCTCACTAGGCTGCTGGACTTGTCACAACTGTACTTCCTCTTTATTGTATCCTGCAGGTTCCTCAAATAATCCATGGATTCTTTGGCATCATTGTAAAACTAGACATGACACAAGAAAAGAAAAAGCATGAGTTCAGTAAGACAGGCCACGCACAGCATTCTACAAAAAGAGTTTTCTACCAACGTGGATAGAACATATACCTCGAAGTAAGCTGTGTTTTCTTTCAGATGTCTTTCAACGCAGGAGCAGAGCTGCAGGATCCAACTCCACTGTGTTTGCATGGCTGCTTTGAAAGCCTGAAAAAAAACATGAGAACTCCAGTCTTACCTCTGAAAGGGATTAAAGCAGACACCATTACCCAGCTTCACCCATAATGCAGCAGAACAAACAGGCTGGCTGGAACCTGGCAAGCAGACCACACTGGAGTAAGTTATTACAATTACCTCGATGGTGGATCGAGCAGGATGACGACTTAGGAGCAGCTGATCTGCCATGTCCTGCACTGATCTCATGAGGATGTCCTTATCTTCCAGCTGTCGCATCAATTCCTGTCACAAACCGGAAGAAAACAAAATCTCAGAATCTAGAAACTGAAGCCGGAAGGGAAAACCCTCCCCTTAAACATTTGTATGACAGTGGACATTGGCTTACAGTTAGCCAATTCTATTTTCACTCGTTGGAAGTTATCAATTCAGAGGGCAGTACTTTTACAGCAAAATTGTGGGATGAAATCTTACTCCAGAGGGAGTACTGCAATGTCAGGGTGGTCACCTTTCAAAAGGGACATCAAAATAAAGCACTATCCGCTCTCAGAAGTGAACATAAAAATAAGTCCATGGCATTACATTGAAAGGAGATCTTTCCAGCATCCTGGCTCACATTTATCCCAGTACTAATAACAAATTGCAGTATTTGGGATCTTATTCTGTGTTAATTGGCAGCTGTATATCTACATTAGGACAGTGACTACACTTCAAAATAACTTAACTGGTGAAGGAGTATTTTGTGACCTCCTTCTATTACTTTTACACAAGACTGATTAAGGATTATTTACCACCTTTCTTTCTACCATGTGCTACAAACATAACCGTGAGCTAGGAGTTTAATCCACAACTGTTACATACAGCATGGTATTCCTTCTTTCTCAACATGCTGGAGTTCCTGTCACTCCAGTCATAAGCCACTTCCTCCTCCTCCTTCTCATTCAGCCAGATGAGCTCATTAGTGGCTTTGGTCACAAAATTTTGCAGGTCGTCAAGGTGAGAGGCTCGATTCCGGGAAGAAGCCTTCAGATTTTTGAATAGAAAATGAAAAATTAAATGTGCAATTAAAATGAGTTATCCCGAATACAACTGTAACATCTCAACAGGTTTGGAGAAGGAAGTAGCAACAAGATCTCACCAAAAGCTTGATGTACTGACTCTCCAGCATGCTCAACTTCTCTGAATAACTTTCACTTAGTGATGGGGTCATCTGTCCCTATTTAAATAAAAACATCTTCATGTTATAACAGAAAAACAAATGAGATTTAATTTAGCAAATGAAAAGTACATTTCACTGAGAATGAGGTGTCCTCAACGAAAGACTCCACTTCATCAGTCAAGAAAGCATACTAATGTCTCTACTTCCACCTCCTTCAATATTCGAGTTGATCTTTCTCTGCACCTTCTCTCTAGCTGTAACACTATATTCTGCATTCTGTTCTATTACCCTTATGTACTTATGCAAGGTATGATTTGCCTGGTTAGAATGCAAACAATACTTTTCACTGTGTCTCGATACATGGGACAATTAAAAAAATCAAATCAGATCAAAACAAAATCATCCTCTGACCAAATTCTCCATCATTAAATAGACAGGTAGAACATATAATTGAAATTGCTAACAGAATGCTAGCGTATATTTTAAGAGGAGTGGAATAGAAATGGTACTGTTACATTGCAGGTAAAACCATATCTGAAATGACTGTGCTATTCACATTGGTGCTGGATAGTGAGAAAGCACATTTACCAGAATAATATCATGTCTAAATGGTTGACATAATGAGAACACATTGCAAAGACCAAGCTTGTATTCTCTGCATACAGAATGTTAACAGATGGCCTAATTCAGATACTTAGGGTGATTAAAGGAACTGATACATTAGATAGGAGAACAACTATTTCCTGTTTGGAGAGTCCAGAACAAGAGCACATCATCTTGAATTATAGTTAGTCATTCAGGGGTGGCAACAGAGTGCAGTCCTTCACAAAGAGAACGATGTCAAATAACAAAACAGAGGTTGATCAGTCTTTATAACGGGTAATAAACAAAAAACCGCAGATACTGGAGATTTGAAAAACACAGAAACAGAAATTGCTAGAGAAACTCAGCACTTGTGGAGAGAAAACAGAGTTAACGTTTTGAGACCAGCAACCCTTCTTCAGAACTCGAACCGGTCACTGGGGTTGAAATGTTAACTCTGTTTTCTCCCCACTGATGGTATCAAACATGCTGAGTTTCTTCAGTCAATTCTGCTTTTGATCAGTTTTTGTTTGGCATTAAAGATTATGGCCACAAGGTCAGCAAATGGGGTTAAGACACAAATCAGCCATGACCTATGTGAAAGACAGACTGAATGGTTTACAGCTCTCCCTCTGGTTGTAAGTTTGCTCGCTGAGGTGGAAGGTTTGTTTTCTGACATTTTGTCACCATGCTAGGTAACATCATCAGTGAGCCTCATTGAAACACTGGTATTCTGTCCTGCTTTCTATTTGTGTCTCTTGGTCTGTTAACATGGGAGATATCATTGCTGGTTCTTTTTCTCAGATGTTTGTAAATGGGGTCCAAATCGATGTGCTTATTGATGGAGTTTCGGTTTGAATGCCAGGCCTCTAGGAATTCCCGTACATTTCTCTGTTTAGCCTATCCGAGGGTGGATGTGTTGTCCCAGTCGAAATGGTGGCCTTCTTTGTCTATATGTAAAGATACTATGATAGTGGATCATGTCTTTTGGTGGCTAGTTGGTGTCTGTGTATCCTGATGGCTAGTTTTCTGCCTGTCTGTCTGAGGTAGTGTTCGTTACAGTCCTTGAAGAGCATCTTGTAAATGACATTCGTTTTGCTGGTTGTTGGTATAGTGTCCTTTAGGTTCATCAGTAGCTATTTCAATGTGTTGGTAGGTTTGTGAACTACCATGATGCCAAGGGGATCGGAGTAGTCTTGCTGTCATCTCAAAGATGTCTTTGACATATGGTAGTGTGGCTAGAGTTTCTGGGCATGTTGTGTCTACTATGTGTCTACAAAAACTCTAACCACACTACCATACATCAAAGATATTTCGGAGATGACGTCCAGACTACTCCAACCCCATGGTATTATGGTAGATGAAGAATCACACCTCTATGAAAGCGAATGGATGAGCATAGGTTGGAGACCAGTCTGCGGATCCTTTCTTCCATTTAGCTGCAAGTATGTCAGCTCAGAAACAAGGATGATTCGGAGATGCCGGTTTTGGACTGGGGTGTACAAAGTTAAAAATCACACAACACCAGGTTATAGTCCAACAGGTTTAATTGGAAGCACACTAGCTTTCGGAGCGACGCTCCTTCATCAGGTGATTGTGTGGTTTTTGAGCAAAGTGCAATGTAACTCTGAAAGTACCAAAAAAATTCACCACACACAATATATATGTGTGCATGTGGGTCTTTGTCTGTCTGTGTGTGTGTCTGTCTGGGGTACACCCCCACCCCAGACAGACACACACACAGACAGACAAAGACCCACATGTCGAACTCTGAGCTCAAAAAACTGCATGAATTTATGTAAAACTCTGTTATTTCATTTTTTAGATTGGAATCAATCTAAACATCAGGTCATAGACAGAGAACACAGGGGGCTAACACCTTCAACATATTGTCTAGCTATCACCATTGTTAACAGCTAACCCGAGAATGCAACTTTAAAAAAAAAGGTTTTGTGATTTACACATGAAAGAAGTGAAAGTATCACTGTATTCTAATGTATAATTTCAGTTACATCACACTGCAAATTTTTGCTATAAATTCTGTGTTACGATCGAGCTCTCCACAATCACCTGATGAAGGAGCGTCACTCCGAAAGCTAGTGTGCTTCCAATTAAACCTGTTGGACTATAACCTGGTGTTGTGTGATTTTTAACTAGAAACAAGGAGTTAGTCATCAAGCTCAGGTAAAGTTGGAAAGCAACATAGTAATACCTAGAATGTGTGGCACAGGCTCGATTGCTCCATGCCACTATTTATGACGCACAACAAGCATCTCCGATCCTAATCAATTGAACCTACCCTGATTCCTTGATCCCTCACATGTTTATCCAGCTTCCCTTCAAATAGATCTGCGGCATTCTCCTCAACTATAAAGTGACAGTGAGATTCCACTTAGCAATAATTGTTTGTGTGCACAGGTTTCTGCTGACTTCCTTCTTGGATGTATTAGTTATGATCTTATATTGATGATATTCCCAGTTTTGAGCTTCACAACAAGTAGAAACATGTCTCTCCAATCTGCCAAACCCTTTTATAACTGCTACTGAGCCATCAGTCTTTTCCTTTCGACAGAAAAATGGCCCCAGCCTGTTAAAGATTACCTGGTTTTATTTCTGAGAGATGCACCTTCTCTGCAGCTCTAACATTATATCTGGCACTCTGTTCTGCTACCCTGATGCACTTTGTATGGTACAATCTGCTGCATAATGCTCAAAACAACACTTTTCAGTGTATCTCAGTACATGTGCCAACAATAAATCAAACACCAACTCAAATTATAATTATCAATCAAAATGTGAATGGAATGACAAAAAAAAAGCTCCAACTCAGAAAACAAAATGAAAATATTAAACTGCACTTCCAAATGGGAGCCAGGCTCGGTACAAATAGTGAGATTTTTTTTAATAAGGTGGCACAATACCTAATGCTGATGAGGTACACCAACAAAACTTCTTAATCACCTGAAGAGACTCCTACACCACAGAATCACATCATAAAATGGTACAGTACATAAGGATGCCATTCAGCCCATCAGGTTCCTCTGACCATGCTATCCAATTAAGCCAATTTCGCCCACCTGCCCTGCTTTCCCCATCTCTTTGTCCCATAATCCTTCGTTGAGACAAAAACAAAAACACAGCTATTAAAACACTTGGAGGAAATGAACAAATATTGAACTCGACAAAGTCCAATTCACTGCAAGTGATTCAAAATTATCTGCTGATTTTCAGGTTAATTACCTCAGCAGATTTGGCTTCTTTGATGCTTGATTCAAAGTCTTCAATTGCTCTGTGGACATTTTTGTGATTTTCCAAGTGACTGTCGATGCTCGGTAAATCAGAGCCCCACTCGGCACGATCAAGCTGCACCTGGATTTAACAAACAAAAATAGAAAACCTCTTAAATCAATACCATTAAAATCAATTCACAGCAAAGCTAGAGGCCTTTTGGCCCAACAGATGTGAGTGGTCTCCTTTTGCTTGGTCACCACTGACAATTCTCACCCCACTGCCTCACTGCAGCCAAGGTACAGTGTGGTACAGACGCAGATTTTAGACAGCGTTCCGACATGTGAAGTGGTGAGATATCAATGCACATCTTTCTGTCAATTCTAGTTTTTTTAATAAATAAATCACAATTCCTGCTGCCTAGAAGGGAAAAAAGGTTTCAGCTACCTGAAACTGTACTGAGAAAGGTTTCTCCGTGAAGTCAGACTAGAACACCTGCTCCTGTTGAATTTAGTGCCTTGCAGGTGAATGATTTAGCACCAGGGGCCAACAGAGAAATTCATTTTGTACAGTTGAAGCCACTGAAACAAGTTCTCTATTAAGTTCTAACAGCATTGCATTGAAGACCTTCCAAGGGAGCAGAAACTAATAAATTTAATAATCAAAGCCCCAACTCAGAAAACGAGAAATAAGAAAAACAAAACTAGAATCTACAGAGAAAGCCAAACAACAATCTAGTCACACCGGTGAAAGATCCTTATATTATCAAAGAAAATAAAATAAAAGTGCCATAAAAATTAAGATGACAAAAAGAAACCAAAGTATACAATGTTTTATTGCACTACTTACCTGCATATCTTCCACCCAGCTTATTAAGTCCTGCAAAAAGTTCATGTTGATCTCCTCCTCTGTCAGAGACTGGTCGATGAATTGTGACCTCAGCAACGGTTTCCTAATCTGCATCAGTTTTACTGTCTGGATTGAATCTGGGTCCATACAGGGGACAAAGCCTTGAATGAAGCCATGTGCCAGAATGGGTTTTAAGCCAGAGGAGAGTGTTGCAGGCAAGCTGGGCGTGAGAACTGGGGTCAATCCATGGGTCAAACTTGGTGTCAAGCTCCGAGATAAACTGGAAGTCAAGGATGGTGTCAAACTCTGGGAAAAACCTGATGAGAAACTCTGATTCAGGCTTTGATTTAGCCCAGCCATCATCAACTGAGTCTGTTCTGAAGATAAGGTGCGCCCTTTATTGTATAGCGATGAACAATCAGACTTCAGCAACATCAACTCATCACGCAGCTTTGCAACTCTATGGACAGAAAGTAAGTCATATTACATTCATTTAATTTCACATTTGAATTTTTCCAATTGTCTGCCTTCTAAAAGGTAAAGTAAATTATATTTTTAAAGGAGATTTTCAACAGAGAAATAATATTTATTACTGTAGTTAATTGAGTTCATCAATTAAAGAAATGCTAGTTATGGGAAAACAAATGTTTCCTAACCCTTTGCAATCACTGTCAGCATGAATGATGACCAACAGAAAGTAACAAACTATCATTTATATGGCACTTTTCACAACCCAAGTTTGTCCCAGAGTGTTTTTCAGCAAAGAAGTATTTTTGAAATGTTGTCACTGTTGTATTGTGGGAAACTTCACACAATCAATTTGTGCACAGCATGCTCCTACTAACAGCAATTCCATTATGACCAAACATTCTGTTCCAATGACGTCAGTTAAGTCAAGATATCCTGCTACAAGGTACTGTGTAGAACATCTCTGCTCGAATATGAAGTAAAACTACAGGATCCTTTCGAGTCAAGTTAAATTGAGTTCAGGGTAAAAGGTTTCCTTGTGCTCAAACCAACATCATATCTGGAAGTCAATCTCAGAAGATCACCTGCCATGACTCTACATTATTTGCTCCTATATTTGCCATTATTGGAACATGTCTGAATGGAGCGGACAACTCTCTGTGACTTAGCCTCCAAATATTATCAAGTTGGTGTGGAATTTACAACAAAATCTATCCAATCCATTATTCTGGTGGTTCAGCTCCATGACAGACCGCTCTCATTCAATGTACTTTATTTAATCACTTCAACATGTATTTTTGTATTTTGTTTTCCTCACATATGCTCTGATCTAATATCCCTCCATGATGCATCATTATTTTATCACGAAGTAGCTCCTTTGAAGCATTTCCACACTGCTATTTCCCTCCAAGTAAATCTTCATCTAATATGGTCCAGCCAACAACAAATGTACGGTTCTGAGGAAGGTCACAAGGCCCAAAATGTTATCTTTGATTTCGCTCCACTGATGCTGCCAAATCCACTGAGCTTCTCCAGCAATTTTCATTCTTGTCTCTGACTACAGCATCGATGGTTCTTTTGGTTTTGACAAATTTACATAGTGTAGATTTTTATCTTCGAGAAATTGAAGCAACTTGCATTGAAATAAAAGTAATGTAGGAATTGAGAAACCAGTGGTCATCATCAACAGCAGAGTACTAATCGATCCAGTTTGCCCAACAGAGGTCAGGAAGCTGACTTCATGATCTTTGAGTTAACTGATCTCAGCTGGACAGCAGCAAGTGGGGCGTTACAATTTGCCTCAGTACCCCTGGATTGGGATGGGGAAGGGAGGATGTGGGAGGCTGCTTCTCCCCCTTGTTCCCATTCAGCATCCTTGGCTGGATGTTCAATCATGAATCTGGCACTTGACTACAGCATCAGAACAACTGGCTCATCTTCACCAGACAATGATATCCTACAATCCAATAATGGCTACGTTTCAAAAGGACTGCATTGGTTGTAAAGCTCTTGTCGGCATCGTGAAATCCATTCCAAAAATGCAAGCACTTCCTTTCTTTCTCGTGGGCTCTTGGACAATGGATTGAGCAGCAGCACTTTGTCGAATAAACAGAGGCATGGAGGGGAGAAAATATTTTAAAAAGAACATTGACATCATAAACAACTGAAAACCACATGGACGAAAGATGTGGCCTTTTGAAGTTGTCAGTTCATATTTTCATTCAAGATTAATTTCAGTTAATTCTAAGATTATTTATGATCATTATTTTTACAATTTTGTCAGCATGGTCCAGGGTCCTACCTTTGAACAAGTTGGTCTGCCTGATAATACTTTCCATCGATTAGAATCTGGACATCAACAATCTGTTGACGGATGAGATTTTCAGATTCTAGAAGGTACCCTGCAACCTCTGTCTCATTCTGAAACTGAAGTCCTGATTCCATCCGCTTTGCATCCTGAAACAATTTGGACATTTGAAAAAGGAGAAACGCTGTTAACACACAACAGTTATAAAACCCAAAACCCGTGCATTTAACATCAAACAGCCTGCCGTTTGCCAGATCAAATCTGACACAGAGTGCACAGCATGTTACTTACAAGTTGGTATGAATTTCGCGCTCGTAACAGTTTATCTTCACATGCCACATTGTCACACTGAAGTCTGCAGGCGATTTGTTGCAGCATTTCAAGTCTAGAGGGAGAATTTTTGTTTAGGAAAAGAAGTGAGAATAAGACTCAATCAGAACAGGGATAATTGCAATTGTGCTGCAATAACGAATAAATGACTGATTCAGCTACACATTAGTTATTTCGCTTGATTTCTACTTTTAGTGACTTCAACAGAAACAAAAATGGAGAGATGTACACCAGCAGCTGATGAGATATAAACAATTTATGCATTTTCCAAAGTGACCTCCTTGGATTTTGATAATGCTCTGTTATTCAGACTAAAATCCAATCAGTTGTGATTCATTTACTTTTCTCTAGTCAGACCAAAGCGAAGTGACTCTCTTCTATGATGACTGACTGTGAGGATCTAATTGCTTTATGTAACAGGGGAAAGCTGAGGGAAGACAGAAAACCTGCCAATCCGACCATGAACGTTCTCAGCTCCAATCATAAAAAAAAGACAAAAATAGAAAATGAATAAATATCTCTATCTTAAGTACAGAAAGAGATATCCAAATGACACAAAGTACCGGTCTGAGCAGCTCATGGATTTTTTTGACAACAAAATTGAGATTGTATCAGCTGCCTCTGCTGGTTCCCTTCCTTGCCTAAGCTGACAAGATCAAACTTTCTGTTAGGTTCCTGCTGTCTGATCCCCCAACTCACATCTTATTCTACTTTTTGTTTTAAATCTCCCCTCATACGCTTTCAGGTTTTGTTCACAAGATCCATCTCCTGTTCCTCAATCCTATTTTTTCCAGGGAGCTGGTCACCCAGTTTCACCACCAAGTTGCCATAGTGGGTGATATTGCCAGCAGTTCTCTCTTCATGAACTTCCCTCTCTTCTTCCCATCTGTCATCAACTATCCTCACCTCAGAAAACCAGCTCTCAGCTTCCAAATCCATACCAATCTTATCCAGGTTTGATCCCTCCAGTCTAATTACCATCCCAGCACAAAATGTTCAAAACAACTCTTAGCAAAGTCATAATGTGACAATGACAAATGTCAAATTCCCTCACAAATTTGTGTCATCACCCAGACCACCCATTTCCATTTCTATAGAATTACTCAACTCCACTCCTGCCTCAGTTCATCAGTAGCTGAAAGCCTCATCAATGCGTCCATTATTTATGGATTTGATTATGCTAATGCACTCAACATTCTATCTTCCGTAAATCTGAGCCACCCAAAATTCTGTTGCCTGTGTCCTACTCACACCAAGGTCCATTCACCCTTCACCCTGGCACTCATTGCTTTACACCAACTCAATTTCAAATTTCTCAACCTTGTGTTCAAAGTCCTCCATGGCCTCACCCTTCCCTATCCCTGTAATCTCCACCATTTATACAACTCCCTGTGATAGCTGTGCTCCTCCAAATTGGACTTCTTAAGCTTCCCCAAATTTAATCACTCAAACATTTGTCTGCGCTTTAAGCTTGAGCTTATAGTATTGGAATTCCCCCTTAAACGTCTCTGTCATTTGAACATTTTGTAAGAAGTCCCTTAACCTACCTCTTTGACCCTCTTTTTAGTTACCAGATCCCAATATTTCCTTATGTGTTTCAATATCAAATTTTGTTTTGTAACATGCTTGTGCAATGCTGTGTTCCTACTTTATCAGCTCCATTTTAAAAAAATAGTTACTGCTGTTATAAGAAATGCTGTTCCAAACAAAGTGCAGTTCCTTAGCAAGGGCCACCTTAGGCAAATATTAAGATATAATTGAGATCACAGGGATTAAAAAAGAGTAATAAAATCAGTACAGGGACAATAGACATTAAAACTCAAGCAAATTGAATGCAAAAGCCAATATCAGAGTGCAAGTTTTTGGTGGGGGAGCTGTGGTGCAATGGGAGTCAGGGATCTACAGAAGGGAATTCATAGAAACATAGTATGATTTAGCAAAGAAGACCATTCAATCCAGCATGCTACATCATTCAGTGAATTTATTACGCTATATTCAGTCACATCTCAGAAACAGATACAACAGATTAATAAAATTCTCTTCATAATTGAAGTTATTTAGCTGTCACATATAATGCAATAGAATCACAGATTATTACACCACAAGAGGTGACAATTTAATTCAACATGCCTGTTAGAATTTATGGAAGAACTTACTAAATTAGTCCCAGCATCTCCCAATCTGCCCATCTGCCCCCCCCCCCCCTACAAATCTGCAAATATTTATTCAGGACCATCTATCCCTGTTGAAATTTACGAGTGAATTGCTTCCAGTACCTTTCAGACCAGACAGTGCACCGATTACATCCAGAAGGCACACTGCATAAGTGCCCACTCTGCACACATAAACATACCTGCTAACATCCATGTCACTGCTGGAGGATGTCCAAGAATTCATGAAGGTTCTCCCTCCAGAGCTGCTAGGTGAGAAGCTCTCAATAGAGCTGGTGCTATTGCTGGTGCTGTTGCACAGGGAGTTGGAGTTGTTGCCACCAAAGGCTATTGCCTGGTCATTCAGTTTCAACATGACCTGCAGCAACCCAGTTGTCAAACCCAAAGACCCCACCTCACCTCTGCAATCAATGCAGCGGAACAGCAGAGCAACCTCTGCAGCTCTGGATCACCTTGTACTAAGCAACACTCTCAGCAGCTGGTCGCTCCAGTACAAGTACAAGCGAGACCTCACCTGTAGACTGCTTCAGACCTTAATACACTGATCAAACAATCAGGAATGTGCTGCTGGGCATGCATACTTGTTGTGTCATTTAGTGTTTTATTAGTAAATCTGAGACACTCCTTTTCACTGCCCTACCCACATCAGAAACCACCAAACGTGCATTCCAGTTCAATGAAATCAACTGAAGATTTTCCTTAGCGATGAAAGAAAGCAACAATTTCTCTTGGCATGCCACTAGATCCATTTTTGATGATTTCAAAATTGAACCCAACTTGTTTAAATGTTGAAAAACAATTACAAAGTCGTCACCACTCTGATCAGACTCATTCCACATCAAAAGGCTGCAGTATTCAATAAATAAAACAAAGAGCTGTGGATGCTGGAAACCTGAAATAAAAACAGAAATAGCTGGAGAAATTCAGCAGGTATAGCGGCATCTGTGTAGAGAAAGCAGAAAGGATCGCTGGATTTGAATTGTTGACTCCGCTTTCTCTCCACAGATGCTGCCAGACGCACTGAATTTCTCCCTCTATTTCTGTTTTTGTTTCATTATTCAATACTCTGTGCTGCCTCTTCATTTTTTTTGTTTTCTTGGAATATTGGTAACAGGAATGCAGGTTGGCTGTTGTGTATTGGGGACAAGGTACAACAATGTTTAAATTTCTTGCACTCTTTACAAAGTAGTGAAGAATTTCCAGTTCACAGTGGTAGAGTCAGCCTCAGGCTGTCATCTATTCATTCATCAGTTTATTTTTAGATAAAATGGTCTCCAGTTCCGCTTATTAACGCAGCAGATCAAAGAATAAATCCAGGTGAATTACGGTTCATAGATTTCTTCAATATCCAACCTCAAATTTATTAATAAAACACTAAATAACCAATCATCATGTGCAAATCTACACAGTGAGGGACAATGGCACCATGGAGGATTCGCAGCATCTAATACTCTCTACCTTGCTCAAACTCACACACCAAAGTGCTTACTTCCAACAAATTCAGCATCCAAACTGGGACCAAGACCGGTTTTGCCAATCCCTCAGTCCTATGGCACTGAGAACAATTGTTGTACACAAGCAGTCTCAGAACAGTTAACTCTCAATACCCAAGGAACTAACCTGTTAATAATTTGGTTCCTCTGGATCAGTATCATACATTTTGTTCTTCAAACTACTATAAAGATACTTCAATGCAGCACTTAAACGATAGGCTGAGAGGACAGTGTGTTAGCCAAAGCACTAGCCTCACCTCAGTCAGAATGGTGTGGACTCACGTCTCAATCCAAAGACAGATTTGGATTGGCAGATAATTCAGGCTGGCATTTCCAGTGCAGTACTCCCAAAATACTATATTTTCAGAGATGCGGACTTTTGAAGGAGACATACAATCAATTTGGCCCATAATTCGTTAGTGTTTTAGCACATCCTGAGGCTATGAAAGGTGCTACATAAATGCAAGTCTTTCTTTCTTGAGGAAAAAACTTGGTTCTTGTCTCTCACATCTGAATA
Source organism: Chiloscyllium plagiosum (assembly GCF_004010195.1). Taxonomy (NCBI): domain Eukaryota; kingdom Metazoa; phylum Chordata; class Chondrichthyes; order Orectolobiformes; family Hemiscylliidae; genus Chiloscyllium; species Chiloscyllium plagiosum. The sequence continues at coordinate 42,867,896 of NC_057712.1, forward strand.
GCACAATTAGATAAGTCAGAATATTTTGATCTCACTTCAATATTAATATTTAATTGCTGATACTATTTTCTCTTGCAAATTTCTGCACAAAGGCAGATTTCTACTTTAATTCTCTGCCAGGGTTTTCAGCATACCCAGCAATTTGCAAACTTGAATCTGTAACTCAATTTGTCTTCCTGGCTTCAATTCAAAATGGGAACAAATCCTTCTTCACATTTTGATGAAGTCATTAATGTTGAAAAGAGCTCAAAAGAAGTAAACACAGTATCAAGGCCAAGATACTTAAGAGTACTAAACAAGAATTTCTGTTACAAATACACCAAAAAAGCTATAAAGAAGAACAGGCAGCATATTCTAGAAAGAGAAGCATTTTCATTTCGAACACATTTGAGCAATTCTGACAGATAGCATATTAAATTATTAAGCTATGAACGATTCAAGTTCAACTTGGAAAATTTAGTTTGTATACCTTCAGACCATTTAGTGGAACCAAGAATTCTAACAAGCATTGGTGTCTTTAACACCGAACATTTAAGGCAGGAAACAGTAGATGATTTTTCAATAACTACTTTAGTGTACAGGCTTAAAATAAAATCAGTGCCCACTTCCTGTTATCCAGTTGCTTTTACTGCCACTGCATTGAGGTAGGACAGTGACGTTTCAAGAGAATGGAGGAAGCAGCACTACACCTGAAACATTAAACTCTACTTTCTCTCCACAGATGCTGCCAGACCTGCTGAGATTTTCCAACATTTCTGTTTTTGTCTCACAAAAAAACTGATTCTAGTGCATGCGTATGTCAGGTATGCTGTTGTCACTGTGCATCATGGAAACTGGGGCAGAAATGTAATTCAACTCAGTTAACAATCCATACTGAATTACACAAAGAAAAATCATTGTTTTCAATACCAAACCCCACTCTTTACTGACCTTTCCACTTCTGGCCGTAAGCTCTTTTCTCTTTCTAACATAGCAATGATCAATTTTCCCCACTCCTTTTCCACATCATTTGGGTGATAGCCTTGAGGAAGTTTAATGCGACCAAATTCTATCCACACCTACAAAACAATGTTGACGTGAAATATCGTTTTTTAAAAATTTTCTGAACAGGTTTCAAAAACAGTTCAAATCCAAGAATACAACATAGATAGTATGAGACACTGTGGTGTGCATGTGTATGTGTGTATGTGTACCCTTGAATGTGCGTTGTACTTGCCGAGGCTTCTCATTTCACAGGAAAAGCTAAGGAATGATGAACTGGAAAACAATTCTGGAAAAGGTTGAATGAGGTTTAGGTAGGGGGGAAAAGAATAGCATCAGCAAGTGCTTTAGTCTCAAGGTGAATATGAAAAAATGTTGAGTGAACAGTGAGTAAAAGAAAAACCACACCAGGTTTATAAAGGCATGACCAAAAATAACACTTCAGATGGAAAGTGTGGGAGCAGGCGGTGAATAAAGAACTGTCAAAACTAAATTATAAGTCTAGATCCTTCTCTGCAGAAACCAAAGAAGTGTGCCAATAAGGAATTAACTGATGATATAGTATCGACCAAAAATGAGATCAAAGTATAAATTCTGCATTCAGAGAGATAAAGGCTTATTCAAATAAACATCAAGGGAAATGGAACTACCACACAAAAGAGATCTAAACTATTGTGTAACTTGGACCAGCTGAATGGTTTTTTCACAGACTTTTTTTTTGGCTGTCTCCTCTCTGAAGTCATTGTTTTCAAATTTATATCTTAAATATGTTGTCATAGTGACAGAGTGTTTTCAGAGCACCAAACTTCAATGACAAATGACAGCAAAAAACTGCAGGTATTTTGGCAGGTTAAAATCTTGGAGTTCCTGTTCCCTACCCACCTCCACTAACTAGTCAGGGGCATGCCTACATCACACAGGTCAAAGTTGCTTGCCCATTTGTTGTCTTAAAAACTTCAAGCAGGTCACACCTTAGTCATAGAGTCATAGAGATGTACAGCATGGAAACAGACTCTTCGGTCCAACCCGTCCATGCCGACCAGATATCCCAACCCAATCTAGTCCCACCTGCCAGCACCCAACTCATAGCCCTCCAAGCCCTTCCTATACATGTACCCATCCAAATGCCTTTTAAATGTTGCAATTGTACCAAACTCCACCACTTCCTCTGACAGCTCATTCCATACATGGCACCATCCTCAGTGTGAAAAAGTTGCCCCTTAGGTCTCTTTTATATCTTTCCCCTCTCACCCTAAACCTATACCCTCTAGTTCTGGACTCCCTGACCCCAGGGAAAAGACTTTGTCTATTTATCCTATCCACGTCCTTCATGATTTTGTAAACCTCTATAAGGTCACCCCTCAGCCTCCAATGCTCCAGGGAAAACAACCCCAGCCTGTTCAGCCTCTCCCCACAGCTCAAACCCTCCAACCCTGACAACATTCTTGTAAATCTTTTTTGAACCCTTTCAAGTTTCACAACATCTTTCTGATAGGAAGGAAACCAGAATTGCACGCAATATTCCAACAGTGGCCTAACCAATGTCCTGTACAGCCGCAACATGACCTCCCAACTCCTGTACCCAATACTCTGACCTTCACTATCCTATCTACCTGCAACTCCACTTTCAAGGAGCTATGAACCTGCACTCCAAGGTCTCTTTGTTCAGCAACGCTCCTTCGGACCTTACCATTAAGTGTATAAGTTCTGTTAAGATTTGCTTTCCCAAAATGCAGCACCTCGCATTTATCTGAATTAAACTCCATCTGCCACTTCTCAGCCTCAATCTTTCCTGTTTATCATCTGCTTATACACTTGGTGGACAGCAACGGGCTTGTGCCCAGATTTCCAGTGCTCAGGGTAAAGAGGTGTTAAAGAAAATAGCAAAAAATAGCCACTTAACAAAATTATAATGCAACTTTCACTAGTGAGGGATGAGAAGCAAGGATGCAAACATAATCCGTTCTTTCAATAACTAAATATGTATTAAGCCAAATAGTCTTCTTTTTTCCAAAATGCATTGTGAATTTTCATTCCCCTTTCAGTAATACAGTGCTACATACAGTAAAAGTGTAATAGGTGACTCAACCAAGGCACACTTACCTCCAACAATTTATACAGCTGCTTTATTTTAGTTTTGTCTTTCTCTTTTGGTGGGATTTCTGTGTCTTTGAACTGCATGTACTGGTTATAAAGTGCCTGAAGAAGTTAACAATTGACAAGTTAGAAATAGTCCAACTGAATTATCCAAAGTGCTGCGATATTAAATCAGACATGCGACAATCAAAATATTCTGCTCTCCACTTTAGCAAATGAAGCGCTTTCATCCTGTAAAACCTTACCTTAAGTTCTGCAGGATTGTTCGAATAGCTCCGATCAGACATGACTGTCACATGATGCTTGATCCATTGCATGAGGTAGTTCATCATATTCTGGTATTCAATCCATTTGACATCAACATCCTAGCAGAAAGCCAGACAAGTTGGAAAAAAAAAGTTGTTCCAATTCAAGAACCAGTTAAATCATATTTAAAAGCAAATGTTCAAAGGGCTGTCAGGATAAAACGATTATCGTCTAATGAATAAATTTACATTGCAATGCCTTACATTTGCATGGATGCCTTCAGCGCCTTCTGGGACTTTGGGAAAAACATCATAGAGTGACGAAACGTATGTAATCACAGACTTCTCATCAGGGGATGGAACATTTATATCTAAGGAAAAAATAAGGATCACTTCACTTGAGCATCAACTCAGCCATGAAACACTCAGAACACTCCTTGTGTTGCATTTCGTTGTATCAGAGATTACATCAAAAACAGACAGCGCAACTAAATATTCTTCCGATCATAAAAAAGATTTTTATTTTTCTTAACACTCAAATTCAAGCTGATCATGTTTATGAAATACCCAACAAGTTTACCTTCTGGGTCCAATAGCCTTGTGACACCAAGCTTTTCAGCTACACCAAAGGCTTGTTCCAAATTGCTCACGTTACTCTGAACGGCTACTTGACTCATATCTACCAGGTCCGGCCTGTAAATCAAAACAAGACATTAGATGATGATCAGACAGCTTTGAGTAATGGTTGCAGTTATACAGGACCTTGGTAAGGTCACATCTTGAGTATTGCGTGCGGTTTTGGTCTCCTAGTCTGAGGAGGGATATTCTTGCTATTGAGGGAGTCCAACGAAGGTTCACCAGACTAATTCCTGGGATGGCAGCACTCACATATGAGGAAAGACTGAATCGATTGGATTTGCATTCACTGGAATTTAGAAGAATGAGGATGGGATCTCATCGAAACATATAAAATCCTGATGGGACTGGACAGGCCAAAAGGAGGAAGCATGTTCCTGGTGTTGGGGAAAGAACTAGGGGTCACAGTCTAAGGGGTAAGCTATTCAGGACTGAGATGAAGAAGAATTTCTTCACTCAGTTGTGAACCTGTGGAATTCTCTCCCACAGGAAACAGCTGCGGCCAGTTCCTTTGATATATTCAAGTGGGAGCTGGACATGGCCCTTACAGCTTAAGGGATCAAGGGGAATGGGCAAAGGGCGGGAAATGGGATGCTGAGATTGCTGATCAGATATGATCAGCTAAGTGGGGTGAGGTGGCGAATGCAATGTAAGCTTATGAATGACACAATGATTGGCCTGACAGTGAGGAAGAAGGTTTTAGGTTACAGGACGATATAAAGTGGACTGGTTAGACGGGCAGATCAGTGGCTGATGGAATTTAACCCTGATAAATGTGAGGAAATGGATTTCAGAACAAGTCAAAGAAATACTCAATGAATGGCAGGACAATAGGAAGTTCAGAGGAACAGAGGGATCTTGGGGTGCTTAACTGCAGAAGGTGGCACGGCAGGTTAATAAGGCACTTAAGGCGGCCAAGGAACAGAAGTCTCGACGTTTTGGGCATAAGCTCTTCATCAAGAATATGCTGACCATATGCTTCTGGATTAGTGGTGCTGGAAGAGCACAGCAGTTCAGGCAGCATCCGAGGAGCAGTAAAATCGACGTTTCGGGCAAAAGCCCTTCATCAGGGATAAAGGGAGAGAGCCTGAAGTGTGGAGAGATACAGAATCTGGTCTCCAGCATCTGCAGTCATTGTTTTTACCTCGTTGATCATATGCTTCATCAGCTTATGTTCAAAATATCGACGCTCCTGCTCCTTGGATGCTGCCTGACTGACTGTGCTTTTCCAGCACCACACTCTTCGACTCTGATCTCCAGCATCTGCAGTCCTCACTTTCTCCTACTTAAGAAGGTGTAAGGGATGCTTGCTTTATCGGTCGAGGCACAGATTGAAGATTAGGGAGGTTACACTGGAGTTATATAGAACTTTGGTTAGGTCACAGCTGGAGTACTGTGAGCAGTTCTGGTCACTTCACTATAGGAAGAATGTAATTGTACTGCAGGGGATGCAGATTAGATTTATCAAGATGTTGCCTGAGATGGAGCATTTCAGCTATGAACAGAGGACGAATAAGCTCAGAGTGTTTTCTTTGGACCAGAGAAGATTGAGTGGCGACTTGATTGAGGTGTATAAAATTATGAGAGGCAGGATAGATAAATAGCAGCTGTCCCATAAGAGTTGAAGTATCAACAAGGGGCACACTGATAAGGTGAGAAGGAGGAGGTTTAGAGAGTTGTTGAAGAGAAATGCTTGCACCCAGGGGGTAATGGAGGTCTGGAATGCATTGCCTGGGAGGGTAATTGAGGTGGGAAACTTCAATCGTTAAAAAGTACTTGGATAAGCACTTGTTGTGTCATAACATTCAAGGCTGTAGGCCAAGTGCTGGAAAGTGGGATCAGTGTAGATTTAGCATAGTTTTAGCATTACAGACTCAGTGGCCAAAGACCCTCTCCTGTACTGTTTGCTTATATGAAAATAAGCGCAACTACTTTAGATAAATCAAGGCAATGATTCTGGAAAGCACAGATACAGTCTGGGCTTTAACTGAAAGGTTCTCAACCTTATCCTAGAACTTACTATTGTGATGAACAAACAGATTAAATGATCATTGTTAATGCAATCTAGATGTACCTGTTGTCATACTTCAGTTACTAGTTTTTTAATTCGGCCTTTCATTATTTCATAATTAAACATTTGCTGTTTAGACACCTCTCAAAATCTTTCATCAAGTTGTACAATTTGGCAACGGAAAAGAGAATGAGTCAATCAACACAGTCATCATCATTCTGGGCTCACCGTGAAAGAAAGAGCCTGAGAGATGGAGGGTGTGGATTTGGAAGAGTGCACGAGCAAGTGCGTACAGTGGGGGTGCAACTGTGGGAGAGAGAATAGGGTATGAATGTGAGACGCGGAGAAAGCAAGGCTGTGACAATGTGATAGGCAACACAGAGAGAAAGAGAGAGAAAAAAAAAACATAAGGGGCCCATTGGGAGAGCCTGTAGTGAGGACACTGATAATAAGTATACACATTTTCACAACTCCAGAACTTCAACTTTGGAATCTGCAGTCCAGTTCAGGAAAGATCCTACATCTAGATCATGTCTGAAGCCAGAGCTCCCGAGTTATCCTGTAACAAACGTTTGATTAAATTGGGTCTGCGCTCTTGGGAGTTTACAAATATTAGTGATAATCTTGTTGAAACAGAAGTTTTAAAAGGGCTCAGCAGTTGTGCATATTGACTGTTTCTGCTGGTTGTGAAATCTAAAGACCAGAGTCACAGTCTCAGGATGAGGGATTGATCACTTAGAACTGAGATGAAGAAAAATTACTTCACTCAAAGGGTTGTAAATTTTCAGTCATCTCGACAGCAGAAGGTGGATGCTCCATAGGTCTAGGAACTACTAATGCTACTATTTCTTATGTTCTTTGATACTGCGCTGTCTACATCAGAGAGTTTGCTGATTACTAGAAACTTAATTTGGATCAGCCATTTAAATGGCAGAGGTTTGGAATTTTCTGGCAAGGAACTCAACTCCTGACTCTCCAAACTCTTTTGAACCATCTACAAGACAGAAGTCAGGAATATGATGAAATAATCCTCATCTGTCTGGATAAATGCAGTTTCAAGAAGCCCAAAAGCACTTAGCACATTCGTCAAAACATCTCTAATTGCCTAAATATGCCCCAGACTACATGCTGGAGCCACAGTACTATCTACAAAATTCACCACAGTCAGTAAAAGCTTCTTCATTCACACCTCCCAGACCCTTTCCCTCCATGTCCAGGAGTGTTGCACTTTTGGAGATACTGTCTTCTCATTAATCCAAGGACCTGTCTACCCTCTCAGACAATTGTTGAAGATCCTACACCATGTTTTAAAGGACATTAAAGGAATTCTCCCCAGTGTTCTGATCTGACATCATTCCCTCTTCATGGGAACTAACAGTCTAGTCATTAATTAAATTGTCATTTGTTGGGAGCTTGCTATGCACAAATTAGTTGCCCATGTTTCCCACATTATAACTTCAAACACTGGCTAATAGAAGTGTGTTCAGTCACTCTGTGGTCACAAAAAGCACCACATAAATGCAAGATACGTCCTTTTAGTCCTCTTACTTTATACTTACGCAGGAGAAAGCTGACTACAGTGAATGGTCTCAACCAAATGACTAGAATCAAACAGTGAACCCAATATTGGTCAGTGGAAGGTCGTGTTGCAGCTGTACAAGACATTGGTTAGACCACTTTTTGAATACTGCACTCAATTCTGGTCTCCCTGCTATAGCAAGAATGTTGTGAAACTTGAGAGGGTTCCAGAAAAGATTTACAAGGATATTGCCAGCGTTGGAGGGTTTGAGCTATAGGGAGAGGCTCAATAGGTTGGGGCTGTTTTCCCTGAAGCTTTGGAGGCCGATGGGTGACTTTATAAAAGTTTATAAAATCATGAAGGGCATGGAAAGGGTAAATAGAAAAGGTCTTTCTCCTAGGGTAGGGGAGTCCCAAACTAGAAGGCATAGGTTTAAGATGAGAGGGGATAGATTTAAAAGGGACCTAAGGGGCAATGTTTTCATGCAGAATGTGATGCGTGCATGGAATGAGCTGCCAGAGGAAGTGATAGAGGCTGGTACAATTACAGCATTTAAAAGGCATCTGGAAGGGTATATGAATAGGAAGGGTTTAGAGGAATATGGGCCAAATGCTGGCAAATTGGGACTAGACTCATTTAAGCTATCTGGTCAGCATGGACAAGTTGGACCGAAGGGTCTGTTTCTACGCTATACAGCTCTATGACTCTATAACTAAAACTGAGCATTCCAAAGCCTTGGCTGCTTTCACAAATTTTCACTTGAACAACCTGAAATCCAAAGCTTAAATCAAGGCTGGTAGGTCATGGTCACTGAAAAGTCAAGTAGCACTTGTTATTAATTACATCAGAAACACTTCTTCATGAGCTCCATTATGGGAACTGTGGTCACAAATGTAATGTACCTCCCAGCTTTAATCAGGAGCCTGTTTGAACAGGCAATGAAGCAATTAGATGCAACATAAATAAATATTTGAGTGCTGTGCCCAGTCAAGGTTCAGGCAGGTTTGAGCACATTATAGCAAAGCAAAAGCCTCCACCTGTCACAAAATTACAGAGAGTTTCAGTTGCTTTGCACAACAGCATTTCATAAAGGGAACATATAAACACCTTCTACAAATAAAATTCAATGGTTGCAGAAGGAAAACAAAAATCATTCTCATGAGCAAAAGCAAAATAGAACATGGCAAAACAGAAACAGAGCTTATGTCCTGACGAATGTTCACTGGACCTGAATATTAACTCTGCTTTCTTACCAGCAATAGTGCCAGACCTGCTGAGGTTTCTGAGCAATTTCTGTTTTTGAACAGAATTTATGTACTGTTCACAACTATATGGCCTCCTTTGGAAATGTTGTCAATGTAATTAATAAAGCATGACAAATAAATTGCACACAGCATGATCTTACAAACACCAATGAGATAAGTGACCAGGTAATTATTTTAGTAACGCCAATCGAAGAACAAATGAGGACAATCACAGAATTCCCCTGCTCTCCTTCAAGTAGTTTCATGGCATCTTTTAATGTCACTACAGGACAGAGAATTCCTATGAGTTTTTGAAATATGGGATCGATAAAACTCTTTTGCTCATTTTGACATCAGGGAGGTTTTTTTCCCAGAACTTTTGGGTGATTCAATTATGAAAGGAAAGGCATTTCCTTCATTCTTTATATGGGCATCCAATAGGAGAGATTATGGAAGATTGTAGACAAATACACTGGATACACAAATTAGTAAAGTGGACGAGATGATGAATTTTAAAACAAAAAGGTAAAGGACACAGGAGTTACAATTCCCACAGTTAGCATCACGGACCTATGAAAGAATCAAAAAACTGGGCATGAGCATGGCAGGGGAATGATAATACTGGAATTCACAGCATCATCAACACAGAAGGCAGCTACCCTGTTCCTTCTGCCTATACAGGTTCTAAGGAAGAATTCTACTTGTCTTGGATTATATATTCTTATACAACTCAGTTTTTGAAACATTATTACTGTATTTGCTTCCACTGCAATCTGGATCACAACAACTCTCTAAATTTTTTTTAAAATTACATTGTTCCTCTTAAACCTGCCCTTTCTGGTTATTGACCCATATGACAGTGGAAAGTTTCCTCAGTTATTCAGTCAAAACTGTTCATGATTGTGAACAAATCAATTAAATCTCTGCTTAACATCCTCTACTCCAGGGAGAACAAAACCTTCCTTCTCTAGTCTCTCCAAATAACTGAAGTCCCTCATCCCTGATCTATTCTATTAAGTACGTCTCTAAGGATTTGATAGCTGTCCTCAGGTACAATGCCCTGAAATGGACACAATATTCCTGCCCAACTGGTCAGTTATAACTACAACAGTTTTCCTTCACTTGTTTCACAAACCATAATTCAATGACATAAACTGCATTGGAACTTTTATGCTTTTGTGACATTAGCATGTAAGAAATACCCCAACATTTCAGTTACAAAACAAATAAATTATTGCCTGCAAAACACTTTCATGATGGCTTGATTCAATTTTTCAAACGTTCATCAAAACGAGGAAGGTTAACACTTGGACAATACTGACTTTGAGCACTCCTGGCTGAAAGCTCCAAGGTTAGTCATAACAGATTTAAAGATGAAGCATATTGCACTTGTAATCATTCAGTCTGCACATGAAGGAAATCATCAAATCACTTATCTCAATAAGGCTGGAGGGAGCTTGATACACACAAATGGTCTGCTATGTTTCCCCTGAGTGACAGGTTGTAAAGCAATTTGGGACATCCTGTGGTGGACCTTTACAAATGGGAGACTTTCTTTAATTTATGGGCAAAGGATATACAGGCTAAAGAGAAGTATGTTCAATAAAAAGAAACATCAAGGGAAATGAATGCTTTCCGAACAAAGAGACAGAGAGAAACGTGAGATAGATCAATAGGGAAAAAGAATTGAAACCACTGCAAGATTCCCTTTTACAATAAACTAGATGAATTTCTCCAAGGAATTGGATCCAGGGCTATCAGCTGCAGAACTGGGTTCAGGCACATAATTCTTTGAATTTGCATCACATATAGATAGGGTGGGTAAGAAGGTGTTTAGCAAGCTTGCCTTCATTGCTCAAACCTTTCGTATAGGAGTTGAAATATTACATTAAAGTTGCACAGAATGTTGGTGAGGCCTCTCCTGGAGTGCTATGTCTAGTTCTGGTGTCCCTGTTGTAGGAAGGGCATTATTAAACTGGACGTTATAAGGAGAGGCTGGATAGGCTGGGACTTTGTTCACTGGAGCATAGAAGATTCAGAGGTGGCCTTATAGAGTTTTATAAAATAATGAGGGGTACAGATAAGGTGAATTGTAGGTATCTTTTCCCTAGACTGGGGGATTTCAAGACTAGCGGTCATATTTATTAAGGTGAGAGGAAAGAGATTTAAAAAAGACATGATAGGCATTTTTTTTTACACAGAATGGTTCATGTGTAGAACGAACTTCCAGAGGAAGTGGTGGATGCAGGTACAGTTACAACATTTGAAAGACATTTAGGTAAGTACATGAAAAAGGAATGCTTGGAGGGATATGGGCCAAGGGCAGACAGGTGGGACTAGTTTAGTTTGGGATCATGTTCAGAATGGATTGATTGGACTGAAGGGTCTGTTTCCGTAATGTATTACTCAATGACTCTATAAGTACACTAAGAAATGTGTTGGAAGGTTTGGAATGTTTGTCAGGATGAGCCATTGATTGTCTTTTACACAAAGTCTGACAATATTGGTCTTTGTCAGCTATGCAACATTTCAAGGTTTGTATACAACATTTTAATGAGATTAATGCCTGACAACCATTTCTTGTGGGTCTTACATCAGGTAAAATCTGTATCTTCAGTGCACACACCCAGGCACAAACAATTACTTCAACTGCAATCATACCAACAACGTCAATCCTAAGACCCACAAGTTTCCCAACCATGATAATTTTACATTCACAATGGTTGATTCTGTAATAAATGGGTGGACCCAATTTATGAAATTCTATCCTATCTTTGTCATACTTCTAAAACATAGAAGATAGATACTGAAAGAATGATTTCCCTTTTGGGACAGGCTTTTACTTGGAGACTCTGAAGAGGTCATATCAGACTGGAAACGTCAACTCTCTTTCTCTCTCTGCAGATGCTGCTAGACTTGCTGACTTTTTCCAGCACTTAGGGTTTTAATTTGGATTTCCAGCATGCACAATATTTTAATTTTACTGAACTACGAAACACAATTTAAATATTCAAAGGCCTCCCATTTAAGATAAAGATGAGAAAAGTAATTGTCACTCAAGATTGAGACTTTGGAATTCTCTTTCTCAGAAATAAGTTGAGTTTTGGGCCATCAAATACTTTTAAAGTCCTTTGAGTTCAGAAGGATTGTGCACAAATCCTTTGACACAAGTACATCGGAAAGAGAGAAAAATATACAAATTTCAGTTCATGAATAGTTTTTCTGGGAGGAAACCCATTACAACAGAAAAGGACACAGAAGTGCTGCTTTTATTCTGTCTCTAAGGTGGAAGAGGTCAGTACTGGAGGAATGCAGAGATCTCAGAGGGTTTGCTTGTAGGCTGCAAAGCTTGGCAGCATTGGCACAGAGGAATTTGAAACAAGAGAACTATACAATGTATAGTGCTGGTGGACCAACCATAAATATCAGTCAACAAACATGGGATGTGGATGAATAGGATGTAGTCCAAATTATGATATGGTCAGTAGACGTTTGGATGAATATTTGTAGAGTGTCATAAGATTAAGGTTGACAGTGGAGACAATCCAGAGTAAGAATAATGAACTGAGAAAGAGTTGACACTAAACAGGACAAGAGCAAAGCCGAATATGATAGACTGGAGCAGAAAGGTTGGTGGGAAAACAGGAGATAAGGAGGAAATATTTAATATTCATTTGTGTTGCCACTTGCTCTAGGACTATGAGTCAAGATCTAGAAAATGGGATTTATATAGTCAGATCAAATTTGCTAGATCTCGGTTGGAGTATTGTGTACAGTTCTGGGTACACTGTAGGAAGGCTAGGAATGCATTGGAGAGAGAGTGCAGAAGTCGATTATGACAATGATTTCGGAAATGAGAAACTTCAATTATGAAAACAAATTGGAGAAGCAGAGACGAAGAGGAGATTTGGCTGGAGTTTCCAAACTCATGAGGGGATTAGACATGATAAATAGGGAGGAACTGTTCTCTCAAACAAACAAAAAAAATCAAGAATGAGAGGGCACAGGTAGAAGGTCATTTGCAAAAGGAACAAATAAAATGCTTTTTTTCACACAGTGAGTAGTCAGGTTCTGAAATATGCTGCCTGGAAGTGTAGTGGATGCAGATTCAGGCATTAAAAAAAGCATTCGATAATTATTTAAATAGAAACAATAATCAGACATGTGGGGAGAAAGGCAAGAGATTGGTACAGTGCAAAGAACTGATGTGAACATGATAAACTGAATTGATATATGAGGATAAGCAGAGCATAACAGTACATGCCTGCTAGATAGGTGAAGCTAGTACCTGTATTTATGAATGATTGCATTAAATAATCTGCCATCTCTCCAGCATGAAGTGAAGTTCTCACATCTGACTCCAGCGTAGCCCTCTGCTGCCTGTTGTGACCACAGTAACAGCTTCTCCTTGGCTGACATGTCCTCAGACTCCCCAGTAACATGGATGTCAGAGATCTGAAGAATAAAGACTGAAGTTAATAAACAGCATCCACAATGAGAGTGAGCGAAGGCAAAAAATTATGATTTGTTTTTGTGACAATGAATCATGCATACACTATAATGAAAAGTGGCAAATGTACTGCAGCCTGAGGGGTAGAAAAATAAAAGCATGTTTTAAAATCTACATTGAAAAGGCAATGTTTTAAAGCCACTTCAAACAGGTGGAATAATAAATAAACTCCTTTTGAGTAATTCATACACTCTTTAGATCATGTTTATTAAGCTCTGTATCATTGTCTGCTGTTATGGCTTCTGCAAATTATATTTGGTCATTATTTTAAACACTATTTTAAAAAGTCCTCTTTCTCATCTCTAGATTTTATGTTTCAAGCACAGTTCCCCCCAGATGAAATATCACCCATGCCCCACTTCCATCCCAGATGTAACTGGAATCCTTGACTTCTATTCAGGTGACCTCTACAAACAACCCAAGATATGACACGGAGAAAGTGATTTTGCAGATGCTGGAGATCAGAATCAAAGAAAGTGTGTTGCTGGAAAAGCACAGCCAGTCAGGCAGCATCCAAGGAGCAGGACAGTCGATATTTTGGGCATAATCCATTCATAAGGAATGTCGACTCTCCTGCTCCTCGGATGCTACTTGACCAGCTGGGCTTTTCCAGTGCCACACTTTTTGACTAAGATATGGCAAGATGGTCAGATCAGTAGAGGAATTTAATTTTGTAAGGATATTTAAAAGGCATAGAGCTCAACTATTAGATTGGAACCAGAGGAGAAAAGACTTCAAATTATGTGGACAAACTGAGATCATTCCCTTTTGAGCAAAATTACAAAGTACTTCGATAAAAACATAGAAATTCTTTGCACTGGCAGGACAGTCTATAATGAGGGAAGTGTGACTTGAGATAACCACTGAAAGACTGGTGACAGTAAAAGAAGGTGAACATATTTCATACAACAAATTGCTATTTGTCTAACATTTGGCCTTGGCAAGTTCAACATTAATTTTCAAAAACGAACTGGATCTATATTTGACTAAGGGAAAAGAAATGACAGGACCAAATGGAAAGTATAGAGAGATGGAGTAATTAGGCAGCTTTTTCTGAGAGACAGAACAGGCAGAATGAGCTGAATGGCCTTTTCATGTGCTCTAAGATTCGTTTAATTCCACAGACATGAGGAATCTACTCAATTGTTGAGTTACTCAGAGGCAGGTGCTGTCCAATTTACTGAAACAAAAATCTCACTCCCTGAAGCAAGTGACCAACAGTGAAGAAAACTGTGGCAAAAGTTGGATTCACATAAATTACAATGGGTGCAGAAAACCTGGCAATAGCCCAGCTTGAAGCAGCTGGAATGGGCATGACTCTTGTGAGATTTTGGGGAGTTCACTCACAACCGCAGTGTAAACTCGGAGGAAAACCCAAACAGGGAGTGTCTGAATGAGAACATTCCAGCAAATTCACCTCTGACACTCATGGTGGGTGGGGACCAATTGATCAAAACACTCTGATTAATACCAATTCTTCTGGAACATGGATTTTAAACAAAAATAGACCAAGGTCCCGCTTGTCCTTTGACCATGCACACAATAATGAAGTTACTGATGAACTACAGCAATCAATCTTTATCAATGAGTCTAAAATATGCCCAGACAAGAGGTGTGGGGGAACCCCATGGCTGAAAATTTAGAAACCGGGAGGTCCAACCTCACTCATTCTTCCTGAACAGATTGTCCTTAACTCAGGTCAAGTTTCACATTACTCACATACTATCTTCCAATTTTCAGAAAGAAGTCAAATTTGAACAAATTCTGACAAACACTGTCTGTCTTCTCCTTAGGGAATCTGTTTTGCAGTTGACCACTTGTTAAATACCAAAATCTACTTTCTTAAAGATTACCTTTTTGGCAGCAAGGTGTACCTCTAAGAGCAAATTTTTTTTCCTGTTGTTCTGACCAGTCTCTAAACTCTCACTTCCAACATTATATTTTGGACGACTGATATAGATTTACCTGT
Source organism: Chiloscyllium plagiosum (assembly GCF_004010195.1). Classification (NCBI taxonomy): domain Eukaryota; kingdom Metazoa; phylum Chordata; class Chondrichthyes; order Orectolobiformes; family Hemiscylliidae; genus Chiloscyllium; species Chiloscyllium plagiosum. The sequence goes on from NC_057712.1 coordinate 42,883,108, forward strand.
GTTGCGAGCTTTGAGCATGTACAACACTTCTGCTGTTGTGATTTACATCATCCTCTTCAAGTTTGCAGGCATGAGTGTGGTTTGAAGATCTTCTGAATGTCCAGTTACTATTAGAATCATAAAATCCTTACAGTACGGAAACAGGCCATTCAGCCCTTTGAGACTCACTAACCCTCCAAAGACCATCATACCTAGACCCAGCAGCCCCCACCCTATCCCCATAACCCCTCATTTCCCATGGATAATCCAATTAAAGTGCACATATGTGGACTTTATGGGGCAATTTAGCATGGTGAATCCACCTAACCTGCACATCTTTTGTCAGTGGGAGGAAACTGCAGGAACTGGAGGAAAGCCACAGACATGGACAGAACATGCAAACTTCAAGGATTCCATGCATGTGGTGAATACAGTCCTCAACTCTTTCTGACCCATTTTTCACATGTTATGACCTTCCACCTCACCAGGCTCCCTACTGTTATTCCAGGTTATCCTGCCCCATCAGTCATCTTCAGCTTGATGTCATGACCACCCATTCCCTCCATCTTATCCTGATCCTCTCCTTTATCACCCCGACAGCTCACCCCTCTCCAAAATCACCTTCCCATGTAATCACTGTGACATTTGCACTTTGATCTCCTCCTCCTATTCTCTGTCCAAGTCCTCAAACACTTCTCCCTGGTGAAGTAGGCAGTTGCTGTACTTCTTCCAATCTATTGTATTTGCTGCTCACAATGTGATCTCCTCTACATTAGAGAGGCCACTGGACATGAACAACCTATTCACTGCTTCACACAGAATCCTGCTAAATGATACCAGATTGTGTAAGAACTAAATCCACTGTCTGAACAGATATGTACCTTTATATTGCACATTCATTGACCCCATTGTACTTTGTCACAAACCATCCATGAATCAAACCAGTTGAATAAAACCAACAGACTGACAAGCTCCTAGCATCGACAGTGCCAGCCATGACTCACCTGCCTTGGTACTAAAAACCAGATACTCCAGGCAAAGATAAAAAAGCAAAAGCGCCATGGTCTTACCAGACCATAGGGCTGCTTTCTCATTAGAGAGAGATGACTTGAAGTTGAACCAAAAGTCACCACATCTCAGACAAGGGGAGAGGTTTAGAAGGAAAGCTCTTCATGGTAACCTCTGTCAGAATGGGAACTAACTCACACCATTACTCTGTTTTGCAAACTAGCCATCCGTCCAAACCCTCCCCAGTTAACATAGGGCAGTGCTGGGAACAACCCATCAGAAAAACCATAGTGGGACTTTAAAAATATATATTTCAATACTTTGTTTTATAATTTATAAAAGTTTTAAGATGGAAAGGAAAAGGTTGTTGAACAACCAAGTCAAGAATTACCCAAACAAACTACTTAATTTTTAAATTGGCTTGGAATGGTGAAGTACCCTGAAGGTGGATATGCCAAGTGAAAGTGTGGGGTGTGGGGTGGGGGTAGTTAGAGCAAGGAGGCACGTGATGAAATTTCCAGGAATGCATCAATTAGAGTTCTCAACCTGACAAAGTACGTTCCAGTGAAATGGCCCCCAGTCAAAGTAATCAATGCAAAAGCTGGCAGGAGGATCCAAAAACAAAAAAATGCCTTTTAATCTAAATTACAAGGAATTTCAGTTTCACCGATGCTTTGTGCCAGAAAGCTGTAATTCTATATTCCTTTCAGAGTGATGGCTGATGAACCTCGCTGTCTGAGCTGATGTATAGAGAGAAAAACAGAGAAAAGAAAGAGAATAGAGAGGGAGAAGTATAGATGTGGGGGGTGCGGGAAGAGAGAGATGGGAGGGAGAGGAAGGCAGGGAGAGAAACAGAGTGCGAGAAGGGAGGGGAAAGAGACAGAGAAAGAAGGGATGGAGCGAATGGCGAGGGGGGGAAGAGAGCGAGAGAGAGAGAAAGAGAAAAACCCTTAGTAAACACAAATTCAACCTCTCAAAAGGTTGAAACTTGCCTTAACATTCCAAGAAATGAGATGTCATAGTTTTGCATATCAGAACTGTAAGGGATAGGGTATCAATCATTCTGCGAGCAAAATGCATATGTGAAACTGTTTTTTTTGTTTAATCCAGTATAGGTAGCACTTCCCACCTGTACAGACTAGAATTTGCGCAAGTGCGGAGTGACTTCATGCCTCTGCCAAAATGGTGTTGGAACATGAAATTTATTTGTAGAAAATCAACTGTACTTGGTGTACAGGTTGGTTTGACAAAATCACATGACCTAAACCATTGCTGCACCTTAAGTTTTACACAGTCCACGGCAATCATTAAACAAATATTATGTGTAACACGGCATCAGAAACAGTGCAGCTGAAAACGTGGATTTTCAGAGTAAGTGAACCAGCTACTGAAAGATCCAGCAAGGAAGAAAAAACAGCAGACAGAAACTTCATTCAACTGGGCAAGTCAAAATGACTGTGAAATTTCCTTCAATGCTGCTGTAGAATTGCAATGAGAAAATTAATTACTTTGAATCTCAACAGGAAAACTGTTAACTGTTCAGTTAAAAACCTGACCAGAGAGGATTTGTGACCCTGCTATCAGTGCTAAGGATAAAGTAACTATGTTTCCAAGTTTGAGACACTCCCACTGATGGATGACACTTCCATATTTCCTGTCAAGCCCCCTCAAAATCTTGTATGGCTCCATAAGATCAACTCTCATTCTTCTAAATGTGAATGAATTTGTTCTTGATAGGTTAACCCCTTCAACTCTGGAATTGGTACAGTGGCTACCTTTTGAACTACCTCCAATGCCAGTAAATTCTATATTGAATAGAGAGACCAAAACTATACACAGTACACAGGTGTAGCCTCACCAACACCTTGCGTAGCTGTAATAAGACTTCCTTACTTTTAAACACCCAACCCTTGAGAACTGAAAACCAATATTTCATTCATATTCTTCACTATTTTTTGCACCTGCATGTTTACCTTTTTATGTTCAGTAGACAAGAATGTGCAGATTCCGCTGCACTGCACTTTTTGGACTCTCTCTCCATTTAAACAACAGTCTGTCTTTTAACTTTTCCTACCAATATATATGACCTATGCTACATCAAACTTCATCTGACAGTTTCTTGCCCAGTCACTCAACCTATCTATATCCCTTTGCAGATTCCTTCTGGCCTCATCACATCATCACTTAACTTTTCTATTGTCAGCAAGTGTGGAAACATTATACTGTGCCTAAGTAATTCAATTCCAAATCCTTAATATATCCCTATACTTGAGTACACATGACAATAAAACCCTAACTTTAATTTAAATCCAAACCTAACTAATAAATAATTGATGTCCCACCACTGGTCCTTGTGGAATTCCATTAGCTATTATGTCCAATCTGACAGAGACCTATTAATCTCAACTCTCTATTGTCTGTGTGTTAACCGATCCTCAATTCATGCTCTCACGTTAGCTACAATACCGCAAACCCTTATCGCATGCATTGATCCTTCGTGTGGCACCTTATCAAGTGTCTCCCAATAATCCAAATATGCTACATTGATTGGTTCTCCCTCATCAATGCTGCTTGTTATATTCTCAAAGAGTAAGCAAATGCGTCAATCATGACTTCCCTTTTACAAGGCCATGTTAGCTCTGATGCGATGTTATTTTTCAATGTTTGCTGTTTCTTCTTTAATAATGGGACTCTACTGTTATCCCAATGACATATGTTAGGCTAACTAGCATATATTTTTGTGCTTTCAGTCTACCTCCCCTTTGAACAGAGGTGTCGAATTGATGGTTTTTCAATCCAAATGGAACCTAGAATATTTCAACCAATGCCTCCACTATGTCTGCAGCTACTTTCTCTGAAACTTTTGGATACAGCCCATCAGATCCTGACCACTGGTCCATCTTTAGTCCCATTAATATATCAAATGCTATGTTCTATGTGAGAGAGACTGTTCAAGATTTCTCCTCCCACTATTACACCTTGTTTACCTGATATCGTTGGGATGTTTATAGCATGCTCCACCATGAAGACCAATGTAAAATACTGTTTTAAATTACCGGCCATTTCCCCGTTTCCCATTCTCAGTTCCCGAGTTGCATCCTTCAAGGGTCAGCACTCACTTCAGCTCCTCTTTTTATATTCCCAGGGAAGCTCTTCTTTGTTTTTTTATTTCTTACCAATTTACTTTCATAATCAGTTTTCTCTATTTCTAACACATTTTTATCATCCACTATGGATTTCCAAAGAAATTCTCAATCCTCTGGCCAACCACTAGATTTCATCACTTTAAAAGTCTTAGTTTTTCTCTTTGACCATTTCTGTAAACCATGGATGGCTCATCCTTGTCATCAAAGGTGTTCTTTTTGACGAGAATAAATTTTTGTTAAGCATTATAAGGTATCTCTGTAAATGTCTGCTCCTGCTCATGCACTGACATTCCTCCTAGTCTATTTTCCCAGCCTGTTTTACACAACTCCTGCTTCATATCTTTGTAAAGGTCTTAACTGATTGCAGAAGGACAGTAGCAAGTGAATATGTGTGTCAGATTGGTGTTACTAAAACCAGTGTCTTTGAGCTATGTAGGAATGACTTAAGATGGTAACCCAAAATGTAGCCCTCAGAAGTGTGAGGCTGTACAAAGGATTGATCTACACGCCAAGAGAACAAATGAAGCTGACAGTCCAATATAAAGATCTAGAGTTCCAGAATTTGGACAGTAGGCAAAATCTACTGAATAAATTGGCAACAGTTACCAGAGCACTCTCCATTGGAACAACACTCTTTAGAAAAGGGAGATAATCCGAGAAGCAAAATCTTAATTAAATAGCCAATATCAGCACACACATACAATCCATTTACAAGATCTGCCTGTTTTAAAGACCTTATATCAATGTACAAACATTTGTGAAAATGGGCAGAAAAGCGTTAAGACACCGGCATATTGATGAATGAGATTTTTCTTTTGACCATATGTATAGAGGAACTTGAGTAATTTGCAACGTCAAATTAAATTCTATGAAAACTATTTTGTTCTTTTCATGAAGAGAGATTTTTGGAGAAGTACAATTGTACTTAATGTATTGGTTGGATTACTGCAGTCACATAACTTCTGGTTGATCTGTAAGCACATTTGTGTGCAGTCTGTGACAGCTGTTCAGTATACCATTTATAACATAATCCATTAGTGTACCTTTGAATCCAGCTAAAAATCACACAACACCAGGTTATAGTCCAACAGGTTTATTTGGAGGCACTAGCTTTCAAAGCGCTTCTCTTTCACCAGGTGGTTGTGGAGCAGGACCATAAGACACAGAACTTATAGCGAATGATTACAGTGTCATGCAGCTGAAATGATAAACCTAGATTAAGTCTTTCATCTTTTAGAATGCGTTTGCTCGTTTCAGTCCTTAAATATGTAAATCCCAGAATTAGTTCTAAAAGGTGAAAGACTTAATCTAGATTTGTCATTTCAGCTGCATGACACTGTAATCCTTTGCTATAAATTCTGTGTCTTATGGTCCTGCTCCACAACCACCTGAAGAAGAAGCAGCGCTTCGAAAGCTAGTGCCTCCAAATAGAACTGTTGGACGATAATGTGGTGTTGTGTGATTCTTAACTTTGTCCACCCCAGTCCAACACCGGCTCCTCCAAGTCATGACTTCGAATTCAGCATCCATCATTCCTGTTGGGGTGAGAGAATGGTGGAGAGGGGAGGTATTTCAAACACGCTGCACGTTCAGCTGTGCAGCTTCCTTCAATCAGAGACAATTTTGAAACTTGGGATTTCAAAAACATGACACACATGGGCTTTATGTGATTTGTGCAGAAAACGTCTAACCTGACTACAGGTCACTGGAGACACAATGAACCCTTAGATTGTTAAGAATAGATATGCATTTGTACAAAATTCTATAGAACTGCCGACAGCATTGTCCATCTGTCAAATTCTTTCAATTCCTTGTTTTAAGCTTTGATTGATAAAAACAGCCAGATCAGAAAATAAAAGTTAGTGCTTACAATTTCAGGAAATGGTTGCTGACCCAAGTCTGAAAGCTACATTGTAGGTTTATTGGTGTTATTTTGGGAGGTGGGGGAATAGGTAGAAAGGTCCTAAGACATGATTTGCAGATAAGAAAGTTTCCCCAGATCTTCAGAAGAATAATTCTCCTTTACCAACTATATTTTGCTGTTTGTGGGGACTTGCTGTGTGATTCAACTGCCTCCTAAACTATGGCTCAGAAGTAATTGTTTGCAAAATTGTATTGAAGCATCTGGGGACATGATATACGAATTCTTCGTTCTACACTAAATGCACGGATTTATTTATGGGAAGCCAGTAGGTGAAAAGGCACGGTTTTCACAGTGAATTATTTGCTTCACTTATTTGTCCATTAGAAAATTCCCCCTTCATATTTTACACTAAACTTACGTCACGCAATGCAAACCATTTGGCCCAACTGGTCTACGTCAGTGTTTATGTCACACATGAGCCTCCTTCCTCCCCCCCTCCTTCAGTTAACCAATGCAGCATGTCCTTCTATTCCTTTTCTCCTCTTTCAGCTTCCCCTCAAATGGAGGTACACTATTCACCTCAACTACTCCATTAAACAGGATATTACACATTCAGGTAAAAACAATGACTGCAGATGCTGGAAACCAGATTCTGGATTCGAGTGGTGCTGGAAAAACACAGCAGTTCAGGCAGCATCCGAGGAGCAGGGAAATTGACGTTTCGGGCAAAAGCCCTTCATCAGGAAAGAGGCAGAGTGCCTGAAGGGTGGAGAGATAAATGAGAGGAGGGTGGGGTTGGGGAGAAAGTAGCATAGAGTACAATAGGTGAGTGGGGGTGGGGATGAAGGTCAGGGAGGAGGGTGGGGGAAAGTAGCAAAGAATACAATGGGTGAAAGGGGATGGGATCATACCACCCTCTGGGTAAAGGCAGCCTGCACCTAGTGGTAAAAGTGCAGAAGAATAAGGATCCAGTCGGCAAAAAGGTTAGAATGCCGGGTTGCAGAATGACAAGCAGAGAAAGAGAACATTTTTCATTACGTTAACCAGAACGTGAGATCAAAAATTTATCACTCCTCTCCTCATAAAGATAGATCGAACTGATTACATGATTACAAGCCAGTGTCCGATCTTTCCAGCAGGCTGAATTTAATTTCATTTTGATATTGATTTTGTTTCTAATGCTTTTGGAGGACATGACTGTCGTTAGTATTCACTGTCCTTCAGAAGGTGGTGGTGGCACCTTGTCCATGAATGGCTCATGCACAGCTTGACTGGCTTCTTCAGAGGGCAAGGGAATGGGGGTAATGTATCAGTTAGACAGGATTAGCACCACAGGCTTTCTTCCCTAAAAGATAATCACATGCCTGGAGTATTTTAACAGCAGACTGACAGCTTCACAGTCACATTTACTGAGGGCACTTTTAATTTCCACAGCTTTTGATTAAAGGGACTCAAATTCTTAAAACTGGCCTGCTGGGATTTGAACATAAGGCTTTCTGATTACTCATAACATCACTATTACCTCAACACATCACATCTCACAGCTCTAAATGGATCACATTACTCCTAAAATGAATGCTAATAATTATTTTGTGGGATTTGATCTTAATCTATTATACAGCCAGAGTTTCACAGGCGACCCCCATTTCTCTAAAGGGTTTCACTGTGATACTATTAAACAGAGTTAACAGGATTAAAATAATTCACTTTAATTTTCAATGGTGACACACAGAATGACACCATATGCCTTAAGGCACATTACTCTACTGAATGTATAAAAAGGTTGCACTAACTCTCACTCCTGATTCCCCCAAAAGTCTGGAGTTTGGATTAGTATGTGACATCATCCAAAAAGGAATAATTGCTTTAAAAAAAAACACATTAACCTTACAGTAAACTGGCACTGAAATAGATGCCTACAATTCAATTGAGTTTTCCCAGACACCATGCTGATCACATAATGAAATCATGACCATGTGAGACAGACTAATGTGGATGATGGCGAGTTGGGTGGGGCAGGGAGGGGTGGAAGCAGAATTCAAGTCAATGGCTGACCATGGTCATTAACCCTCTGGGGTTGTTGTGACTCCCTGCAGTGATTGGTGGTTAATATCCTGGACACTGCTGCAAGTGGTCCATGTAAAAAATATTTAGCATCATGTCTAAAGAAAGATTAAATTTGTTTTTTCTTAAACTTCAAATTATTTTTAAAACTCATAAATGAAGCAATAAGGTGAAGCTGTTTCAGAACAGTTGGGCCAGTGGTTCATGCATGGAAAGACCCAGAGTCAAGAATAACTCCAAATCTGAGAGAGATGTGACCATACGTCATTTTGGTTTACACACTGCTATAAATTCTTCTTGTTATTTTGGATACTAAGAGTATAGATATGAAGAATAACACCCATAGAGATGTGTAACATGGAAACAGACCCTTCAGTCCAACTCGTCCATGCCAACCAGATATCCCAACCTAATCTCGTCCCACTTGCCAGCACCCGGCCTATATCCCTCCAAACCTTTTCTATTCAGAGACCCATCCAGATGCCTTTTAAATGTTGCAATTGTACCAGTCTTCACCACTTCCTGTGGCAGCTCATTCCACACACGCACCACGCTCTGCATGAAAAAGATGTCCCTTAGCTCTCTTTTATATCTTTCCCCTCTCACCCTAAACCTATGCCCTCTAGTTCTGGACTCCCCCACCCCAGGGGAAATACCTTGTCTATTTACCTATCCATGCTCTTCATGATTTTAAAAACCTCTATAAGATCACCCCTCAGCTGCTGACGCTCCAGGAAAACAGACCCAGCCTATTCAACCTCTCCCATATGCACTTAAGTTACCTAATCTACCCAGACTGATCATTTCAACATGTCAGTGAAATGTGCAACTGTCTCTGGAATACAGCTAACATTTTCTTGGCTAAAGGTCAAAATTAAGTAACTTTGATTTTTTTTACTGGAAAGAATGCGGAGTTTATGTGAGGACAATGACTTTGGTGCTACATAGTAAGCACACCCTGTCACCATCAAATAGAAAGTTCCCGGGAGGTGTGATCGAGAGACAGAGGTGGACATACAAGGAAGAGAGAGTGAGTGAAAGAGAAACAGAAGGGGAAGAGAATACAAGCAAAAGAGAGAGAGAGAGAGAAAGAGAAGTTGGAGTAATTCAGAGAGACAGAGAGAGACAGGGATTGCGCAGAGACACAGGAAATGAGGCAGAGAACCTAAGGAGGGCAGAGAGACTGGTGATTGGGATTGGGGTGGAAGGACGAAGACAGTGCCAGACGGCAGAAAGTACAGAGAGGCAAAGGAGGGATGTAGGGAAACAGGAAGGGAGGCAGAGACAGAGAGTGAAATAACTCCTCAGAGGCCAGTATCTCGTCATTTAGTCATCTGTTATTTACAGACAAATAGTGCTTGACTTTAGTACTGAATTATTCAGAGTCAGGCACTAGCAAATCAGTATCTCTGACATTCACTGTTTATATCTGTCAGCCAGGGCTCTCTGACTGCACCAGACTAACTGCCTCAATCAGGGAACTCATATTCTATGATGTCCACCTGGCTGACCTTATTTCAATGACTACAGAGGGGAGAGAGGCAGAGGGATAGGGGAGGGAGGCAGAGACAAAGATACACAGAGAGATGGGGGGAAGAGAGGGCGACATGGGTGTGGATGGGAGATGGGGGTAGGCAGGGATTAAGACAGTGCAAATAGGGTATGAGGAAGAGAGGGAAGGAGAAAGAGAGAGAGAGAGTGAGAGAGATTTGGGAGAAGGGCAAGTGTGATGGAGTGGAGGATCGAGGAAGAGGGTTGTATGGACATATGTCTGCTTATTTTGGAAAATGTGTTCATATTGGTGTTTGTGTTATTCTTACTGGTCTATAAATGAAGAAAATATAGTCTAGTCAAATTTCATGTCATACTTAGAGACTAGTGAACAAATATTCATAACTCTCTAATTTTATTCATTTTTTGCAGTGACACTGCTAGAGCAGCTCATACTGTCCAGTTGGGAATTTACTGTGGACATAAAATAAACTCAGATGAAGAGCAAATGAAGTGCCTCTCCAAATCAGTGTGGAAAGTGATCACCAGATCATGTACTATTGCTGAGAACTGAGCTCCACACTCTTCTGAATGCTTTAATTTACCCTCAGCTCTGTTCAACAGTGGGTCTGCTGTCGTATACCACCCACAATGTGTGCGAACCCCTGCTCACATACAAAATGAACAAACCAGAAAACCCTCACAGTTAAAGCTAATGAGTCAAATAGGACAATTATCATTAAAACTCCTCCAGTTTTGTCAATCAACATTCTCATTGTGGTGGGTATATACGCCCTTAATAAATCCTTCAAAAAGATTCATGTGTGAACAACTGCTGATTTAATAGAAACAACATATGTGCCTCTTTCTGATATGTAGGGAAATATCACTTGGTTGTAAGCAAAACCATCCAGTTGGTAATCTTTAAAATTTCTCTGAATTTTCTACATTTGGCAGTCATGTCTTAATGCTAATAAAAGCCATGACGTGAATAACAGTCATATTTTACCATGTTTAAGACTATATGCAGTCGATGAGGCTTATGCCCGAAATGTCGATTCTCCTGTTTCCTGGATGCTGCCTGACCTGCTGCGCTTTTCCAGCAACACATTTTCAGCTCTATATGCAGTCGATGCCCAAGCTAACATAAAACACCAATCAAAACATTAATAAAGGAGGAGAAAGTGAGGTCTGCAGATGCTGGAGATCAGAGCCGAAAATGTGTTGCTGGAAAAGAGCAGCAGGTCAGGCAGCATCCAGGGAACAGGAGAATCGACGTTTCGGGCATAAGCCCTTCTTCAGGAATGAGGAAAGTTTGTCCAGCAGGCTAAGATAAAAGGTAGGGAGGAGGGACTTGGGGGAGGGGCGTCGGAAATGTGATAGGTGGAAACCTCCAACCGTCGTTTTGTTGTGGTCTGGCGATGGATGAGTCCAAAGACCTGCATATCCTTGGTGGAGTGGGAGGGGGAATTGAAATGTTGAGCCACAGGGTGGTTGGGTTGGTTGGTCCGGGTGTCCCAGAGGTGTTCTCTGAAGCGCTCCGCAAGTAGCCGGCCTGTCTCCCCAATATAAAGGAGGCCACATCGGGTGCAGAGGATGCAATAGATGAGGTGTGTGGAAAACATTAATAAAAGCAAGCTTGGAAAATAGCAACAGAAGATGAGGTTATCATTTTCTCTCTCCTCGAGCCAGTTCCACCATTCAGATAGACAACGGCTGAACTATGCTTCAATTCCACTTACCCAACCTTAGATCTATAAATCGTACCACAGAACATATATCTCACTCAGGAAAATTTCTATTTACCCTCCTTTCCCTGCCCCCTCTCCTCTCCATCCAACCACCAAACCTTGATAGCATTACCTACTGGAAGATAGTTACAGATTTCTGCTAGACTTTGTGAGAGGAAGTGCTTCCTGATCTGTCCAGCCTAATTTTGTGGTTATCACTCCTTGCTTTGGACTCCCCTGCCAGAAGAAATAGTTTCTCTCTACCCACACTATCAAAGCATTTAAACTTCTTAATCACCGCAAAAATATCCACCCTTAAATCTTCTATTCTCAAAGAAATGCAAACCTAGTCGATGTAAACAGTTCCCTTTCTAGAACCTTTAAAATCCCAGTTTCAGCTGACAGCTCTGCACCATGAGGCCAATATGTCTTCCAGAGAGAGATGCAGTAGTCAAACTGACACAAAGCCTTCCTTTGGCAGTCATCCCACAGCTTTATGTATCAGTAACATAACCTCCACCTGTGTGTGTGTGCTGCATCACAAGATGAAGCCCAGCATCTCATTTGCCATTGAAAGTATTTTCTGTACCTAAAGCAAAGTCAACTACTAAGTGAACTTTGACCCTTTTGACATGCAGTGTGACCCACATGGAGAGCAAGACATACAAAGGCAGCTTTACACTGAGAATCTGCCTGTGCACGTGGAAAACACGAGCACCAATTCAAAAAAGGGTGCTCTAAAAGGTCACAATCACATGTTCCTTTTCAACGGCGGAGAGGAAGGGCAGAACAGAAAAACACCAAAACTGCAGCTTTCGAAGACATGGCCAAGTCCACACTTGTTGCTAGAAGCCCCAGCTGCAGTGGGCCAATTCTGGGCACCACACTTCTTCAAAAACCTTCAGACTGGAGATGGTTTACCATGATGTAAGCAGTGGTGAGTGAGAAATTTTCAGTGAGAAGAGAAGAATTGGGATAGTTAGGACCATCCTTCTCAGAACAAAGCAACAACCTAACAAATGCAGTAATACAGGGAATTTTACGTGGATGCAGTGATCTCCTCAACGTTCCCACCCTGGCTGTAAAGTGAATGAAGTCATTGGTGGGTGAAGTGGCCTCAGCTTGGGCAGGTTGCACCGCTATCACTTCATGGTCATCAGGCTATTCATACAGGCGTAAAGGTCGTTCTGCGATAACGTGTGTTTTGAATTTGCTGTAATGAGGTTGATGAACTGGGGACACTGTTTCTAAACAGCGAACTTTTAAAACATGTGTTGGCAGTAACACGGTTACATTAACAACACTTTAAGTGTTGTTTCCAAAGCACGATTTTTCTATAATGTGGGGTTGCACAAGAACATAATCATCGCATTATAGAAAAATGACATGCAAGTCCACTGTGAACTGCCAGCCAAAAGGTTAGTCAGCATCGCTCATCCTAGCAGTATCTGTGGTAGTGCCATGGCAGTGGCCAAAAAGACACCATTTACCCAGACTTTGGGGGAATTAAGCAATGACAGAGTCAGATAAAAACCAAAGATTATTGTCAGGGGATGGATACAGAATTGGATGATGAATTCTATTTGAGAGAAATGAATAAGAAAATGCAACAAGAATGACACAAGTTTAATGGCAACAGGTTGTGAAGGAGGATTAGAGAAACTCAAACTCTGCACTGAAAAAGCTCAATCAAAATATATTGCGTGGCCCCTGATAATTGTTCCTATGCAGTACTGAGTGAATATTATTGTGTCATTCATGCCATTCTTTGGAGTAGGAGGTTAAACCAAGATTTCATCTGCCCTTTTCAGTAGCATAGAAGAGATCCCATTACACTATTCCAAACAGAAGCAGGGAATTTCTCTTTTTTGGTGGGAAAGTGGTCATTTCATGGCAATGTCACTTAATGAGTAACCCACGAGTGCTTTAAGGACATGGGTTCAAATGCGAGCACAGAAGCCATTGAACACAATTAGTAAGGCTGAAATTTATCAATAATAGCTTTCTTTATTGATTCGCATAAAAATCTGTCTTATCCTTTTAGGAAAGGATGCCCAGAATGTGGTTGTCTTTTAACTGCCCTCAATTCAAGGACAATTGGAGATGAGAAAATAAATGCTGTCCTTGTCAGCAAGAACAACAAACTCTTCAGCCAGTACCTCAAAAACAGATTATTCTGGTCATTGTCACATTGCTGTTTGTGGAATTTTACAGCGTGCCCTAAATTGCAACAATCACCACACTTCAAACACTAAAAAAGTACATTGGTATGTTTCAAGGTCACAAAATGTGCTACTGAATTCACCTTTCCTTTTTACCATGTACTGTAGATGATGTAGCTAAATTGAACTTGATTACCCAATTGCAACATATGGTCATGTTTGGAATGATGTATCAGATAGTCGATGTGTAGCCATTACAGGAGCACAATATGCTGGGCTGCATGAGTACAAAGACTACAGGACGGAACCAAACGATTTGTACCTTGCCCATGACCTTTTGTCATACTGGCCTCCCTACCTTGGAAAATTTCATTGAGAAACAGTGTCAAATAAGTTAAGCAAAGCACATACTCCCAGCAAAAACGATTCAGTGTTGTGCACGAGGGAAAAGGCCATATGGTGGAACATATTCCCACAACAGCTTGTGGGATCAAAGATCAAATTTAGATGGTGGCTGCCAAATAATCTTCTCCTCAGGACTTCAGAAAAACAAGCGACATTAACCATATTTCATGCATGCTTGATATTTTGATGAATATGTTCTGTAATAAACCCCATTTTTTATTATGTTTACATATAATGTGGAAATAGCTTTTTTTATAGCTTTAATAATTTTGACAGTCTTTTCACATCCCATTCACCACTTGCTGATACCTGCTGAATACATTTGCTTATTTATGTTACTATACAATCATGATGCCTGAGCTTTTTTTAAATCTAATTCCTTAGAACATAGAACTTTGAACATTACAGCGAAGTACAGGCACCTCTGGGACACCCAGACCAACCAACCTAACCACCCCGTGGCTCAACACTTCAACTCCCCCTCCCACTCCATCAAGGACATGCAGGTCTTTGGACTCCTCCATTGCCAGACCATAGCAACATGACAGCTGGAGGAAGAGCGCCTCGTCTTCTGCCTAGGAACCCTCCAACCACAAGGGATGAACTCCGATTTCTCCAGTTTCCTCATTTCCCCTCCCCCCACCTTGTCTCAGTCCCAATCCTCAAACTCAGCACCGCCTTCCTAACCTGCAATCTTCTTCCTGACCTCTCCGTCCCCACCCCCACTCTGGCCTATCACCATCACCTTAACCTCCTTCCACCTATCGCAATTCAACGCCCTTCCCCCAAGTCCCTCCTCCCTACCTTTTATCTTAGCCTGCTTGGCACACTTTCCTCATTCCTGAAGAAGGGCTCATGCCCGAAACGTCGATTCTCCTGCTCCTTGGATGCTGCCTGACCTGCTGCGCTTTTCCAGCAACACATTTTCAGCATTTTGTACAATAGCCTACTGTGGGGAAACTTATCGAATGCCTTGCTGAAATCCATATACACCACATCAACCGGTTTACTCTCATCTACCTGTTTGGTCACTTTGTCAAAAAAGCCAATGAGATTCGTTAGGCACGACTTACCCTTCACAAAACCGTGCTGACTGTCCCTGATCAGATTATTCTTTTCTAGATGGTTATAAATCCTATCTCTTATAACCTTTTCCAACACTTTACCAACAACTGAAGTGAGACTCACTGGTCTGTAATTACCAGGGTTGTCTCTACTACCCTTTTTGAACAAGGGAACCACATTTGCTATCCTCCAGTCCTCAGGCACTATTCCTGTAGACAATGATGATTTGAAGATCAATGCCAAAGGATTGGCAATCTCTTCCCTTGCTTCCCAGAAGGTCCTGGGATAGATCCCATCCGAGCCAGGGGACTTGTCTATTTTCACACTCTGCAATATTTCTAATACCTCTTCCTTGTGAACCTCAATCTCTTCTAGTCTAGATGCAAGTATCTCTGTATCTTCCTCACCAACATTTTCATTTTCTATAGTGAACACTGTCGAAAAATATTTATTTAGTGCTTCCCCTATCTCCTCTGACTCCACACATAACTTCCCACTATTATCCTTGATTGGCCCTAATTTAACTCGCATCATTCTTTTATTCCTGACATACCTATGGAAAGCATTAGGGTTAACCCTGATCCTATCCGCCAACAACTTCTCATGTCTCCTCCTGGCTCTTCTGAGCTCTCTTTTTGGGTCTTTCCTGACTTCCTTGTAACCCTCAAGCGCCTTAACTGAGTTTTCACATTTTGTTCGAACATAAGCCTTCTTCTTCTTCTTCTTCTTGACCAGGGATTCCACTTCCTTAGTAAATCACGGCTCACACGTTCTATATCTTCCTCCCTGCCTGACAGGTACATACTTATCTAGGACACACAGGAGCTGTTCCTTGAATAAGCTCCACATTTTTAATGTGCTCATCCCCTGCAGTTTCCTTCCCCATTCTACGGTTCCTAAATCTTTCCTAATTGCATCGTAATTTCCCTTCCCCCAGCTGTAACTCTCGCAAACTCTTAGCCTGCAAATTAACATTTTGACACAAGTCTCAGTAAAACTCCACCTTCGGGCTGCAAATGTGTTTCATGAAATAAAATACTATTATTATTAAGATGGGTTTAAGACAGAAGGAGGGATCAATTTGGGGCAGCGATAAAAGGGATTTGAAACAAAAACATGGTAAAATTGGGTGATCAAACCTGTAATGCCCATTTTGCACTGTCACAAATGACCAACCTCACTCCTTGGATAAACTCTAAGTTGAATACATTCAGTACTGGGTGTCATGGACAACAGATCGAGTTAGACTAGAATGGCAGTTAAGTAAAACACATTTGATCCATCCCAACAGGTATACTAACAACAAATACTTGCATAGCACCTTTTTCATTGTAAGACCACCCAGGGTACATCCCAAGTGCAGCATCAGACAAAATGTGACAAGCAGCATACAGAGGCATTTTGACAGGTAACTGAAAGCTTGATCAAAATAGATGGAGCTTGAAGGAGGTGAGAGATAGACTGGTTTAGGCAGAAATTACACAGCTTCCAGCTGAGGTGAGTTGAAGGCACAGCTATTGATGGTGCAGCAAGCAGAACAGGGGATGCATAAGAGGCACGCAATTGGTGGAAAAGTCCGAGAAAGGTTGTCCAGGTGAAGACGTTTACAGAGAAGAGGTAGAGTGAGGGAATAGAGGGTTATGTACACTCTTTTCTCTCTGAAGTATTTCTAATAGCTAACATTGAAAACCTATCAATGAGGCATCAGTTTTAGAAATCCTGCCTCATACCAATTAGAACCAACGTAAAACCTGGACCTAATCAATCACATCCCAGGACTGACTATCCATTTGAAAGTGGAATACATGCATTAGCAACAGCATCTTTAAAAGTAATAAATAAATAAATGTAGGTGAGGACGGAGAATCCAGAGGAGCTAGTGATAAAGCAAGGTAACAAGTTCGTTCATGAAAGGTAAATTGATCGTGCTAAATTGTCCAAAGTGTTCAGGGATGTGTAGGCTATGTGCATTAGTCAGGCAAAATGTAGAGTAATAGGGTATGGGAATGGGTCTGGGTGGGACTTTCTTCAAAGGGTCAGTGTGAACTTGTTGGACCAAATGACCTGTTTCCACACTGTAGGGATTCTGTGATTCTATGATTCGATGAAAATAGTGAAGGAACAAAATAGAGTGGGGAAAAGCAAGAAACAGAACACAAGAAAAAGAAATATCTGGGCAGAAATTACATTGACAAAGGGATGTTTCACTCCTAAGATTATTTTCCATGAAAATGAAGTGCATGGTGGAAGTGAGAAACTTGTAGTTCATAGAAGAAAATCAGATAAAACTGATACAAAAGCTATGGACTACTGGGGATGAGGCAGCAAGTGATATTTCTTTTACAAGGTATAAAGTCTTATTACATTGTATGAGTTGTGTCAGCAACTCTTGAATTAATATCTTCTAACAGGTTGAACGTGTCTGCCATCTATTGTTCAGATATAGATATCACAGTGAATATACAGATATTATAGTTTAAAAATGTGTTGCTGGAAAAGCGCAGCAGGTCAGGCAGCATCAAAGGAACAGGAAAATCGGTGTTTCGGGCATAAACCCTTCTTCAGGAATTCCTGAAGGGCTTATGCCCGAAACGTTGATTCTCCTGTTCCTTTGATGCTGCCTGACCTGCTGCGCTTTTCCAGCAACACATTTTTAAGCTCTGATCTCCAGCATCTGCAGTCCTCACTTTCTCCATATAGATATTATATACTCCGAATTAACAAATAACAAGTAAACATTCTTTATCCAACTGCACCTTACAATTTATATTGACAAAACCTCCCTGTTCTCATTAAAAAGCATTTTTCCTCCTAATCAATCTCCAACTCCACCCACCACAG
This sequence comes from Chiloscyllium plagiosum, assembly GCF_004010195.1. Lineage (NCBI taxonomy): Eukaryota > Metazoa > Chordata > Chondrichthyes > Orectolobiformes > Hemiscylliidae > Chiloscyllium > Chiloscyllium plagiosum. The sequence continues at coordinate 42,900,863 of NC_057712.1, forward strand.
CCCCATTTATTACACATGCAAAGTCAAACTGTAATCTCTCTTCTGGCGATCTCTCCAAATATCCAACAAAAACTAAAGTCATATTGTGCGGTCATTACCACAAAGCTGTTTGTGGGATCTTGCTATGCCCAAGTTGGTTGCCACGTTTCCTGGATCTCAACAGTAATTACAACTTCAGAAAGGGCTCGCATGGTTGCGAAGCATTTTGGCATGCCTTGGTATTGCAGAAAGGCTCTATATGAATATAAGTTGAGAGCGCGGTGCTGGAAATGCACAGTAGGTCAGGCAGCATCCGAGGAGCAGGAAAATTGACTTTTCGGGCTGGAGCCCTTCATCAGGAATGAGGCTGGGAGCCGTGGGGGTGGAGAGATAAATGGGATGGGGGTGGGGCTGGGACAAAGGTAGCTGAGAGTGCAATAGGTAGATGGAGATGGGGGTAAAGGTGATAGGTTGGAGAGGAGGGTGGAGCAGATAGGTGGGAAGGAAGATTGGCAGGTGAGTCGGGTCAAGAGGGCAGCGCTGAGCTGGAACGTTGGAACTGCGGTAAGGTGGGGGGAGGGGAAATGAGGAAACTGGTGCAGTCCACATTGTTGCCCTGGGGTTGAAGTGTTCCGAGGGGGAAGATAAGGCGCTCTACTCCAGGCGCCAAGTGGTGGTGGAAGGGGCCCAGGATCTGTATGTCCTCGGCAGGGTGGGAGGGAGAGTCGAAATGTTTGGCCATGGGGCAGTGGGATTGATTGGCGCGGGTGTCCCAGAAATATTCTCCAAAGCGCTCTTCAAGGAAGCGTCCAGTCTCCCCAATGTAGAAGAGACCGCATCAGGAACAATGGATACAATAAATGACATGCATTGAAGTGCACGTGAAACTTTGATGGATGTGGAAGGCTCATCTGGGATCTTGGACGGAGGTGTGGGCGCAGGTTTTGCAATTCCTGCAGTGGCAGGGGAAGGTGCCAGGAGGGGAGGGTGGGTTGTCAGGGGACGCGGACTTGACCAGGTAGTCATGGAGGGAATGGTCTTTGCGGAAAGACACTTTTCCAGCATCACTCTCGACTCTCATCTCCAGTATCTGCAGACCTCACTGTCTCCTGTCTATATGAATATAACTCCTTTCTATCTTTCTTTCAACCTTTCCTCATCTCTCTCCTTTAAAGTTTATCATTCCTCAACTCTTTTGTTTGTTTCTATTTGCATGCAAAGTTGGAGTACGTGGATGGAGTAACAGCTCCAACAATGGCTCTCTATTGAGTAGGGTTGCTAACACTCTCAGTTTGTCGAGAGTCTGTCAGCATGGACGATGGAGCTCCTAATCATAGGATCCTGCTCGCCAACAGCCCCATCCCCTCAGAATCCTATTTGCTTTCAAACTTTACCTTAATTCAAAAGGATTTCAATCAATTTGAGGAAAGAGATGGTAATGAACCAGAAATTTGACGTCGATCTTGTCCAGGTGTCAATGAAACTCAGGTGAGGCTATCACCTTCCCTTTGTTTCAGAAACTCAAGTAGCATTACAAAACAATCTTATTTCCTCTCCTATGCTGAACTCTACTCTCTAATGTATACTGAGTACAAAAAGGATAACAACAAAATGTATTCATCACAATTCTTGTCTCTTTCAAACACAAAAACTCTTTAAAACAAAGTTATGATTTTTTTTTTCCTAGTAAAGCTTTGAAGATTTGTCCCAATAATTTTGTCAAATTTAATGAAACAACTACAGGTTAAAAAAAGAATTTTCACACGCCAGCAGGTTCCACACTGTTTAATTCACCCTGCACAGACTCAACTCCAAAGACAAAATTCACCAGCTCTGAGCAAAAACAATTCCAAACCCAGAGTTCTGGAAGAGGTCATAGCCTTGAAGTAAAATCTTTAAATAAATTCAAAGAACACAAGAAGAAAATAACATAAGGGTCATGAAAAAGAGTCACTCGACTCAAAATGCTAACTCTGCTTTCTCTTCACAGACCTGCTGAGCTTCTCCAGCAATTTGTGCTTTTGTTACAAGAAAATAATTTCACAAAAAAAAATCACAAGCATGAGTGAGCTGATGTGAAATAATATTATTGACTTCATAGTTTAGTTATAATTTTATTGTAGACTATATGATCAATCACAGAGCAATGTAGGGAAACTGAAATGACAAGTAAATGAGGGAAGTGTGGACTCTCATGGTCAGATTGTGAGTGATGCCTTTACAAAGGTGTTTTGCATTCACAAATGTAGGAAGAGGAACCATACGGGAGCAAGGGACGTGATGAGTAGGTGGTAATGTGGTACTAAGGTTGAAGATCAGCATGATCATATTGAGTGACAAAGAGGGATACAATAACCTGCCCCTACCTCCTACAAGAATACGCTAATAAACTGCTACAGAAATAGGACAACAGGAAGTGAAGAGGTACAGGTAAAAAGTGCACATGGATAATTCCTGTGAAAACATTCTTCCTGCAACTGAATATTTTTTAAATTACTTTTTCCAATTTTTGCAGATTAATTCAAATGAAACTCAGGATAGGGAAGTGTTAGGGGTCACATTTTATTTAGGAAAATGAGAAGGCCACTTGGAAAACAAGACTCAAAATGGGTTAGTAGAGCAAACAGATTGGGGAATGCAAATGCACAAATCATGAAAAGTTGTGAAAACGGGGCAATGAGGCCATAACAAAAGCAACCCAGGAGTAAGGGATTATGTTTGGAGGGAGGAAGGAGAAATCAGAAGGATATGTTGGAGTACTGTTCAGAATTCTGATTGCCATAATAGAGGAAGGATATAAAGATGCTGCTGTGGATGCCAAACAATTTACATGGATGATACAGAACTTTAAAATTATACCTATCAGAAAAAAAAATCTGGCTGAGTGTCCTTTTCTTTGAGAACAGAAGACTCAGAGCTTGACTGAATAGAAATGTTGAAAATTACTAAACAATGTGGGCGGCACGATGGCACAGTGGTTAGCACTGCTGCCTCACAGCGCCAGAGACTCGGGTTCAATTTCCATCTCAGGCGACTCTGTGTAGAGTTTGCACATTCTCCCCGTGTCTGCGTGGGTTTCCTCCAGATGCTCCGGTTTCCTCCCACAATCCAAAAATGTGCAGGTTAGGTGAATTGGCCATGCTAAATTGTCTGTAGTGTTAGGTGAAGCGGTAAATGTAGGAGTATGGGTCTGGGTGGGTTGTGCTTCGGCGGGTCGGTGTGGACTTGTTGGGCTGAAGGGCCTGTTTACACACTATAAGTAATCTAATAATCTAATCTAATCTAGTTTGACAGATTAAGGACAGAAAGGGTGCTGAATCATCCAACGACCGCAGAGATGGGTTAGATGGTGGTGTTGGAAGTATAGTTGGAAAACAGTGCATCAGTACTGCGTTCCTGACAGGTTCCAGCTCAGAGTTATTTTCCTGCAGGCAAGGCCCAACATGGCAGTCGTTCTCATATAGTCATAGAGATGTACAGCACAGAAACAGACCCTTTGGTCCAACTCACCCATGCTGACCAGATATCACAACCCAAACTAGCCCCACCTGTCAGCACCTGGCCCATATCCCTCCAAACCCTCCCTATTCATATACCCATCAAAATGCCTTTCAAATGTTGCAATTGTACCAGCCTCCACTACTTCCTCTAGCAACTCATTCCATGCACGCATCACCCTCTGCGTGAAAAAACTGCCCCTTGGGTCTCTTTTATATCTTTCCCCTCTCACCCTAAACCAATGCCCTCTAGTTCTGGAGTCTCCCACCCCAGGGAGAAGACTTTGTCTATTTATCCTATCCATGCCAGTCATGATTTTATAAACCTCTATAAGATCACCCCTCAGCCTCCAACACTCGAGGGAAAACAGCCCCAGCCTATTCAACCGCTCCGTATAGCTCAATTCCTCAAACCCTGGGCAACATCCTTGTAAATCTTTTCTGAACCCTTTCAAGTTTCACAACATCTTTCAGATAGGATAGAGACCAGAAATGCACGTAATATTCCAACAGTGGCCTAACCAACGTCCTGTACAGCCGCAAGATGACCTCCCAACTCCTGTACTCAATACTCTGACCAATAAAGGAAAGCATACCAAATGCCTTCTTCACTATCCTATCTACCTGTGACTCCACTTTCAAGAAGCTATGAACCTGCATCCAAGGTGTCTTTGTTCAGCATCACCCCCTAGGACCTTATCATTAATTGTATAAGTCCTGCTAAGATTTGCTTTCCCAAAACCTAAATTAAACTCCATCTGCTACTCCTCAGCCCATTGGCCCACCTGATCAAGATCCCGTTTTAATCTTAAGTAACCTTCTTTGCTGTCCTCTCTGGAGGGAGCTCCTATCCACAAAGAGGCCTTGACATCCGTGGACAAAGCCAAATTTTAACACCTCAATGCTGCAGCCAGCGGACCTTTTAAAGCTTCCATTCTCCCTGACAAGCAATCTCCTGCTTCACTCAGCAGCTCCAGCCTCTCCCCTCCAGAGCTGCCATTCCTGCTGAATTTCTCTCGCACTGTGTCTTTGATTCGGGTACTCTTATTGGATCTCCCATTTGTCAAGTCAGTCGGCTTCCTCAATCGGACAGGCATCCTGGAGGCAGCATCATCATTGACTGCCTCCAGGAAAATTGTGGCCAGCATCCTACAATGGCCAATTTGAAGTTGTTGAGGCCAAATTCTAGATATGACCCAACTGGGATAATTCAACATGGTGTTGCCAATTCCAGCAAAGAGCAATACTTGATATCATCGATATAGAATAATTACCAAGAAATCCAATATGGAGTTCTTTTCTGAAAATGTGGAACTCACAACCACAAGGGGTAATGAAGCTGAATAACAGAGGTATGTTTAAAAGGTATAGGGGAAGAAAGATTGGAGGGATAAACTAATGCAGGAGATACTAATGTGGACTTGAATAAATTTATGTCGTCATTATTGATTAATGTACCACCATTATAACAGGATTAGGGATGATAAACTCATGGTGTCATTAACTGATGGTACAAAGACAGAGGGTAATTAGGGAGGGAACATCGAGTGGTATGATCTGGAATGATCTGGTAATGATGGTGGTAGAAAAAACAATGAATTCAAAGGGAAATTGCATACACTTAAAGTAAACTTTCAGGGAAACAGTGAGAATGGTATGGGACTAACTGGATGGCTCTCTTCAGGGAGCCAATAAGGACTGGACAAGAAAGGTATAGAGGGATATGGACCAAATGCAGGCAGGTGGCACTAGTTCAGTTAATGAAACTTGGTCAGCATGAAAGAGTTGGGCTGAAGGGCCTGTTTTCATGCTGTATGACTCTATATGATGTAGATTGAGATACTGTTATGCCATGTTTAACTTGATGCACAGACATGAAACACAGTCATTGCTCTGTAAATATCTCTGTAATTTAAAAAAAATTAATGCAGTTTATTCCTCAACACACATGTAATAGAATCAATTTCCTTAATAATGTAATCAAAGGCCTTTGCTGTGAATGGGGAAGAGTTGGGGAGTAGGGGGTGAAAATCAGGAACTCATTACCTCATTAATCAGTGACGTGAGTCTACTCACAGCTGAATATTTATGTCTGCACCTTGCCGACTCCCCGGACACTTTTCCCGACAGGGACAGCAGCCTGTTTCCCGGTGCTGTGGGAGATGAGTCACTGCAGTCAGCAGCTCCTTGCTGCCTCTTTGTCTGAGTTCTGAGGACCGTTAATGGTGGTTTGTGATGTGACAAACCAGGTCGCTCTGCCAAGATACGGTCACCACTTCCAGTTCTATAAAACGTATGATCGAGAATATTGCCCAGACTTCTGGACTGACGACAGTCAAACTGCATTCCCATGTCCGAGCTTGGGACAGGCCACACAACTGTGCTCAGGCTGATGGCTCTTTTCAGCTCAAACCTCAGACGGTGGCAGTCAAACGAGTCACCCTGCACTGCGCCGTGCTTCGACTTCCTCTTCTTCCTCTTTTGCTTCTTCACCCGGGCCAGGTCATTCCCATCAGCCACACATTCCCTGCTTGCTCCGTCCGATTCCACATCCCCCTCGAACTGATACAGAAAACAGCTGCCCGAAATGGAGAGGGAGGAGGACTCTCCGACATCACCGAGCCCGCCATCCAGAGCTCTGGTTAAGTCATTCGTGTCACCACAAGGATTGGCTTGGCTCCCTCCCTGGGTACCGTCACCGTGGTAGTTACCTTTATGCACTCCTTGACTGATAGCTTCCTCCAAGGTACTGGCCAGGGCTGGAGCCCTGGCTGCGATCTCTCTGCACCTCTCAGCATCCCTTTGCTGGACAATTTCTGGTGGAAATGGCAGCTCCTTGTTTTTCTTTTTCCTCTTCCTCTTCAGGTAAAGTTTGCTGCGGGGGTAAGGAGATTGATCCAGAGGAGCCTTCGCAGGGTCTAATGCACATTCTTCTTTCTGCGCTCTCACACATCCACAAGTGTTTCCCATTCTTCTCAGAAAGAGCAGAAGGCACTCTTTGGGAGCAGAACTGGCCTTTTCCAAATGTTTTTTACCCAGCTGAAATCCTAGGCTGCAGATTTATCCATAACCAGAAATTATTCTCACTTGCTCTCGCCCTCTCCTGTCTATTCTTTTCTGGCTGTGTCTCCTTCACTCTCTCTCTCTCTCTCTCTCTCTCTCTCTCTCTCAGACACACACAAACACATACACTGGCTGTCTGTCCTTCTCCTTCACTCTCTCTGTCTGTCTTTCTCCTTCACCACTTCTCCCTCTGTTTCTCTGCCTTTTTCCTTCACCCTCTCTCTCTCTTGCAGGCTGCCTGTCTCTCTCTCCCTCGATGCGCAGCCATTTTGCATTTGTGAAATGTTCATGCAGCCAACGATGGCATTTAGCCCAGAAAGGGCCTGTGTCTGATCAGTCCATAACCAGCCATGGTTACAGCAGTGGAGTGTGCTCGGAACTGAACTCATTCAGTGTGTGTACACTAAGAGCACCCAGCGACCTTGCTGAAATTTAGCAGCGACTCCGTGCCATGAGATAATGAACGGAAAACTCCCAGATTAGTCAGAACGTTTTGCTCCTCTTAAAACTGCAAGTGAAATGAGTTTAAGTAATGCATAAGGAATCTGCAGTAACCTTTGAAATCATTAAGCTATGTGCAAAAAGAGAGCAAACAGTATAGTGCTAACGAAATACAGTCGGCATGAGAGTTGGGGAGACATTTGGCACGTTTACCAACCACAGACCCTCGGTGCAGAGAAAAAGTGTCTTTTAAATAAAACTTCATTAAGTGATAATTAACATATTCCACATTCCTAATTAGCAAAGTGAAATCATTAGCATTCCAACAGTGTTGAGGGGAAACAATTGGACTTCAACTTTATTCTCCGTTCTGACTTAAATATATTTAAATTACTTAACGGGTGAAGGAAGGGGGAGGGGAGGTACGGGAGAGACAGAGAGAGAGAGAGATTTTCCCCTCGAGTTTTAAATCTTCATAGTAACAGATTCACAAGTACTCTTTGCTGATTTGTAAATGCAAACTTAAAAGTTCTCTCCCGACAGGCTCTGCTGATAATAGGACGACTGGGAGAGAATTGGAGAGACTCCATGAAGATAAAACCACAAACTGGCCCCAGAGACATTCAGACCCTGGGAATTCATGCTAAGGCAGCTTTCACAGCTGACATGCAACGCCTCTTCAATGGCTCAGGATCGGTTCCTGCATCCGCGTTATGGGCTGCACAGACAATCTCTCCCCAACACTCCACTATCTCCACCCACTCTCCCCCGATCCCCAACCTCCATCATGACACACCCACCCTGCCCCACTCCACCTTATACTGAGCCACTTCATCTGGGCAGCCCTCCTTAACATCATGCCATCCAGTTGCATTAACTGGCAATGTGCTACTCCCCTTCCTTACTACTCCAGCCCTCACTGACCTTTCATGTGAGGATACACCCCTCACAGCCTCACAGCCTCACAAAAGGCACTAGTAAAAAGCTAAATCTTACTCTATATTTCTATCCCTGGCTTTGCATCCAACACAAACTTGATATGTGAAGCCCATAGCTGAAAAATAAAATGAATTGCATTTATATAGCAGCTTCATGGCCCATGGCCCAGAACATTTTACAGCCTATGAAGTCCTTTCTTGAAGTGTGGTTAATTGTGAAAATTGGGAAGATTGCTGTTGGAAGCAAGTGGCAAAAGGAATGTCTCCATCTTGTAGTCAACTATAACTTGTGGTTAGTGGAGCAAACTAACAATAGGAAAGAAATTTCCATTGATGGGGTCAGCTCAGTCTGACCCACTTGTTAAAAAAAAAAACCCAACAGTGTTGAATACAGTCTAGACTTCACCATATCTCTCTCTCTCCTTCTCTCTGTTGAATCCCTGTGTCAATAAATCAAAATGACAAGTATGGTTGAGCCTATTCCTGGACGTCTCGTCATATGACCTTCAGGCCCAGTCAAATCATCTCCGATACAACTAAACAATGGAAGTATTTAAAGGAAATAATTCTCTTTAAAATGCATCCCTTCATTTTTTTTAATTCTCATACGATTTATACAAGCCATCTGTAGCAGTGTCCTGCAGATTAATCGTTAATTCCTGGCCACAATCCTAAATACAGCTTAAAAACAATAAATCTGCAGATGCCAGATGTCTGATTCTGTCAATTCTTTCAGACCACAAGAGACATAGTGCCATCACTTGTCCAGTTTTCCAGAGCAGTTGGGGAGGTGGTGGTGGTTAGTGATGATGTCAATGGATTAGTAAACCAGGCTAATGTTCTGATGTCATGGTTTCAAACATACCATGGCAGATAGTGACATTTAAATTCAATAAAAAGCTAGTTTAATGGCAATCATGCAACCATAGTCAATTCAACTCCCCCTCCCACTCCACCAAGGACATGCAAATCCTGGGCCTCCTCCACTGCCAAATCTAAGTCACCCAACTACTGGAGGAAGAACATGTCATCTCCCACCTTGAGACCCTCCAACCACATGGAATCAATGTCGATTTCACCAGTTTCCTCATCCCCCCTCCCTCCACCTTATCCCAGATCCAACCCTCCAACTCGGCAATGCCCTCTTGAACTGTCCTACTTGTCCACCTTCTTTCCCACCTATCTGTTCCACCCTCCACTCCGACCTGTCAACATCATCCTCCACCTTCATCCATCTACTGCATTCCCAGCTACCTTCTCCCCAGCTCCCCCTCCAATTATCTCTCAGCTCCTTTGGGCCATCCCACATTCCTGATGAAGAACGTAGGCTCAAAACATCAACTCTCCTGCTCCTCGGGTGCTGCCTGACTGGCTGTGCTTTTCCAGCGCCACACGTGTTGACTCTGATCTCTAGTATCTGCAGTTTTCACTTTCTCCAACCAGTGTCAATTGGCAAAGAATCCATCTGGTTCATTATATCCTTTAAGAAAGGAAATCAGCCAGAAGTGACTATTCTCTCTCAGGAAGGCAACACGCATGGTGGCTTAATGATTTGAAAAATCACAAAGAGGGGGTGACGGTGGTGGTGATGGTGGCTGCCAGCCCTAAATGTTCAAACTGTCCCAAGGTCTCAGTTACATTTTCAGCATCTCGACACTTCACCAAATTAATTCTGCAGGCAACTGTCTATTCGACTCCTGACTCAGTCCACTGAAAATGCTGCACCTTCCCACCCTCGCTCACCTAATAACTCCAGTGGAAAGATGATATGTAAAGATCTGAGTAGTAAGATCAAATTGTTAGAGTTCTTCATATAAATTTCCTGAAAATGTTTATTGATACATATCATTGAATCATCATGAAGAAGACATCCTGTCTATGTTTGTGTAGTCCTTCTCAATGGTTATACAACTGAAATTTATTACAGTCTGTGCACAGAGAAAAACGTCTGCATTGCATCAGTATATGCCAAATATGTATTACAGTCAGTCATGGTAGCACAGTGGTTAGCACTGCTGCCTCACAGCACTAGGAACCCAAGTTTGATTCTAGCCTTGAATGACTGTCTGTGTGAAGTGTGCATGTTCTCCCTATGTCTGCATGGGTTTCCTCCCACAGTCCAAAGATGTGCAGGTTAGGTAGATTGGCCATTCTAAATTGCCCCATTGTGTGCAGGCGAGGTCGGTAACCATGGTAAATGTGGAGTTATAGGGATAGGATGGGATGCTCTTCATAGGTTGGTGCAGACCCAATGGGCTAAATGGCCTATATCAGAACTGTAGGGATTCTATGTATGAGATAATCCTCCAATTTTAATGGAAAAAAATCCTAATTCTTGCCACACATCACCTGCTGACCACATCTCCCATTCACCATTCCCCTCTCCCATTCCTCCCAGTTCTCTCCTGAATTCTCACTGTGAGCAAAGGCCCTGAAGAGTGGTGGTAAGAGGGAGGAAGGGAGAGAAAGAAGCTGTCCGAAGAAGGTAGTGGCAAGCTCAAGCATCCCTTGATAGTGGAACAGCTTGCTCCAAAATGGTGCCAATCAGGTCACATACACATTGCCAGCCCAGATACAGGAGAAATGTAAAGCAGAAGTCCCAAAGTTCATCATTGTATCTAAGGCCATACACAGGTTTCAACCCCTTGAAAATAATCCTTGTGTAAATCAGCCTCCTATCTTTCAGTAATGTGTTGAGATTAAAAGATTGACTTTTTTACAAGTACAAATTTTTTTTTTAAAAAAACTACATTCTCTAACTTTACAGATAGATCTGAAGCAATTTAATTTTCATGCGACCGTTCAAACTGAGGCTGCTCAAATAATTAATTTAATTTTGATCTGGTTGCTACAAATCGCCCATCAGATTCAAGAACAATTTCTTCCCTGCTGTTATCACTAATGAATGGACCTCTCAAATGTCAGTGTTGATCTTTCTCTCTCTGCACCTTCTCTGCAGTTATAACACCATATTCTGTTCTCTGTTGTACCATCTGATGCAATTTTTATAGCACAATCTGCATGTACAGCATGCAAGAAATGCTTTTCACAATATCTCATAACACATGACAATAATAAATCAAATCAGCTGGATCCTATACCTCCTTCCATGAAGTTCAAATTCCATGCACAAGTGTTAAAAGGACAGAAAAGATTTCAGTCCTCAAAAGAATCATTTATTACCAAATGTTGCAAGCAATAAGGAAATCCATATAAAATTTTAAAGAATATTCTCAGTTCCTTCGGGGTGTTGCATTCAATACAGCTATCCCTTGTTTGAAGCATGTTCTTAATAATGGTGCTCATCCTTTAAAACAAACGAAAACTGCCTTTCCCTGAATCCTCACTAATTAATAGGAGGATCGGAAGGGAAGCAGCAAACAACAGGAGGATCAGTTTCGGGAGGGAAGAAGCAAGCAATGTACAAGAACATTTTGTTATTCAGTATGTAGATGTACCTATTACAGAAATAAGGCAGGGTAAGTGGCTGAGGTGTCAGTGGAGAGCACTTGCGCCCCAGTGATCATATTTCTTTTGGTTTTAAAACAGTTGTAGAAAAGGATAGACCAGACGAAAAGGTTAAAGTTCTAAATTAGAGGAAGACCAACTTTGATGGTATCAGGCAAGAACAAGGGGCGGATATTTGGAGAGGCAGATGAAAAATGGGATGCCTTAAAAAAAAAATTGAAATAACAAGAAGGGCAAGGCTGGTAAGTGTTGGGAATGCTGGATGATGTGAGAAATTGAGGTTCTGCTCAAGAAAAAGGAGGAAGCATGTGTCAGATATAGACAAGTGGGATCAAGTGAACCCCTTGAACAGTATATAGACAGTAGCAGTATACTTAATAGGGAAATCAGGAGAGCAAAAAGATGACATGAGGTAGCTCTGGCAAACAGGGTCAAGAGGAATCCAAAGGGATTCTGCAAATACATTAAAGACAAAATAGTAACCAGGGAAAGAGTAGGACTCCTTAAAGCTCAGTAAGGCCTCCTATGTGTGGAACCAAGGAGATGGGTGAGATACTAAACCAGTATTTTGCATCAGTATTTACTGTGGAGAAGGATATGGACGCAAGAGAATGTGGGGACATAAACAAGGGGCGGCACGGTGGCTAGCACTATTGCCTCACAGCGCCAGAGACCCAGGTTCGATTCCAGCCTTGGGCGATTGTCTGTGTGGAGTTTGCACATTCTCCTCATGTCTGTGTGGGTTTCCTCTGGATTCTCTGGTTTCCTCCCACATCCAAAGATGGGTAGGTCAGGTGAATTAGCCATTCTAAATTGCCCATAGTGTTCGGTGCATTAGTCAGAGGGAAATGGGTCTGGGTGAGTCACTCTTCAGAGGGTTGGTGTAGACTTGTTGGGCAGAAGGGCCTGTTTCCACACTGTAGGGAATCTAATCTAATCTAATATCTTGAAAAGTGTCCTTATTACAGAGGAGATGGTGCTGGATGCCTTAAAATGCATAAAGGTGGATAAATCCCTCGGACTCAACGGGGTGTACCTTTGAGGGTAGTGAGGGGAGTGATTCTCTGGACTTCTTGCTGAGATATTTATATTATTGATAGCCACAGGTGAGATTCCTGAAGATTGAAGGTGGGCTAATGTGGTGTCACTATTTAAGAAAGTTGGTAGGGAGAAGCCAGGGAACTATAGACTGGTGAGCCTGACATCAGTGATGGGCAAGTTGATGAAGGGGCTTCTGAGGGACAGGATTTACATGTACAGTATTTGGAAAGGTAAGAACTGATTAGGAATAGTCAATATTGCTTCGTATATGGGAAATAATGTCTCACAAACTTGATTGAGATTTTTGAAGAAGTGACAAAGAGGATTGATGAAGGCAGAGTGGTGGATGTGAGCTATATGAATGTCATTAAGGCATTGAACAAGGTTCTGCATGGTAGACTGGTTAACAAAGTTAGATCACATGAAATACAGGGAGAAGTAGTCATTTGGATACAGAACTGGCTCAAAGGTAGGAGACAGAGGATGGTGGTCATAAGGTCCTTTTCAGACTGGAGGTCTATGACCAGTGGTATGCCATCAGTCTAGGTGCACTGCGTTTTGTCATTTGTATAAATGATTTGGATGTGAACATAGGAGGTATGGTTAGTAAGTTTGCAAAAGGCACCAAAATTGGTGATGCAGTGGACAGTGAACATTACCTCAGATTATAACGGGATCTTGATCAGATGGGCTGAGGAGAGACAGATGAAGTTTAATTTGGATAAATGTGAAGTGTTGCTTTTCAGTAGGGAAAATCAGGGCAGGACTTATACACTTAATGGTAAGCTCCTGAGAAGTGTTACTGAACAAAGAAACCTTGGAGTGCAAGTTCATAGCTCCTTGATAGTGAGTCCCAACTAGACAGTGCAGTGAAGAAGGCATTTGATACAGAGTCATAGAGTCCGTTATAGACTAGACGAGACCCCTCAAACCATAGTTAAGCAGGTAACCCAGACCATAACTTTGCTATTTGTTTAGCTATGTGTATATTCCCGGAGTAAATTAGCTGGGTCGACTGCCAAGTTTTAAACTAACAAAATTTATTTACAAAATTACAGAATGAAACACAAAGAACAGAAAACAGAGTACCGGCTATCCAAACCTGATTTAATAATGCGGTTCCAAAAACACTTGCAACACTCCCAATACACACATCCCTTAGCAGAAACAGCAAACAATTGCACAGGCAACTTACAGTTCAAAATCATAAAGGCAGAAGGACAGAGAGAAGGCTTCCAGTTTCCCCTGTGACTCTTACTCAACTCCCTCCTGAACTAAACTGAACTGCACAGTTAGAGAGCTGGCCATCCCCCCTTGACTATATTAGTTTTTCAAAAGACCTTGCTTGCTTTTGGCCTGAAGCACTCATGTTAGGGTAAACAATAAGTCCCAATGAACCATTCAGACACGATGGAGCCTGGCCAATTACCCCTCTCTGAAAAAAAACTTAAGGGCAAAGTAACATTGTACAAGATTAGCATTGTGACAAGTCATAGAGGTGTACAGCACAGAAACAGACCCGTCGGTCCAACTCGTCTGTCCTAAAGTAATCTAGTCCCATTTGCCAGTATTTGGCCATTATCCCTCTAAACCCTTCCTATTCATGTACCCATCTAGCTACCTTTTAAATATAATTGTACCAGTCTCCATCACTTCTTCTGGCAGATCACTCCATCCACCCACCATCCTTTGCTTGAAAAGATTGCCCCTTAGCTCTCTTTTAAATCTTTCCCCTCTCACGGTAAACCTATGGCCTCTAGTTCTGGACTGCCCCCAACCCAGGGAAAAGACTTTGTTTATTTACCTTATCCATGCCCCTCATGATTTTATAAACCTCTAAAAAGTCACCCCGAGCCTCTGATGCGCCAGGGAAAATAGCTCCAGCCTATACAGCCTCTCTCTATAGCTCAAACCCTCCAATCCTGGTAACATCCTTGTCAATATTTTCTGAACCCTTTCAGATTTTGCAACATCCTTGTGATAAGAAGGGGACCAGAACTGTACACAATATTCCTAAAGTGGATAAACCAATGTCCTGTACAGCTGAAACATGAACTCCTAACTCTGATATTTAATGCACTGACCAAAAAAGGAAAGCATACCAAATGCCTTCTTCACTATCCTATCTTCCGGAAACTCCACTTTCAAGGAACTATGAAGCTGCACTCCAAGGTCTCTTTTTTTCAGCAGCACACTCCAGGACTTTACCATTAAGTGTATAAGTCCTGCACTGATTTGCCTTTCCAAAATGCAGCACCTCACATTTATCAAATTAAACTCCATCTGCTAATCCTCAGCCCATTGGCCCACCTGATCAAGATCCCATTGTACGCTGAGGCAACCTCTTTCGCTGTCCACGTCCAATTTTTGTGTCATCTGCAAACTTACTAACTATATATCCTATGTGCACATCCAAATCATTTATATAAATGACAAAAAACAGTTGACCCAGCACCGATCATTGTGGCACACCAGTGGTCACAGGCCTCCAGTCCAGTTCTGTATCCAAATGGCTAGTTATCCCTGTATTCCATGTGATCTAAACTTGCTAACCAGTCTACCATGAGGAACCTTGCCAAACACCTTACTGAAGTTCATACAGATCACGTCCATCGCTTTGCCCTCATCAATCCTCAAATAATGCTTGCCTTTATTGGCCAGAGCATAGGTTTTGGGAAATTATGTTGCAGCTGTACAGGACATTGGTTGGGTCACCATTAGAATATTGTGTGCAATTCCAGTCTCCCTGCTATAGGAAATATGTTGCGAAACTTGAAAGGATTCAGAAAAGATTTAGAAGAATATTGCCAGGGTTGGAAGGTTGGAACTACATGGAGAGGCTAAGTAGGCTGGGACTGTTTTCCCTGGAGCATTGGAGGCTGAGGGATGACCCCTCAGGATAGGGTGAATAATCAAAATCTTTTCCCCAGGGAGAGGAGACTAAAACTAGAGGGCTTAGGTTTAAAGTGAGAGGAAAAAGATTTAAAAGGACCTAAGGGGCAACCTTTTCATGGATGGAATGAACTGGCAAAGGGAATGATGGAGGCTGGTACAATTACATTATTTAAAAGGCATCTGGATGGGTATATGAATAGGAAAGATTTAGAGGGACATGGACCAAATGCTGGCAAATGAGACTCGATTAATTTAGGATACCTGGTTGGCATGGTGAGGGGACTGAAGGATCTGTTTCCATGCTGTACATCTCAACAACTCTGACTCAAAAGTTAGTAAATGTGCTATGTGATGTAAAGGTATATTTGGGTCAGTATGGCTCAAGGCAACCAATAGGTTTTTAAGCAGAAAAATTAGAGTCACTCATGATCACAACCCACACTTACCACATTTCTCATGGGCAAGTCATGTTCAATAAGCACATTTTTGTTTCCTCCACCTTTCACTTTTACAAATGCAGTTTAAGTAAGAGATAACTGCACCTCAGACATTAGTTTAAAGCTGTTGTGTGTTTTATCTTTGTGTCAGTGCTATCACTGTATCTTGGAGGTGTAATGAAGCCTTTAAACTGGGCTTACATATACGGATCACCTAACCTTGGAGCTGTCTTTTTTGGAACAAGTGTTATCTCCTGGTAGGCAGTTCAGACACATGATTAGTTTCAACCTGCACAGATTAAACAAATACTGAGAAACAAAAAGTTGATATTGAGATTTCAAAATCTCAATTTTTAAACTTAATTTAAAGCCTTTTTAAAAAGTGCACTTTTTTTGCCCAAGTGCCACCATCCCCGAACAGTATGTACACAGCACAATTCTATGATAATAACAAAAATGACCTTTTTTAAAGGCGTTGCTCAAGGGACAATGGCCAGGCCAATCAGAATTCGCCTAAAATAATCACCCGTCCACCTTACAAGGCAGACAAGGCCTTGGTTTAGCACCTTATTGGGAAGATGGTGCCTCAGAAAGGAATGATCTCTTTCTGCACTGCATTGTAGAGTCAGCCTAAATTTCTGCTAGTGTTTCCACAGTGGGACTTCAACCTGTAACCTTTAGACACAGAGGTGAGTTGGAGGAAGCAAGAATCAAGAAATTTATTGCTGGGAAGCAAGTCAGCTGATGTTGCACTTTAAGTGGGAGATCACATGATATCTAATGGCTTTATTTTTCAGTGAAGGCAATACATTCCCACACGTAACAGCTGAAGTCATGATTCCAAGCCATATTACAATGAGTATTTCCTAACCAACGGCATTCCTGTCATTAGTCATTTGCTTACATGTCATCTAGCAGTACTTTAAGCTGGTTACAATCCCATCACCTTTTGGAGACCTTCTGAAATCTCCAATACTTTATTCCTTTTCTAAAACGAAGAGGCACTCCGCTGCATTTTGATATGTAGAAACCTTCAGAGGGGTAAACAACCTAGTTGAACAGTACTAGGTCTGAACACAAGGAGTCTTGTTCAGCCCCTGGAAACATTGCATAGTGATTTTGCAAAACAGGAAATTTGCACTTCTACTTTCATAGGCACCTTAAATTATTTAC
Source organism: Chiloscyllium plagiosum (assembly GCF_004010195.1). Taxonomy (NCBI): domain Eukaryota; kingdom Metazoa; phylum Chordata; class Chondrichthyes; order Orectolobiformes; family Hemiscylliidae; genus Chiloscyllium; species Chiloscyllium plagiosum. The sequence goes on from NC_057712.1 coordinate 42,917,795, forward strand.
ATAAAAAGAGATGAATATTTGACTTTCTCCCATGAGGCCTTGGTTAAAGAGACAGGACAAAAAACACTTTTCAAAAATAATTTTTTCCTATGAAAGAGAAGGAGACTTTTACCAACTTTTTATAGTGCTTTAAACAGAGCAAAATATTCCAAGATGCTTCAGAATAGTATTAGCAAATAAAACCTGACAAAACCACAAAAGGAGACACTGGAACACGTGACCAAAGCTGAGCGACCAAAGTTATTTTTAAGGAGTAAGGATTAATGCAGCTTGAATGTAAAAACATCGAAGTTGCATCATGTACATCGGCATATCTAGACTCTTGTAATCTTACAGAGCACAAATGGGTTTCAGACCAACTGGTTAATGATAGAGCTAATGTTCAACTCCATCCCCTCTAAGCTGCTTCACCTCACCCTATCATTACAGCCTTCCATTATTTTCTCCCTCATTTTTATATAGGTTCCTTTTAAAAGCATGCATGCTGTTTACCTCAACTGGTCCTCGTGACAGTGATTGAGCCTCTTTAAGAGTTTGCTGAAGCTCAGAGTGTTCTATTTGCATACGCTCAGATAATGAAACAATCAACGCCCTTGTCCAACAAGATACCTGGATAGACTCAGGCATGGGATGGTAAGTAGGCAATGATGATCTTCAAAAACAGAGAAGCTAACCACCTCCTCTTGATGCTGAACTGCATTATCATCATTGAATACATCAACATCCTGGGCATTGCTACTGATCAAGAAACTGAACAGGAGCAGCCATAAATGCCATGGCTCCAAATTCAGGTCTGAGACACTCTCTCGAGTCTGATCTCCAACGTCTGCTGTCTTCACTTTCCCCTACCATCCAAAACAAAGCTTGAGTGGCATCTGATCCACTTCCAACATTCAATCCGTCCACAGTAGCAGCAGTGCGTACCATCTACAAGATGCATTCAGACAGACTAGGCCTTCTCAAATATCACCTTCTAAGCCTGTGACCTCAAACATCTGGAGCAAATAGTGAGCAGACTCGTAGGAATACTACCAACTCCAAATCTCTCACCATCCTTACTTTGGATCTATATCACCATTCCTCATTGTCACAGGGTTAAATTCTAGGACTCCCTCCCCAACAGCACAATGGGTGTAGTACACAACTCACTATCACCTTATCAAGGGGAATGAATGGCAGGCAATAAATATCACATTGGTATGTCTACAACCTATTAAAGGTAAAGGAAAGGTCAATTGTAAAAGTTACAAAGACTGATGAGGGTTTCTACAGCTGGTGAACTGGGCAATGATAGAAGTAAAAGAACCAGGAGCTGGAATAAACTGTTTGGTTCATTGAACGTGCTTTGCCATTTGCTTAGATCATGGCTGAAATTCAACCTCTCTTGACTCCCCTGGATTCCCTTAGAATCCAAACACCTTTTAATCTCAACCCTGAATATGCTCAGCAATAAAACATCTACAGTCCTTTGAGCTGGAGAATTCCCAAGCTTCATAATACTTTGAATGAAGAGATTTCTTTTGATCTCAGTGCTAAATGACCAACTCCTCATTTTGACACTGGGACCCATTTCTAAACTCTTCAGCCAGAAACCTGTCTATTGCAAACCCTCTTTGAATTGTGTGTTCCAATGAAATCACTTCTCACGGTGACTGGCATCAATCAATGACTCATTGGTAAAGTCCTTTACAATTCATTATCCAAATGAACCAAAGATACCAGTAAATGAAATTCAGCACTTGGGTTTCTAAATGCTATTGAACAACTATTCCAATAATAATTTCTTCCTCCTTACTGCTCATTAGTGAAGCAATAGCAAACTCTATCCAGGTCAGGATGTCAAGGCCAAAGCCAGAATCATGGATCACTTTCTTGACAAACATTCACCCACAATTTATATAGCTGTCTCTCTATCAGACCGTGACTATTGGAACTGTGAGTTGGAGGAACTGTGCTTGGGAATGGAAGGGTTGAGTTAAGGAGCAAGAGGAAAGATAGACAGATACAAATCAGTAATGGGCTCATGAACCATTAACAAAGACTCAGTGGAAATCCAGTTTTATTTAAGTCCAACTATCCCATACTTGGCTAATTTATAATGAGCTTTTGTTCACGTTAAGTCTGTTGCCAATATCTACTTTTCTCACAAAATGAAGCAACTTTCTCATCCCCATGACCTCGGACACACTGCAAGCCTGAAAACAAGTTTTTCCAGTCTTTACTCAAATGGGACACGGACAAAAAAAACCTAACAGCATGGAAGGCAATCTTGGCAAGAAACATTGGAATCAGTCAGGCTGTAACTGTGGAGAAGGAGATTAACTTAAACTTTTAGGTCAATGATCTTTGGTCATTATGTAGCGTCGCAATTACGAATGAAATGTCACACCCCTCACACCGAAAGGTGGTGGCTGACTGGCATTGCTTTGCCTGTCAGCTTCCTGCTAACGCTGGTATTTTAACAGCGACAGAGAAGCTAATTGACTCCTGGGCCAATTCAGCTCCAAAAATGACCAATTAATGGATACTTAAAGTCTTCTCACACTACAGCTGGTCTCGCACTCTCTTCCACAAATGTCCCCAAGGACTCCCCTACCGACCCGACTCTTGAGGGCTTGCCAGTCTGCTCCAGCAAGATCCAGGAGTGTGCCTCAATATCTGACACCAGTCTCTGCTTCTGGTAAGATTGCCACAATTAGTTAGTCAATAGGTCTTGGAAAAATGGAATCCGTACAGTGTGGAAACAGGCCATTCAGCCCATCGAATCCATACTGACCCTGGAAAGACAATCTCACCGAGACCCACCCACATCCTAGACTCTATGGACGATTTAGCATGCCCAATCTACTTAATCTGTACAGTTTTGGACTGTGGCAGGAAACGGGAGCAGCCAGAGGAAACTCACGCAGACACACAGAACATGCAAACTCCACACAGTCAGTTGCCCGGAGGTGGAATTGAACCTGGGTCCCTGGCGCTGTGAAGCAATATTAACCACTGAGCCACCGTGCCACACAAAGATGGCTTCACCTCCCAGTTTGTATTTCTTTGTGGGGAAGGAATGGCATTCCGATGGCAAACAAATTAAAATGCGGCACAGCTATTAAAACCTGGCTGGGCCTATCTGACCAAACAGAGGTCTGCTCATCCCTTTTGATGTCTGTGCTTGGAGGAGGTGGAGAAGACGAACAGCATCATGGCTACCCATCCATTTCTTAATCCCCAGACTCCCTGCTCGTGCATAGAGGTTGACTTGTTTTAAATTGATGTTTCTACAAATCTGCTCTGAGCTACTAGAAGGTGCATGTTTTTGTTCACTTGGGTATCTGGTGAAAGATGAAAAACCTCAAATGGAGAAACACTGAGTCATGAAGATATTCTGTACTTTGACACAAACACTGAATGATGGCTGTTGCATTTGTATGACGTTTAAGCACTCAGAGCTTTTGTGAGCCAAACCATATGTTTCCCACCCACCAGATGTAATACATATAATCAATGTATAATACATTACTGTAAACATCCTAATCCCAACACAACATTTTCAAATTTCAATTTATTTTGGTCCCACTATGAAACTCTGCCTGGTGACAGCAGTCCATTTTAGAAATTCAAAAGCTATAATTTCACAGAAATAGGACAACTTTGGTTTCAAGATGAAACTGCCAAATGCACACAGCTCTCTTGGTCACTTCAGCAGGTCATTACACTACCAGACACCAATGATCACCTCTATTCAAAGTCACCCAATTCCAATATGGCTAAGCAGGTGTTAGTGACCTTGTCCTGAAGAAATTCCGAATATGTCTGAGATACCAAAGATGAAAACTGTTTCGTTTTTTTATGTCTTACCCTCAAGCATTTGTTGTCCGGACCTCACCATTATAGGGGAGTGCATTTGGACTGTCATCTGCATTATGTACTCAGGTACTTGGAGAGGGACTTGAATCCACAGTAGTCAGCAATTAATGATTAATCGGCGTTATCTCCTACATATTTCATTTTAATCATTCAGGTGCTGGCAAGGTCAGCATTTATTGCCCATCCCTAATTGTTGTTGAGAAGGAGAGGCTGAAGTATGTCCTTGAACTCCATTTGCTATAGGGAAACCCACAGTGCTGTTAGGGAAGGAGTTCTAGAATTTTGACCCAATAACAGTAAAGAAACGATGATCTAGTTCCAAATCCGGGTGATGTTTGGCTTGAAAGAGAAGTTGCAGGTGGCAGTATTCCCTTGCATCTGTTGCCTTGTCTTTCTAGGTGGGAGAGGTCACGGCCTTGGAAGATGCATCCAAGGAGGTTCAATAAGTTTTTGCAGTGCATCTTGTAAATGGTACAGACTGCTGCCACTGTGCATCAGCAGTGAATACATAAGGTAGTGGATGGTGTGTCAAATGAAAGTGCTGCTTTATTTTTGACCCCAGTGTTGTTTGCAAGATGCATGCATCTAGGTAAGTGGAAAATATTCCATCAATCACATTTCTGACTTCTACCTTGTAAATGGTGGACTGGCTCATAGTTGGGGAATCGAGGACCAGGAGCAGAGTCAAAAAGATTGAGACAGGCCTTTCAGGAGTGAAGTTAATGAACATTTGCTCACACAAAAGGTGGTACAAGCTTGCAAGTATTCTGCAAATGGCAATCAATGCTGCATCAATTGTTAATTCTAAAACTGGGATTGAGTTTTGTTCACCACTGGTGTCTCGGCATATGGAGCATCATCATTTCATCTAGTCAGCCATCATCTCACTGATGACTAAACAGGGTCAAGCAAAAAAAAAAAGGCGACCTGCTACTCTTACATTTCTCCAATGGTGGCTCACAGGATATGGATGGTGGGAGTTTGGATGAAAGTAGTGCAGTTGAATGTTGAAAGGAGATGATTTGGTTATTGGTTATGGCTATTGCCTGATACTTGTATGACAATTCAATATTAATCTCATACCCACTGATGAAACTTATCCATAGGGAAATATCATGAAAGTAAATTATGCTACATTCATACTTTTATAACTAATAACGTAAAATACTCAATAATGTGAGGTGGCATGAGGAAGGATGGAATTATCATGAATATACTCAACATGAAATGGTTAGCCTAGCAGTAAAGTTAATATTTTGAGAGAGGATTTATATAAGCTATTTAAGATTTGTATCTCTGGTTCACATTAGTGAGAATGCTACACAGGAAATGACCGATTAGAATGGGTCATCACAGCATACTCTGAAGAGAATTCTTTCCAAAACCTCCCCTTGGGAATTAGGCAATATGTTTAGAGCCTGTCACAATTTATCACAAAGGGGGAAGTTTTGCATATGGACAAACAAAAGCCAGCATTGTTGACATGATGAGTTGTGCTTAAGTTCAGAACTATTATAGCTACAGACTGCTTATTCTTGCTCTTCATCAGGCTGGCTGATCTGCCCAACTTCAGGCAGCAGGAATTTGCTGCAGCTCAAGGTGCAGGATTAATCAGGATTAAACAGTTCAAAAATGGTGTTTTACAATGTCTCAGTTCAAAGATTACTTTTTAAAGAAATATCTGTGAGAATTGGTCTACACATTGGGTGTAGCATACTTGCACAACATTCTGACTTGCCTTGTCAGAGAATGGCACACAGGGCTAATGTAGATTAGCATGGACCTGTATGCATCTTGCAACAGAGCTGCTTTTCTGTATCAAATGTCTTATACAGATGTGTTATTTTTATGATCATACTTTCTGACTTTCTCTTCAATCTGTAGCAAACCAAGGAGTTTCTGAACAAAAGTGTGCTCTCCTGACAGGCACAGGCCTCCAATCACACTGCTGAAACAGCCACTGATGTCACAGGCATACTAACTCGAACCAGACACTTTGTTCAGTTATGGCTCAGGTAAAAGTGAGGACTGCAGATGCTGGAGATCAGAGTCAAGGTTAGAGTGGTGCTGGAAAAGCACAGCAGGTCAAGCAACATTCGAGGAGTAGGAAAATCGACATCAGGAATGAGGCTCAGCCTGCTCAGACTGTATAATCAAAGGGTAAGGGCCGTCTTTAAGATGAAACTTTAAATCAAAGCCCCACCTGCTCACTCAGATGAATGTAAAAGATGCTATAACATTATTTCAAAGAACAGGGAATTTTTCCCTGTTGTCCTCACCACTATTAGTCTTTCAGCCAACACAGAAAACATATTAGCTGGTTGATTATCTAAATGCTATGAAAATTAACAGAATCCCTATCATGTGGAAGCAGGCCATTCAGTCCTTCAAGTCTACATCAACTCGCCGAAGATCATCCCACCCATTGCTATCCCCTCCTACTGTATCCCAGTAACCCTGTATTTCCCATGGCCAATCCAAATAACTTGCACATCTTTGGACTGCTGCATTTTTAAAATTACACTTCAACAAAGTATTTTAGTGGATGTGAAGTGTTTTGTGAAGTCTTAAGGCTGTGAAAGGCATGAAGCAAATGCAAGTCACTTTTTTTGATTTGCAAATAGCCACACCATATGAAGTCAAGGTTAGAGTAGTGCTGGAAAAACACAGCAGGTCAGGTTGCATCCGAGGAGCTATATGTAGTACTACTCCAGGAGTTAATATCAATAGGAAAATAACAAATTGGCTGTAGCTCTCTGTTCTAGAAAAGGGAAGGCTAAAGGATAACTTTCAGATTATGAGCACGTTCAAAACTGTGGATATGGGGAAAATATTGCACTTATGGTCCAAAATTGGCCAGGCCTCAAAGAATTGCCACTAATAAACAAAGCAGGGAATTCAGGAGAAACTTCATTATTCAGAGAGTGGCAAGAGTGCGGATCTCTTCAACACACGGAATAATTGAGGCAAATGTCATAGATGGATTTAAGAGGAAGTTAATTAAGTAGATGAGGGAGGAAGCAATAAAGAATTTGATGCTGGTGATAGATGAAGAGGAGCAGAAGGAAGCTGTGTGAAGCATAAACACCACAGACCATTTGCTGTGTGTGAGCTACACTGTAAATTCTATTTTTCAATGAAGTGATTGATAAGATTGAGAATACAGGGCTGCAGTCTTGTCAGTAAAAATGGATTAAAGTCTGGAAGTGGCCATGTTAATGACAAGTTTATATCACGTAAAGCAATGTAAACCACTCAAGACAGATGCTGCTGTAATGGAATGTTCTGTACGACGCTCAATTTCAGTGCCAGCTTTGCATTTAATTTTGCTTCTGGATTTTTAAAAACTCCAGTAATTCGTACAAAGTATGGTTACAGCACAAAAGACGGTAATTCACCCCACCTTGCCCAGCTCTCTCTAACATAGTCCCTGATATCCCAGTTTTGTTTTTTTTTTACGCAGCCCGACAATGCCTTTTTCTTCAAGTAATCATTCATTTTCTTTGGAAAGTCATGAACTAACTTGTCTCCATCAAAATCTCACGCAGACATTCCAAATTGTTAAGGATTTGCTGCGTCAAACTTTTTCTGCCTGCCATTGCTACTTATACCAATCGCTTTAAAATTCCTTTTATGCCTTTTATTCTTACCTATTTGTTTCTGGGATGAGATAGACTGTCGCTGGTTAGGTCAGTATATATTACATATCGCGTTTTCACTGAAATCAATGTGGCAAGGGGACTTAGAGGGGAAATGGGAAAAACCTTTTCACCCAGAGGTTAGTGAGTGCCTGGGATTTGATGCCGGTTTTGCAGCAGGGGAAGAAATTCTCTATTCACTTTAAAGGAACTGGGGTCTGCACCTGAGGTTCTGTAACCTGCAAAGGCTATGGACCAAATGCCTGGAGAAGGGATTAGAATGAGTGGTTAGATTTGACTTGTGCAAGCACAATGGGCCAAATGGCTCATTCCTATTCCGGACCTTTTTAATGAGCCATTTCTATGAGAGGTGAAGGATTTCAGTCTGGCAGGGGTCAGTGTGTGTCTGTGAGGGGAACCTCCTGCTGCTGGAGGTGGCAAGCTTGTGGGTGGGGAGAGCACTGCAGTGCACTCAGCGTGTGATGGCCTAACCAAAACCCAACCACCCTCTTGTCCCCACCAAGATGACATTTTAGGTGGGAGGCCTATGGCTAAGATTCCTACCCCACTACCAATTCAGATCCTGAAGTGCTCAATTAAGGATCACTGCAGGCAAACCTGTCATCGTCATCTAACTTTCATTCAAGCTGCTATTAGACACTGACTGCCCTCCATTTCCTTTCTAATCCCTCCACTAATCACCGTCAAATCTGTGCTTTTGGAAATTGGCCTCTCCACAATGGGAAACAGGTCTTTCCTGAGAACTCTGTCTAAGCCCGTTATAACTTTATACACCTCGTTTTGCTTGAAATATCTTGACAGTATTGTCTTGTACCTAAATCTTAGCACTCCTCACCCCCTCCTTACCTCACTTCAAACCTCAATCAAATCCATTTTGTAAAATTGGTCCTCAAATAATAATTGTGAACTCAATCGTGATACTGAAGCTTTTCAAACACTTCACTGAGAAGCAAAAGAGAGCACACAGAACAACAATATGGTAACTTAAAAAAAATGCAATCTCTTAATACCAATAGTTCCTTAATAAAACATACACTGGACTGAAAAAGCCAAAATATTAATGTTGGACGTATCATTGAGCCAGCACAAACATGCTGAAGAGAAAAATGAAAATTGTACCTGAAAGTGCAAAATAATGGTCCAGATCAGCCCCAAGGTGAGCTTAGGATTTCCATCAGTGATGTCATCATTTCTGATGTTCACCAGTTTGACCTGCACCCAGAAAACAAAGTGAAGATCAATTCAACTGTCCAATAAAATTCATTGTTAAATATTGAGATAGAGGTGTTCATTTGTTACCTTAACCACTGCACAGTTGAATAGTAAGTCCACCCAAATGTAAAGAAATGTCCGAGTGCTTGATATTCACGTCTAAAGTTTGGATCTCACTTGCTGAAATAACTCCCAATTGGAGGGAATTTTAAGACCATGGGGTTGACAGTTACTGGAAATCAGAGTTAAAAATCACACAACACCAGGTTATAGTGGACTATAACCTGGTGTTGTGTGATTTTTAACTTTGTACACCCCAGTCCAACACCGGCATCTCCGAATCATGACTGGAAATCAGGTCAGTGACCAATCAGAATATTTAGAAACATACGGGAGCACTAATTGCACATATAAGCAGCTAGTTCAGAAGAAATTTGGCAAGTTTAATGTTACCAAAAGTCTTTCCTAAATGCCATTTTTTTAGGAGTCTCCTTTTGAACTAATGTTCATTATGCAGATTAGGTCAACAAATGTAATCTCAGGCAGAACAAAGAGCAAGGAACATTACAGCACAGGAACAGGCCCTTCGGCCCTCCAAGCCTGCGCTGATCCAGATCCTCTATCTAAACCTGTCGTCTATTCCCTAAGGATCTGTATCCCTCTGCTCCCTGACCATTAATGTATCTGTCTAGATGCATCTTAAATGACACTACCGTTCCTGCCCCTACCACCTCCGCTGGCAACACATTCCAGGCACTCACCACCCTTTGCGTAAAGAACTTTCCACACATATATCCTGTAAACCTTTCCCCTCTCACTTTGAACTCGTGACCACTAGTAATTGAGACCCCCCCTCTGGGGGAAAAAACTTCTGGCTACCCACCCTGTCTATACCTCTCATGATCTTGTAGACCTCAATCAGGGCCCCCTCAACCTCCATCTTTCTAATGAAAATAATCATAATCTATTCAACCTCTCTTCACTGCGACCGCCCTCCATACCAGGCAACATCCTGGTGAACCTCCTCTCCACCCTCTCCAAAGCATCCACATCCTTTTGGTAATGTGGTGACCAGAACTGTACGCAGTATTCCAAATGTGGCCAAATCAAAGTCCTACACATCTGTAACATGACCTGCCAACTCTTGTACTCAATATCCCGTCTGATGAAGAAATCATGCCGTATGCCTTCTTGACCACTCAATCGACCTGCATTGCCACCTTCAGGGTACAATGGACCTGAACACCCAGATCTCTCTGTACATCAATTTTCCCCAGGACTTTTCCATTCACTCTTGAATTGGATCTTCCAAAATGCATCATCTCGCATTTGCTCAGACTGAATTCCATCTGCCATTTCTCTGCCCATCTCTCCAATCTATCTGTATTCTGCTGTATTCTCTGACAGTCCCCTTCACTATCTGTTCCTTCACCAATCCTAGTGTCATCTGCAAACTTGCTAATCAGGCAACCAATACCTTCGTCCAAATTATTTATGTATATCACAAACACCAGTGGTCCCAGCACAGGTCCCTGTAGAAGACCACTGGTCACGGTTCTCCATTTTGAGAAACTCCCTTCCACTACTACTCTCTGTCTCCTGTTACCCACACAGTTCTCTAACCATCTAGCTAGTACACCCTAGACCCCATGCAACTTCACTTTCTCAATCAGCCTTTCATGGGGAACCTTATCAAATGCCTTACTAAAATCCATGTGTATGACATCTACAGCCCTTCCTGCATCAATTAACTTTGCTACCTTCTCAAAGAATTCTATTAGGTTTGTAAGACATGACCTTCCCCGCACGGTGGCACAGTGGTTAGCACTGATAAGCCAATTTTCTTCCAAATGGGAATAGATCCTATCCCTCAATGTCTTCTCCAACAGCTTCCCCTACCAGTGATGTTGGTCTATAATTACCTGGATTGTCCTTGCTACACTTCTTAAACATGGGGACAACATTAGCAATTCTCCTGTCCTCCGGACCTCACCTGTGTTCAGGGATGCTGCAGAAATATCTGTTAAGCCACAGCTATTCCCTCTCTCATTTCCCTAATAAGCTGGGATAGATCCCATCCAGACCTGGGGACTTGAACATCTTAATGCCTTTTAGAATACCCAACACTTCCTCCCTCCTTATGCTGACTTGATCTAGAGTAATCAAACATCTATCCCTAACCTCAACATCAGTCATGCCCCTCTCCTTCATGAATACCAATGCAAAGTACTTGTTAAGAATCTCACCCATTTTCTCTGACTCCACGTGTAGCTTTCCACCTTTGTCCTTGAGTGGGCCAACCCTTTCTCTAGTTACCCTCTTGCTCCATATATATGAAAAAAGGCTTTGGGACTTTCCTTAACCCTGTTTGCAAAAGATATTTCATGACTCCTTTTAGCCCTCATAAATCCTCATTTCAGATTGGTCCTACATTCCCAATAATCTTCCAAGCTTTGTCTGTCTTCAGTAGCCAAGACCTTATGTACGCATCCCTTTTCCTCTTAGCTAGGCTCACAATTTCACCGGTCATCCACGGTTCCCTAATCCCCTTGCCATTTCATTCCCTCATTTTCACAGGAACATACCTCTCCTGAACTCTAATCAACGTCTCTTTAAAAGCCTCCCACATATCGACTATTTCAGGTGACTATTTCAGTTGCATTAGCCTGGACACTAATTCAATATCATAGTCTTTCCAAGCACTTCTCAGCCTTTCTGAGAGAGCAGAGGCACTACTGGGTACGGGGAAAAAATCACTCAGGAGGTCAATGGTGAGAACTGCAAATCCAAATCCTGCTCTTAACTGATGCCCATGGACTCCCACCTAGAACAGGAGTCACTGAGCAGCAAAGGAAAGATGGCAAGTACCTTTCTCACCCAGAGCTAGAAACAAACCTCCTGAAGTTGCTGAATGGTGTGCCACACGAGGAGCTCATTCAGCCCACCACATCCCACTGACAACGCCACGGAGTTACTGTTAGCCAGAAGGTTTAGATGAGATCTGGGGATATTTTTTCATTAAGGATGGTAGAAATATGGAAAGCGCTGAGAGGGTGGTGGAGGCAGGTTCTCTCACAATATTTAAGAAGCATCTGGATCAGGACTTAAAATGCCACAGCATAGTAGTAGGCTATGAACCAAGTGCAGGTAAATGGGATGAGTGTAGTTTGCTGTTTGTTGATCAGTACAAGTGTGGTAAACTGAAGGGCAAGTTTCAATGCTTTATGGCTCTAAGACGGAGTGAATATCTGTCCAGTCAGTCAGATTCTTTTTTAGTGCTAGGAGAAAGTGAGGACTGCAGATGCTGGAGATCATAGTCGGAAAGTGTGGTGCTGGAAAAGCACAGCAGATCAGGCAACATCCGAGGAGCAGGGGAATTGACGTTTCAGGCATAAGCTCGTCATCAGGTATGTTCGGGGGCAGTTGACAGATAAATAGGAGGGCGGGTGTGGGGGGGGAGGAAGGTAGCAGGGAAGGCGATAGGTAGATGGAGGTGGGGGGAGATGGTGATAGGCCGGAGAGGTTGGTGGAGCAGATAGGTGGGAAGGAAGATGGACAGAAAGGACAGTTCAAGAGGACGGTGCTGAGTTGGAGGGTTGAATCTGGATTGAAGTGGGGGAACGGAACATGAGAAAACTGGTGAAATCATTGTTGATACCCTATGGCTGAAAGGTCCAATGGCAGAAGGTAAGACGTTCTTCCTCCATGTGTAAGGTGGCTCGGATTTGGAAATATAGGCGGCCCAGGACTTGCATGTCATAGAGTCATAGAGATGTACAGCATGGAAACAGACCCTTCGATCCAACCCGTCCATGCCGACCAGATATCCCAACCCAATCTAGTCCCATCTGCCAGCACCCGGCCCATATCCCTCCAAATCCTTCCTATTCATATACCCATCCAAATGCCTTTTAAATGTTGCAATTGTACAAGCCTCCACCACTTCCTCTGGCAGTTCAACCCATATACATCCCACCCTCTTTTACATCTTTCCCCTCTCACCCTAAACCTATGCCCTCTAGTTCTGGACTCCCCGACCCCAGGGAAAAGACTTTGTCTATTTATCCTATCCATGCCCCTCATAATTTTGTAAACCTCTAGAAGGTCACCCCTC
>NC_057712.1:42931382-42939239 GCF_004010195.1 Chiloscyllium plagiosum
CAACCTGCCCACCACCGAGGTCAGGCTCACCAGTCTATAGTTCCCTGGCTTTACCACCCTTCTTAAACAGTGGCACCACGTTTGCCAACCTCCAATCTTCCGGCACCTCACCTGTGACTATCGATGATACAAATATCTCAGCAAGAGGCCTAGCAATCACTTCTCTAGCTTCCCACAGAGTTCTCGGGTACACCTGATCAGGTCCTGGGGATTTATCCACTTTAAACTGTTTCAAGACATCCAGCACTTCCTCCTCTGTAATTTGGACATTTTGCAAGATGTCACCATTTATTTCCCTACAGTCTATATCTTCCATATCCTTGAGGGGCCCTATTCTCTCCCTAGTTACCCTTTTGTCCTTAATATATTTGTAAAAACCCTTTGGATTCTCCTTAATTCTATTTGCCAAAGCTATCTCATGTACCTGTTTTGTCCTCCTGATTTCCTCTTAAGTATACTCCTACTGCCTTTATACTCTTCTAAGGATTCACTGTCTATACCTGAAATATGCTTCCTTCTTTTTCTTAACCAAACCCTCAATTTCTTTAGTCATCCAGCATTCCCTATATCTACCAGCCTTCCCTTTCACCCTAACAGGAATATACTTTCTCTGGATTCTTGTTATCTCATTCCTGAAGGCTTCCCATTTTCCAGCCGTCCCTTTACCTGCGAACATCTGCCTCCAATCAGCTTTCAAAAATTCTTGCCTAATACCATCAAAATTGGCCTTTCCCCAATTTAGAACTTCAACTTTTAGATCTGATCTATCCGTTTCCATCACTATTTTAAATAGAATTATGGTCGCTAGCCCCAAAGTGCTCCCCCACTGACACCTCAGTCACCTGCCCTGCCTTATTTCCCAAGAGTAGGTCAAGTTTTGCGCCTTCTCTAGTAAGTACATCCACATACTGAATCAGAAAATTGTCTTGTACACACTTAAGAAATTCCTCTCCGTCCAAACACTATGGCAGTCCCAGTCGATGTTTGGAAAGTTAAAATCCCCTACCATAACTACTCTATTATTCTTACAGATAGCTGAGATCTCCTCACCAGTTTGTTTCTCAATTTCCCTCTGACTATTGGGGGGGTCTATAATACAAGGTGATCATCCCTTTCTTATTTTTTCAGTTCCACCCAAATAGCTTCCCTCGATATATTTCTGGGAATATCCTCCCTTAGCACAGCTGTAATGCTATCCCTTATCAAAAGTGCCACTCCCCCTCCTCTCTTGCCTCCCTTTCTATCCTTCCTGTAGCATTTGTATCCTGGAACATTAAGCTATCAGTCCTGCCCATCCCTGAGCTATGTTTCCGTAATTGCTTGGATATCCCAGTCCCATGTTCCTAACCATGCCCTAAGTTCATCTGCCTTTCCTGTTAGGCCTCTTGCATTGAAATAAATGCAGTTTAATTTATTAGTCCTACCTTGTCCCTGCCTGCCCTGATTGTTTGACTCACTTCTGTTCTTAGTTGTACCCGTCTCAGATCGATCTCTTTCCTCTATCTCCCTGGGTCCCACACCCCCACCTGATTAGTTTAAATCCTCCCATGCAGTTCTAGCAAATTTCCCTGCCAGAATATTAGTCCCCTTCCAATTTAGGTGCAATCCGTCCTTCTTGTACTGGTCACTTCTACCCCAAAAGAGATTCCATTGATCCAAAAATGTGAATCCTTCTCCCATACACCTGCTCCTCAGCCATGCATTCATCTGCTCTATCCTCCTATTCCTGCCCTCACTAGCTCGTGGCACTGGGAGTAATCCAGATATTACTACCCTTGAGGACCTCCTTGTTAAATTTGTGTCTAACTCTCTGTAATCTCCCTTCAGAGTCTCAACCTTTTCCCTTCCAATGTGGTTGGTTCCAAAGTGGACAATGACCTCCTGCTGGCCCCTCTCCCCCGTGAGAACATTCTGCACCCTCTCAGACATCCTTGATCTTGGCACCAGGGAAACAACACACCATTCTGATTTTTCACTGCTGGCCACAGAAATGTCTATCTGTATCTCTGACTACAGAATCCCCTAACACAATTGATCTCTTGGAAGCCGATGTACCCCTCATTGCATTAGAGCCAGTCTCAATACAAGAAACCTGGCTGTTTGTGCTACGTTCTCCTGAGAATCCTTCACCCCCTATATTTTCCAAAATAGCATACCTGTTTGAAATGGGTATATCCACAAAAGACTCCTGCCCTAGGTGCCGATCTCTCTTACCCTTCCTGGAGTTAACCCCTCTATGTGACAGTATCTGAGACTTTCCCCCCTTCCTATAACTGCCATCCATCACATACTGTTGCTGTCCTTGGCAGAGTGGGAGGGGGAGTTGAAGTAGTCGACCACAAGATGGTGGGATTATTTGGTGCATATCCCCCAGGGATGTCCGCTGAAACATTCCACAAGTTGACATCCTGTCTCCCCAATGTAGAGGAGACCACACTGGGAGCAACAGTCATAGTAGATGAAGTGTTTGGATATGCAGGAAAATCTCTGCTGGATGTGGAAGGATCCTTTGGGGCCTTGGGGAGAGATGAGGTGGGAGGTGTGGACGCAGCTTTTCATCTCTTGTGGTGGCAAGGGAAGGTATCGGGAGTGGAGGGTGGGTTGGTCGGGGCCGTGGACCTAACGAGGGAGTCACAGAGGGAATGGTCTCTGCGGAATAGTGATCGGAGTGGGGTTTGAGTGTAGCTGGCAGAAATGGCAGAGAATAATGCCTTGTACCCGGAGATTAGTTGGGTGGAAGGTGAGAACCAGTGGGTTGTATCCGTGTCGCAGTTGTGGGGGGTGGGGTTCAAGAAGGGGTGGGAAGAGGAGGAGATGTGCTGGAGGGCATTGTTGACCACATGGAAGAGGAAATTGCAGTCCATGAAATAGAGGTCATCTGAGATGTCCTGGAGTGGAATTCTCCTCCATGGAGCAGATACAGTGGAGGCAGAGGAATTGGGAATAAGAGATAGTGTTTTTAGAAGGGAGGGGGATGTAGTCCACATTGCTGTGGGGGATACTGAGTTTGAAATAGATGTCTGTGCTGAGTCGGTCACCAGAGAAGGAGATGGAGACAGAGAGGTCCAGGAAGGGAAGGAGATGTCTGAGATGGTCCAGGGGAACTTGAGGGCAGGATGGAAGGTGTTCATGAACTGTTAAACTTCCTCATGGGAGCACGAGATGACGTCAATACAATCATCAATGTAGCAGAGGAAAATGTGGGGAATGGTGCTAGTGTAACTGCAGAAGATGGACTGTTCCACATATCTGAAGAAGAGGCAGGCATAGCTGGTGCCCATGTGGGTGCCCATGGCTACCCCTTTGGTCTGAAGGAAATGGGAGGATTCAAAGGATAAATTGTTGAGGGTGAGCACCAGTTCAATCAATCGAATGTATCGGTGGAAGGGTACTGGTTGGGTTGGCACAAGAGGAAGAAACGGAGGGCTTGGAGGCCTTTGTCAGGGTGGATGGACCTGTTCAGGGACTGGATGTCCATGGTGAAGATGAGGCATTGGGGCTGGGGAACCGAAAGTCATGGAGGAGGTGGAGGGCGTGGATGATGTTCTGAATGTATGTGGGGAGTTCCTGGACTAAGGGGGACAGGATGGTGTCCTTCTTAGTGCGGCAAATTTTTCTTTTCATGTATTTATCCATTTTTCTTTTCAATGTTATTTCTGAATCTGCTGTCACTATTCTCACAGATATCAATCCAGAGGACAACTTCCTTTACTGAAATAAATATTTATCTTTCCCTGGCTCTTCTGTCAATTATCTTTAGCTATCTCCTCTGTTAGTCATATCCCTATTACTGGAAATAATTTCTCACAGTTTGCTCATTTAAAATGCAACTTCCTTAACCCTAATGAGAATTCCAGCCTCTCCAGGGAACTGAAGTCCCATATCCAAAGTAGCATTCTCGTATGTGTTAGTAAATCTCCTTTGTATCCGCACCAAGGCATGAACACATCGTTCCTTTCTTTGGACCCAGAATGAAGACAATATTCCAGCTGAGGCTGAAAGAATTCTTGATAAAATTCATTTCCTTTGGCTCTCTGCTTGAAGGCAGGTCCAACCCCCACGGCATTATGACCTCTATCCCAGGTTAAGGCAAACAGGCAGGTCCCTGAAACCAGACAGGGATAGAGCCCCGCATTGTTGGGACTAACCTGATCCACACTGGCCAGCCAGCCAACCAAGTCAACCAATTCCATTCGGAGACAAGTGTATTTGTTAATGTAGACTTTCATATGCACCTTGTCACCTTAAGTCATGGAGAGTGACCATCAAGGCACCAATTTCTGTCCATTACATGGCTAACCAGGAATCTCTCCCACTCTCACCACCTGCTATTGCTGCATGCTGACATCGTTATGAACTTATATTCCTCGGCCTTGAAGTCCTAAAGTGAGATTTTAACCTGGAACGTCTGCTCCCCACTTCACCACAAGGCATCCACTAACTTTATAAAGCATTAGCATAATTTCATCACTTCTGAATATTTGTTAATCAGCAGTTAAGTGATGTTATTTCACATCTCTGGAGCAGGTGGATTTGAACTCAGGCCTCCTGGATTATAAGTAGGAACAATACTATTGCATCACAAGAGGCTTTATTTTCTCACCTCTGTACGAGCTTAGCCAAGGATCCTTCTTTCTTTTAATAGTTTCATTAACCTACCTCGCCATCTCCAAAGATTTGCATACATGCAATCCAAGCAACTTAATCCAACAGGCTGAGTATCTCCAAATAATGTGTGAATAATGCCAAAAGATTTGCATTCAAGTGGCTGCCATCGAAGATTTACCACAAAAACAGGTTGTTTGATCCTATAGGTCTCTGCTGTCTATGCTCCACTTCTTCCAACTCTCATCATCTAACTCTATCAGCAAACATTCCATTCCTTTCACCCTCACTCGTTTGTCTGGCTTCCCCTTAACTGTATTGTGCCACTAGGCTCAGCAGTTACTTCTACTAACAGGTTTCATTTGCTAACCACTTTCTAGGTAAAGAAACTTCTCTCAAATATCAAAGTAATTTATTAGTGGCTGCCTTATTTTTACAATCCCCAGTTGTTGGCTCATCCAAAAGTGAAAACATCTCCTCTACGCTCACATCATTGAACCCTTCAATAATTTTTGTGGGGTCTCTATTAGGTCAGCTTTGGCTTTCCCTATTCTGCAGAAGAGATGATGTGGAAGTGCTGGTGTTGGACTGGGGTGTACAAAGTCAGAAGTCACATGACACCAGGTTATAGTCCAAGAGGTTTGTTTGAAATCACAACCTTTTGGAGTGCTGCTCCTCTATCAGGTGACTTCACCTGATGAAGGAGCAGCGCTCCAGAAGTTTGTGATTTCAAACAAACCTCTTGGACTATAACCTGGTGTCATGTGACATCTGACTTTGCAGAAGAGGGTCGCAATCAGTTGAATATTTCTTTAAAATACAAACACCACTGCTTACCTGTCGACGTTTTAAGTAGTCCAATGCGATCTGTACATTCTGTAGTCTGTGAAAGCGCATGCGTCCCTTTTCCCGAGGCTGTGTTTATGGAAAAAACAAACAAGCATGTCTTATTACTAACTTTCCTCAAAATAGGTAATAGAGAATTCACCAATTAAATCACAAAACTGTGCTCTGAAGACGTATTGGACTTGTGTGAGGTTTTGCATGCATTGTTGCAACTGCATGGCATGCACATACTTGGAGAAACGTGATTGAAGAAAGCACAATAGGTGATGCATTCATCAGTAATCCCCAGAATAACTCCAGGTACTCTTTCATCAAATTAAATTTCGAAAAAGTGAAAATCAAACTTCTACCCGCCCAACAAAGCCCTGAGCAACTTAGAAATCGAAGACTATTGGAGTATCCATCAATTGTCCAATTTTCTTTCCCATGGGCAGACTTGGTTTTGGTAACCAGTTTCATGAGCATGATGCTTCAACAAAGCAATATTTATAACAGGTCTCACACAAAATAGTGCATTGCACAGTAACTTGCATCTATTTATTCAACAGAGCCTATTTAAAAGCATATTGCAACTAATAGTCTACAGAATCTATATAACAGTCTCTATAGCAAATGAAACCAATGCTCAAGATTACAGCATAGCTCTCAGTTTTAGCAGGGTGAAAATATCTACACTCTGAGCAGAAATAGAGGTGATACTACAAGCAGACAGAGTTTTTCTTCAGCTTTTAGTTCGAGAAATCTGATAACAACCTGCAAGAACAACTGTAGCTCAGTCGCCAAAATCCTTTGCTGTGGTGGAATGAGTCTCTGGGCTTTTGGACATTTGGCAATTCAGCCTCAAAACATTTGGAAAACACAGCTTTCACTGGGAATAAATCCTTCAGAATGTAATTGAAGTCTATTGATATTTATCATTAAATAGGACACTATTGTCAAAAAGCAGACAACAGCAAATGCATCATTACTGTGGTCAGTTTCCAGTGTCTCTATATGTAGATGATTCCATTACTTGGTAAAGTTAAAAGAAAGCAAGTTCTTCATATGTGTGTGTGACCTGTCCAGCACAAGTGGAAAAAAAAAGAGCTTATGTTTGAATTTCACTAATTGCAGGGGAAGGATCCCCAAAAATCTTAAAATGATCCCTTAATGCAAGTTTATTCTTGGATGTGGAAACTGCGAGATGGTATGGAGTGAGTTCATGAAAGATTTGAACAAAAGACTGAGCATTTTAAAATTGTGGTGTTGCCAAATCAGAAATTAATATGGACCAGTGAGTACAGGGGTGATGTTGAATGAATCTTGGTAAAAGCTTGATTACAGACTGTAAAGTTTGGATGAGCTTGTGTGGAAGGTCAACCGGCAGAGTACAGAAACTATTGAGGGGAGGCAACAAGATCTCAATGAGAATTTCAGCAGCAGTTCAGCTGAAGCAAGGTGCAAGTGGAAGTAGATGGTCCTCACATACATGGCAGAAATGATGTCAGAAGCTCAACCTAGAATCAAATAGGATGGCAAATTTAAGAATCATGTGGTTTAGTCTCAGATAATGACTTAGGTGAGGGATGGAGTCAGTAGCTATGAAATGGAGCAAAGGCCAAAGACAATGGTGTCCATTTTCTAATGAGTAGCTGGAAGAAATTCTGGTTGATCCAGGACTGGATGATAGTCATGTCTGACAACACAAATCATCGAGGAAGGTGGAGGAAAGTGTTATCAGCATACACGCGGAATCTGATGGTACATTTTCGGATGTTGTCACAAGGGACATCACTGAAATGTAAAAGAGCTCATAAATTGTCCTCTAGAGAAGGAAATCTGAAATCCAGCCTATAAGAGACTCTAGTCCTAAGCAAGGTGGTTGACTCTTAATTGCCCTCTGAAATGGCCAAGCAAGTCAATCAGTTCAAGGGAAATCAAAGATGGGGAATAACATTGGCCTTGGCCCAGCACAACCCCATCCTATGAAAAAAGGAAAAGAAAAAAGGACAGGAATCCAGCCCAAGAATAGATCTGTGAAAAACTGCAGAGGCAACAGTCTGATGCCTGGAAGAGAATGCACTGGATGAGATTCTCGTGCTACAAAGAGAGAGAGAGAAAACCTGCACAGTTGCCGCCTTTGCTGTTTGAATTCGTGTATCGCTGGACATCGGAGTTCATCTGGGAAAATTAACAAACAGTGAATTTCACAACTAATCTTGGAGGGACTGTTGGGCAAAGTTCACAGCACAGAATCAGACAAGTTAATCATTGTTTTAAGTCTGTCCAAGAGAAAGGCTGCAGTAGTGGGTACAGTGGATTCTTTCTTGATTATATGTTTTTGGAGATATGTCTCTTGATTAAACTTAAAATACAAGCCATAGCTATTAATTTAACCTGGGGCAGTGTTTGTAGAGGAATAAGATG
>NC_057712.1:42943026-42954705 GCF_004010195.1 Chiloscyllium plagiosum
GGGTCGGGGAGTCCAGAACTAGAGGGCATAGGTTTAGGGTGAGAGGGGAAAGATATAAAAGATACCTAAGGGGCAACGTTTTCACGCAGAGGGTGGTACGTGTATGGAATGAGCTGCAGGAGGAAGTGGTGGAGGCTGGTACAATTGCAACATTTAAGAGGCATTTGGAAGGATATATGAATAGGAATGGTTTGGAGGGATATGGGCCGGGTGCTGGCAGATGGGACTAGATTGGGTTGGGATATCTGGACAGGTTGGACCGAAGGGTCTGTTTCCATGCCGTACATCTCTATGATTCTATAACAGAATAGTCAAGAGTAGAAACGTATGAGCAAAATTGCACTAATAAACCATGTATTCATTTGACCCAAGTATCCTCTTTATTATATGACCAAACACCTGGTCATTCTATATCAATACCTTTCTTATGCCTCTGAATACTTTTTCCGCTTCACAAACAGGGTAATTTAAATGAGCTATTCTTTCCGCTCCAACAATACTAATGTAATGTACTTTTCAATGAATTACGACTCACTGTTGCTGCAAATAAAAAATTCTTGATGCGGAACAAAACAGAGTCAGGAGCAGTTACACACTAAGGCCACTGAAATCTGATCAATTGTCCCTCACCTTCTCCAAGTCCACGGTAGAATGGAATGTTTGCCTAACTGCTGAGCAACTAGTTTGGTTTTGACACAGTTTAATTTCATCTTTATCTAAAACAAATTAGAATATGAAAATAAACAAAATCAGTGGCTTAACTAAATGTAAACATAGATGATTTGAAAGAGGGCATTAGTGGCCTGATCAGTAAGTTTGCAGATGACACGAAGATTGGTGGAGTAGCAGAAAGCATTAAGGACTGTCAAAGAATGCAGCAGAATATAGATAGACCCTGGAGAGTTGGGCAGATGGAGTTCAATCCAGGCAAATGTGAGGTGATGCATTTTGGGAGGTCTAATTCTAGAGTGAACTACATTGTAAAGGGACAACCTTGGGAAAAGTTGATAAGCAGAGAGATCTGGGAGTTCAGGTCCATTGTACCCTGAAGGTGGCTGCACAGGTGGATAGAGTGGTCAAGAAGGCACATGTTATGTTATGCTTGCCTTCATTGGATGGCGTATTGATTATAAGAGCTGGCAGGTCATGTTAAAATTGCACAAGACATTGGTTCGGCCGCATATAGAATACCATGTACAGTTCTGGTCGCCACATTACCAAAAGGGTGTGGACGTTTTGGAGAGGGTGCAGAGAACGTTTACGAGGATGTTGCCTCATATGGAACGTGCCAGCTATGAAGAGATGTTGAGTAGATTAGGATTGTTTTCATTAGAAAAAAGGAGATTGAGGGGGACGTGACTTAGGTCTACAAAATCATGAAGGGTATAGACAGGGTGGATAGAGATACGCTTTTTCCTAGGGTGAGGGATTCAATAATGAGAGGCCACATATTCAAGGTGAGGGGAGAAAAGTTTAAGGGGGATACATGTGTAAAGTACTTTACACAGAGGGGGTAGGTGCCTGGAAACCGCTGCCAACAGAGGTGGTAGAGGCAGGCACGGTAGATTCATTTAAGGTGCGTCTGGACAGATGCATGAGTAGGTGGGGAGCAGAGGGATACAGATCCTTAGAAATTTGCTGATAGGTTTAGACAGTGGATTTGGATCAGCACAGGCTTGGAGGGCCAAAAGGGCTGTTCCTGGGCTGTAAGTTCCTTTGTTCTTTGTAACTGAAATTTCCTGATTGCAGGTCTTCATCAGTCACCAAATTATCAAAGCATATTTATCATTCAATAAATGATAGACAAACTAGATAGGCAAACTTACAATTGGTTAGGGAACACACAGATCTGATAATGGGCAACTTAACCTTTGATGTTAATCTGTATCAAGACAACTTGATTGCTTTAATAGATGTATACACTGACGCAGTGTATATGCAGGAAGTGCTTTCCTCTGGTGTTGTGGCACAAATAAACAGAGTCCTCTGAAAAACACCCAGTGTGATTATGAATGGAATTCATGTGAACGGCTTTCAACCTTACCTAATGTGCTTTTGAGGCTTGAACCAGAAGTTTAGGATGCAAGTTTAAAAAAAAAGCGGGGTCCACAGTAAATGTGATTGGTGTCAGAAACAGAAAACATGCCAAGGTCAGTAAGTTACCTGGATGAAACATTATTGAATATGAAGATCTTAATAGATTAACTGCATCTGTATTGCACAGGCAGGATACTAGGTTTCATATTAGATAGGTAGCCCACCTGAAAGATATCTCCACTCACTCCCTTTCTAGCAACTCAGAAGCACCAGATTAAGGATTCAGCAAGTAGGGTCATCAACTCGGCTTGGACACCTATCTGGAGGTGTCAACACATGACTCTCCAACTGCAATCATGCCGCCCAGGTCATAACCTTGTTCCCACCTCTCCAATGTTCTGAAGAAATATGCAAGTGTTCAAAGGAAATGAAAAATATTTACCAAACTTTCTTAGAATGCCCCTACAATCTTACTCCTAATTACTCATAGCAGAGTCCCAAGATTAAACAAATTGTTGGACATGCCAGGTGATTCTTGCTCTATTGGCAGCTCTAATGGCAAAATGTATCAATAACACCAGATTGTTGAATAATCACAGCTGTCCTGTTATGGAAATAAAATTAAACTAAATTCCACACTAGTAGTGCAAGCTTGAAATACCTCTTATAGAAGGTGCCTGTGGGAGTTCATGGAATTATAGACTGCTTACAGGGTGGGAGCAGGTCATTGGCACATTGAGTCCACACCAACCCTCCGAAGAGTATCCCACTCCCCAGACCAACTCTCCCTACCCTATCTTTATAACCCTACATTTCTAGATGGCTACTCCATCTAGCCTGCACATCCCCGACACTACAAACAATTTATTATGACCAATCCACATAACCTGCACAGCTTTGTACTGTGGGAGGAAACCAGAGCACCTGGATGAAACCCAGAGAGACACAGGGCGAATGTGCAAACTCCACACAGGTAGCTGCCTGAGGCTAGTTTCAAACCCGGGTGCCTGACGCACTGAGGCAGCTGTTATAATCACTGTGCCGCCATGCCA
Organism: Chiloscyllium plagiosum; assembly: GCF_004010195.1. Classification (NCBI taxonomy): domain Eukaryota; kingdom Metazoa; phylum Chordata; class Chondrichthyes; order Orectolobiformes; family Hemiscylliidae; genus Chiloscyllium; species Chiloscyllium plagiosum. The sequence continues at coordinate 42,946,116 of NC_057712.1, forward strand.
TTAAGTCAATTGAGGTGTAAGATCATATAACTAAACAATTCAGGCTACCCCACCCCCCCAATACTGGAGACTAATTGTGGAAGACCCCTCTCCCACTCCAAACCCTAACCTTCCTGTCAGATTAATGAATAGACTTTCCATAAGGGATTCTCCCACTAGTTTTGCAATTGCCCTCCTGCCCAAGTGTAACAGCAGAACTCCCATGGGATCTCCGGATTAATAACTTCATCAAATGGCACAAAATATGATTGATTGCCACTAATAAACTTTAATGAAAAAATAGCGCATCAATAACAAATACTTATAATCAACTGCAAATTCCCAGTAAATTCACCAAACTCCAATCAATTTCTACCTCCACATTTGATAGCCTAATGTATGACTGATATGGGTGTATGACAAAGTTTGGCCTACATCTTTTCTCCAAAGATGGCTCCTTGGAAACACAGTGTGGAAAAGTAAGGGAGATTTCAACCAACAACTGGATTAACATGAAGGAAAGTAATAGTCAAGTATTCTTCCACTGACAGAAAATAAGGCTTTAAGATACTATTATTCTTTTCCTTTGGTGGTTGAGGGTGGGGCGGAAAGCCCATTTAGAGCCACCTAGTAAAGCTGCAGCTGAATTTTGCAGGCATTTCCAGTTAAAAATATTCCCATTCCCAACCGGTGTTAAATTGGATGGTGTGAACTTTGGCACCTGTGCTAATGGGTTGCCCCATGTTACACTGCCTCTGCCAGATAATTAGTGTGTTACTGGAATACCTTTTAGTTCAGTTTTTTGTTATACAATCTCTTCACCAACCAGTCGAAGCAACATTAGTAGAGTTACTGGGGGCCAGTGAGCAACCTACCCCCTTGTCACCATCACCATCTTCATGCTGGTCACACGCGCATGCTTCTGCTGAACTCACCAACCGTAACGTCTTCAGTATGTCTCGCTCCCTTGGCTATCGAACCATACAGGAGGTACAGGAAAAGAAGGACAAAAAGGCACAGGACAGACGAGAAGTAAAAAGTTGTATGAAATGAAAACACAAGGTCAACATAAAACAGAGAAAAGCAAATAAAGTAAAAGGAAGTAAGACACACATAGAAGAGATCGAAGAGCTACTTGACATATGTATATTTCAACAAAAAGCATAGTGTGTGGGAACCCCTTCCTCCCAAATTCCCCAAGTCTCACACCATCCCAACTTGAAAATATAAATCAGTCACTTGTCATTGTTGCTGGGCCAAAAATCCTAGAACCCTCTACCCGACAGCACTTTTGTCAGATGGACTGCAGAAGTTTGAGAAGGTGGCTCACCACCACCATCTCAACAGCAACTAGGATGGGCAATAAATGTTGCCTTGTCAAAAGCACCCAAGGCTGAATTAAACAACATATCCATAAATCGTTTTTCAAGATGGAACAAACTACACAAAATACTTATCTTTACATGTATTTAAATATTTATCTAACTCTACTCTCCCTCTCCAAAATATGTGTAAAGAGAGTTTTCATCTCTAGATATGGAAAGCAAGTTTGCAACAAAAGCTATAAACATTTTCTGAAGAGCCCAATTTTAGAAAGAGGGTTTTAGGGAGCGAAGAAGAAAGATAAATAGAAAAACCACAAAACCTACTACTCAGCATTTTTCGTCTGAAAATAAATTAAATACAGGAAAAGTTGTGGAACAAGTTTGGTCGGGAGTTCACGGTGAACCATCAAGGATCAATGTTTGTAGGTTGGTGTATAACTGAACTTACCAGAGTGTCCCCTGAAAGGGCTTCCAGCAAAGAAATCAAGTTGTGTCCATCTCGTAAATCTTCATACAGGTCATTCACGTGTTTCCGTACCTGCAGAGAAACACAAAATTGAATTGCAATATATGCCATTGAGAGGAATCAGCTCCAACTCTAATAAGACATGATAAAGTAACTCCATTTATTATCAAAAGAAGCAATGCCAGTTAGGGCAAAGCTGTGAATTATCTCTTCATTATCATTAAGTCAATACTTCATCCAGTACACAGTGGAAGTACTTTCACCATACAGACTGCAGCAGTTCAAGGCTGCAGCTCACCATCAGCTCCTTGAGGGCAATTAGGGATGGAATAATAAATGCTGGCCTCGCTAAAAGTTATTTTTACATAAAAACTGTCTGCTAATTTCATTAATGACACAGTGTCCAAGGTTTCAGTTTGCTGGTGTTGGCTTCAATCAATTGAACAGGGTTTCACCTCATGGTTCAGAAACTACTAGACTAAACAAACACGAGATTCAGTGCCAATATTAAACCAGAGCCAAGCAACATTTATTTTTATACATCTATTTTGATGCAGAATATTCAGATTCAGAACCTAAAAAGGAATACTGAAACAAGCGTCAATACTTGTGTTCAATGTAACAATGTGTCTTATAAAGGCACCATTCCTTGTCAAAGGTAGAACAATTTTGAAATTGCGTGTTTTGATATTCCCTATTACAAGGTTCCCTATTTGGAATATATAATTTGCTGAACAGAAGCAGTACTAAATACAAGCACATTTGTTATTCTCATTTTACTTTACTTTTACAAAATGATTCAGATACAAAACATAACCACATAAAGCATTGTTGCTTGGCATGGTTCTTTTTGAGAACTAGGTAAAAACAATGACTGCAGATGCTGGAAACCAGATTCTGGATCAATGGTGCTGGAAGAGCACAGCAGTTCAGGCAGCATCGAGGAGCTTCAGCAAAATCGATGTTTCGGGCAAAAGCCCTTCATCAGGAATAAAGGCAGAGAGCCTGAAGCGTGGAGAGATAAGCTAGGGGAGGGTGGAGGTGGGGAGAGAGTAGCATAGAGTACAATGGGTGAGTGGGGGAGGAGATGAAGGTCCCTCTAAACCCTTCCTATTCATATACTCATCCAGATGCCTTTTAAATGCTGTAATTGTACCAGCGTCCACTATTTCCTCTGGCAGCTCATTCCAAATATGTACCACCCTCTATGTGAAAAGGTTGCCCCTTAGGTTCCTTTGATACCTTGCCCCTCTCACCCAAAGCTTATGCCCTCTAGCTCTGCACTCCCCCACCCCAGGGAACAGACTTTGTCTATTTAGCCTATCCATGCCCCTCATGATTTTATAAACCTCTATCTTTCCCCTTCCCCCACCTCACCCTAGTTTCAAACTTCCAGTCCCCTTGACTTGTCCGACCTGCCTAGCTCCTTTTCCACCTATCCACTCCACCCTCTCCTCCCTGACCTATCACCTTCATCTCCTCCCCCACTCACCCATTAAACTCTATGCTACTCTCTCCCCACCCCCACCCTCCCCTAGCTTATCTCTCCACACTTCAGGCTCTCTGCCTTTATTCCTGATGAAGGGCTTTTGCCCGAAACGTCTTTTTGAGAACTGCCACTCTAACCAAGTATATCAAAGCATACTTAGCCTGCTTGGCACACCCTCCTCATTCCTGAAGAAGGGTTTATGCCCAAAACATCGATTCTCCTTCTCCTTTGAGGCTGCTTGACCTGCTGCGCTTTTCCAGCAATACATTTTTAAGCCAAGTATATCAATGCTGATTTACTGAAAACTCGGTCATATTTGGAAATGGAGAAGCAGGTGAATGGCAAAATAAGATTTTCCTCACACTTTCATAAAGCTGCCACAGATTCTGTTGATGGTCTGCAGTTTGGCCTTAATTTTTCACTCATAACAAGAGTTATTAATGAACTCACTTCAATTCTCAAACAGAGTTAATTCACTGAGTTTGACTCAGAGATTCTTAACGTGACTACTCAATATGAGGTTGGCCGATTAATGCTATGTTCCAAAGATTCAAGCATTGAAACACCAACATGCATGTCGAATTTAAAAATGGCTACACTAGCAAGACATTTGGAAAGAATTTACTTTCAAAAAATATGGTTTCTTGGTCAATAATATTGATTTATGTGAAGCCACATGCTATTTGCAACCTCAACTCTACTGATACGCCATCACTAACATCCATTATTTCTTCATTCACTGATGACCATTTCAAACTTCCATCACTGCTCCTCATTTCCTCCAACAATTCAATGTCTGTTGCCTTGCATTCTCTTACCTATGTCACGTGACATAAATGCAAAACACTTACTTCTACTACCTTAACCATCAGCAGCAGATTTTGAGCAGGGAATTAATGATAATGAAGATGCATCCCTTCCTCTGTAATGGTGACCCTATGCTTTAGTTGCCCCCTCATTTCCTTAGTTGCTCCTTGTCATTCATTTCTGCCTTTCATTACCATCCCCTTCTCTCAACATCACTTTCCATTTCTCTCCAGCTTTTCATTATCCATTTTCCCACTTGTAATTATCTACTTACATTTTTGCTCATAACAGCCATGTTTAGTAATAGTTTAGTAATCATTGTTGTGTAAATCCTGGTGAATTTCACAAAAATACCGGTCACCTGTTCAGAACGCTGAACGATTAATGAGAGGTTTTATAACCAATTGTTATTGCCAATTTGCACAAAGTCCAACAGACAGAAAGGAGGTGAATTACTATAAATTAATCTGGTTTTAGTTGTATGGATTGGATAGAGAACACTGGAAACCAGGGCATTGAGACAACTTCCCTGTGCTTCAAAGTTGCATCACAAGATTAGAACAGACAAGGCAAGACAGGGCCTTGATTTAATATCCCCTCAGAAGCAGACCTCTCAAATCATGCAGCACACCCTCAATTATTGCATGGAATTGTCTACTCAATCCTCGGAGCAACGATTGACCCCTAAGCTCAGCATCAGGAGCATCTGATATGATTACTCTTGCCATAATGTGGATGTTATGTTAGATCACAACCACCCACATTTTACTAAGGTTACAAAGGACAGGGAGTACAATTATTTTCCTAAATTTAACTGTTTAATTTCAGAAGTTTAACAAAGAAAGTTAATTGTAAACACAAGCGCTAGACTGTATTCAATCTCAACAGTGGGAGAGAAAAGGCAAAATTTACATTTGCATGGTATTGTTTACAACCTCAGTTTCTACCCTAGTTAATAAAGTGAATGGTTGGAGAAATAAAAAGGCATTTGCTGAAATTGAAGGGGAAGGAAAAAAATGAAAAATATGAAAAGGAACCCTATATACAAGGCTAATAAGCTTTATGTAAACAAGGTGGGTGCACAGCGACAAGATGCAAAGGAGCCATGTTGGGCCATACAGTGAGAATGTCCCCATCTCTGACCCAGGAGACCAGGGTTGAATTCTCACCATGCTTTAGAGATATCTCTTAACATATCTGAATGGGGTGATTAGCAAATAGCTATAAATTAGCCATGATGCAATCAAATAGCAGGACAGGTTAGAGGAGCTAAATGGCTTCTTTATTTCAAAACCAATGTCAGTCTTGGAATGGGACTATTAGTACAGGATGCAGCAGTTTATCTTATAGAACATTAGAGCACAACAAGGGTCTGTTTAACCCATTGTGCGTGTGTACAATGAGCTGTCCAGTCTGTTACACAGCGCCTGCTCTTGTCTTGTGACCCTGAGGTTTTCTTCCCTCGAGTGCTATTTGATGGAAGTTGTTCAATCAGATTCCGCTGTCCTTTCAGGCTGTACGTTCCAGCTCATCCCCACACATTAAACAAAATTCCTCTTGTTTGCTTGCCAATCATCTAGTATTTGTGTTCACTTGTTCAAGACTTTCTGACTAGATTCCTCTATCAGATCGTTCTATCAATTTGAAGAAAAGAGGAATAAATTCAATGACCCAGCACCCCACAAAAAGGAGTTAGCTCAGAGATTAGGGACAATGTTAGAACTAAATCATTGCCCAACTTTTTCCGTTCAGATGTAACCATGGGTAATACATATTTGTCGTGGCAAGCAACGTTCATATTCTGTGAGCAAGGAAACCAAAAAGTAAACATACACAAGACTAGGAGTCAAGAATCCCTGAAATAATTGTCCTGCATTTCTAAATAATGCTGTCAAGTGTTATAAGCTGAGAACAGGAAATAACCTCATTGCAGCCTGTTTTTCTTTGGAGAAACTAAAAATAGACAGCTTTGGCAAGCAGAGACTATTTCTCAAAAATCAATATGCCACGTATATTCCCCTAAGATCCAGCTTAAAGCAGTGAGGCTGAATTTTTTATCTGTTTTCAATTTAAAACAAACACCAGACATATCCTGCTGTCCTTTTGATGCTGAATTTATGATGTTTATGCAGTATGGGTGACGCTCACCTGTATGGTCACATACTAAATCATTTGTTGCACTCTAATGTGCACTCACATATTCCACAAAATATTTTGGCAGCTTTTGTCATTTGAGACACAATATGACATGTGGTGGGCTTGGTGACAGGTGACTGTTGATTGAATGTTCCAAAAACTCTGCCCCATTGGCACCAAATCCGCTGTAGATATTGATAGATGGATTGCTGTAATGAATCAGCAACTCCATTAATGGCCTCTAAATAGCATCTTGTTGTGGTCTACTTTCTATAAGGTCAACTGCTGCATCCTGCACTAACAGTCCCATTCCAATACTAGACATTGGTTTTGAAATAAAGGAGCCATTTAGTTCCTCTAATCTGTTCTGCTATCGATAGCAGAAGGCAAACGAAGTATGTCTTTGCCTAGCAATTTCCATGCATGTAAAATTCCTTCAGGCCTGAGCATATTTGAATGAGCCAAAGGTTAACTGGTCTCTGGCAACAAACAAAGTTCCTTTTGCTGAATGTACAAAGCTTCAAGAAAGAATTAAACTTAAGTAACAGAAGAAAAACAAACCCATAAAAAGCCTAAATGCAGTTCAATTATTTTTACAACTCTAAGTTAACTGGTTAAACAACTGGCCTCACTCAGCCAAAGAAACCTTTTACATATTGAGGGAACACAAGTGGTGTTGGACAAAGTATGAATGCAACACTTGAACCCCACAATGGTTCATGGAACATTCTCCATTGAGAAACAAAAAGGCACAAGCTAGCAGAAAGAGTTGTGACAATCCACTGAGTCTCTTCACATTCACATATCTCACAATGACAAATGTATGAATGTTTAAAGTCCCCGTTAACTAAAAGGGAATGAAAAGATACAGAACTCTGTGCTGTGCTCCTCCTCCTGCACTGAACTTTATTCCTACGTGCACCAGTGCTACAATGAAAGCTTTCAGTCCATTCATTCAAAGTTCAGGTCAAAACAGTCTGGTAGCCTGGGGAAAGGCCAAATTTCTGAAATCAAAGCTTCCATCACCGGAAGTATTTGCCAAATAGAAGTATGTTATGGCAAGAACAATTTAAACCATTGTCTCAAAGAAGGGCAAATATCTGATGGATGACAGAGAAGTAGGACAGTTCATTAAGCCCATTATGGTCAATAGCAAAACATATTTTATTCCTGACTCCATATAAGTGTGAAATTTGCGATCCTGGCACCAAATACAGCATGTAATGACTTGCACGTTTACCTATGATAATTAAAGGCAACTTTTTCTTGTACACTCCTTTCAACTGCACGCAATTTCTGAATCTAAACTCCAACAGTGAAAGACAATAACAAAACCACACTGCTCCTTATAACCTTGCCAAGGGATTTTGTACACTACATTGGTTTTGCCTGATGTGTCATTACTCTTTTAAAAAAATTTATTCATTTGTGGGATGTGGGCATCACTGGTTAGCCAGCATTTATTGCCCATCCCTAGTTGCCCTTGAGTAGGTGGTGGCGAGCTGCCTTCTTGAACTGCTGCAGTCCACCCACTGTGGGTTCACCCAGAATGTTGTTAGGGAGGGAATTCCAGAATTTTGAGCCAGAGGTGAAGAAATGGCAATATATTTCCAAGTCAGGATGGTGAGAGGATTGAAGGGGAGTGTAAAGATGGTGGTGCTCCATTGTGTCTGCTGTCCACATCCTTCTGCATGGAGGTGGTCGTGGGCTTGGAAGGTGAAGTCTGTGGATCTGTGGTGAATTTCTGCTCTTCATCTCGTTGATAGAACATGCTGCTGCTACTGAGCGTTGGCGGTGGAGTGAGTGGATGCCTGACCCTTGTCACAGTGTGTGTATTATCATGATCGTTATGGCTCTGTTTGCCGACTAGGAATTTGTGTTGCAGACGTTTTGTCCCCTGTCTAGGTGACATCCTCAGTGCTTGGGAGCCTCCTGTGAAGCGCTTCTGTGATGTTTCCTCCGGCATTTATAGTGGTTTGTCTCTGCTGCTTCCAGTTGTCAGTTCCAGCTATCCGCTGCAGTGGCTGATATATTGGGTCCAGGTCGATGTATTTGTTGATAGGATTGGTGGATGAGTGCCATGCCTCTAGGAATTCCCTGGCTGTTCTCTATTTGGCATGTCCTATAATAGTAGTGTTGTCCCAGTCGAACTCATGTTGCTTGTCATCCGCTTGTGTGGCTACTAAGGATGTCGTTTCGTGGCTAGTTGGTGTTCATGGATGTGGATCGTTAGCTGTCTTCCTGTTTGTCCTATGTAGTGTTTTGTGCAGTCCTTGCATGGGATTTTGTACACTACATTGGTTTTGCTCATGCTGGGTATCGGGTCCTTTGTTCCCAGTGAGTTGTTTCTGAGGGTGGCTGTTGGTTTGTGTGCTGTTGAGTCCTAGT
>NC_057712.1:42954898-42996677 GCF_004010195.1 Chiloscyllium plagiosum
TCAGACAACAACTCACCAGGACAAAGGACCCGATACCCAGCATGAGCAAAACCAATGTAGTGTACAAAATCCCATGCAAGGACTGCACAAAACACTATATAGGACAAACAGGAAGACAGCTAACGATCCGTATTCATGAACACCAACTAGCCACGAAACGACATGACCAGCTATCCTTAGTAGCCACACACGCAGATGACAAGCAACGAGTTCGACTGGGACAACACTACTATTATAGGACATGCCAAATAGAGAACAGCCAGGGAATTCCTAGAGGCATGGCACTCATCCACAGATTCTATCAACAAACACATTGACCTGGACCCAATATACCGGCCACTACAGCGGACAGCTGGAACTGACAACTGGAAGCGGCAGAGACAAACCACTATAAATGCTGGAGGAAACATCATAGAAGCGCCTAACAGGAGACTCCCAAGCACTGAGGATGTCACCTAGACAGAGGACGAAACGTCTGCAACACAAATTCCCAGCTCGGCGAATAGAACCACAACAACAAGCACCCGAGCTACAAATCTTCTCCCAAACTTTGTATTATCATTAATGCAGGTGTTCTTGATGTTTAGTCAGAAAAGTAGGGAAGTTGTCTCAATGCACTGGTTCTCAGTGTTCTCTGTCCAGTCTAAAAAACAGATTCATTTATAGTAATTCATCTCCTTTCTGTTTGAAGGACTTTGCTTTGTGCAAATGGCAATGTCAATTGCTTATATCACCTCATATTAATCATCCAAAAATCAATTTTCTATAAATTATAAAACTCAAGTCACAGATTTAGATTATATTATGTCAAGTTGACGTCTACTGCTTGGGATTACATTCACAGCTTAATACCTTGAATGGTTAGCCTACCAGTCAATTACAGCATTGATAATTCATGTTTCCATTTTACAGCAAGCAGAATTCTAAAGATGATTATCTTATAACACACATCCGATGTCCCAGTTTACAATCAGATTCTTTCTTAATTCAAATCAAATCAGAAAGCTCCAAAACCAATCCGCTCATTACCTTTGGCAAGACAATCCCTCAGAAAAATGAAACCTCATTAGGTACATCAATTATGGAATTCAATTTTATTTCAGGTCCTTCTTTAGATGTATCAGTCACACCCCCTACTGGATATAAGAAAGGACCTCACCTTCACAGCTTTTAGCACTGAACAAGCCTTCCCAATATCTGTTGCAAATTATTCCTCCCCCACCCACTGTTTTTAATTACTTCAGTGCCAGTGTCATCTCCAGTAACACGAGCTATCTACAAGAATTATCAGCAGAAAATGTTGGAAAGACACATATTTACTACCCTTCAAGTGTTCTTAGTCAAGAACCTATCTACCTACCTCTGCCTTAAAAATACTCAATGACTTTGCATCCCATTCACTGGGAAAAAGTTCCACAGACTCAAGACCCACAGAAAATTATGTCCTCCTCATCTCAATCTTAAAGGTGAAACCCATTATTTTTAAATTGTGCTCCCTCATTCCAGTGTCTCCCACAGACAGAATACATCTTTTCATTACTAAGTGTCCACTTATCAAGTTCCTGCAGGATCTTATATATTTCAATAAGATCACCCCTCATCCTTGATGCTCCAGTGGGTAGATTTGCACCTTAGAGGCTCATCTGGCTCATGACCCTTGTGCCACCTGTTTGATGGAGGGCCTAATTTTTGCCATTAATTCCTTTGGTTTTTCTTTGCTCTGGATCTTTTCTACTGTTGAAAAGTTACCAGCAGTGCATGTCCAAGGAGATGTTGAAATCCATGTCTGTTGATCAGTAAACTGTAGAGGTCAAGTCCAAAGCAAAATCAAAAAGGGTAATGTCAGTATGTGGGCTAGATTCCAGGACAAGGGAACATAACCTTAAAGTCAAAACAGTAAATACTAACTGCATTAACAATGTATAAAATAAGATAGATTTACTTTTACTATCCAAGAGTATGAAGGAATATATTAATTTGATTTATTGTCCCATGTATTTATTACAAATAGTGAAAAATCTTGTTTAGTGTCGCCACTCTTGGTACCATCTTCAAACACAGAAAATAAATACAAAAAAACATGGGCTGGGTGCTGGCAGGTGGACCTAAATGGGTTGGGATATCTGGTTGGCATGGACGGGTTGGACCAAAGGATCTGTTTCCGTGCTGTACATCTCTATGACTCTTATCCTCCCCTTTCCTCCTCCCCTCACCACTTTTCAACTATTCACCCAATTCCCTTTTGAATGCAACCATCTGCTTCCATCAGCCTTCCAGGCAACCCACTACAGGTTATAACTTTCTGCATTAAAGAAGATTCTCCATGCTGTGTCGCTGTTTCTTTACTCAGCCAATCTAAATCTGTAGACGGAAGTGGGTACTGCAGATGCTGGAGATTAGAGTCAAGCTTAGAATGGTGCTGGAAAAGCACGGCAGGTCAGGCAGCATCTGAGGAGTAGGAAAATTGACGTTTCAGGCAAAAGCCCTTCATCAGGATGATGATGGGCTTTTGCCCAAAACATCGATTTCCCTGCTCCTCGGATGCTGCCTGACCTGCTGTGCTTTTCCAGCACCACTCTAATCTTCAACCTAAATCTGTGTCCTGTTTACTGAGCTACTACCAATGGAAACCCGTTATTCCCTACACATCGATTCAAAAAAACCTTACATTTCATTGCCCTAACCTCGTTTAGTTAACATGCAACTGCAGACTCACAGGAATTTGGTTGACTCTTAACTGCCATCTGGCATGGCCCTAGCAACCCACTCAGATAAAGAGGCAGTTAGGAATGGACAATATATGCTGGCCCAGTCAGCAACACCCACATCCCGTGAATAAATAAAAATCCAAACCAAAGTATCATACGGATACAAAAAAAAACTTGTAAGTACACATCGCAGTCAGCATTCCAGCAGCTTTTAAACCTAAGGACATTGAAGTCATTGAGATGCTTGTGAAGATTAGTCATTATTGTAATGGAGGAAACAAGGAAGGCATTTTATGTACAGCAAGCTTCCACACCATTACAAATCATCCTTTAAGCAACGTAAAGAAAAACTGCAAATGCTATATAAAAAAAAAGGTCAAGAAGCATCTGTAGAGAGAAAAACAGTTAAGATTTCAGGTTAATGACCATTCCTCAAAACTCATCATTGTCATCAATTTGAAATATTAGCTGATTTTCTACCATTACCGATTCTGCCAAGACTTGACAAGTATTCACAGGCTTTTTATCTTTTTTATTTCAAAGTTCAAGCATCTTTAGCTTTTGCGTGCATTTAAGTGACTTTGCTTGAGAATAAAGTTAAAAATCACACAACACCAGGTTGTAGTCCAACAGGTTTAATTGGAAGCACACTAGCTTTCGGAGCGACGATCCTTCATCTGGTGATTGTGGAGGGCTCGTAACACAGAATTTAGAGCAAAAATTTGCAGTGTGATTTGTGCTATAAACTCTATGTTACGATCGAGCCCTCCACAATCACCTGATGAAGGAGCGCCGCTCCGAAAGCTAGTGTGCTTCCAATTAAACCTGTTGGACTATAACCTGGTGTTGCGTGATTTTTAACTTTGTACACCCCAGTCCAACACCGGCATCTCCAAATCATTGCTTGAGAATAAATAGTGACTGACAGTAATCAACATTTACCAGAACCCATAGACTCTCAGTGACATAAATTTATGGCATTTGCTGGAGAGACTAGGGCTACAACTCTTCCCAAACAGCACCTCTGATAATGCAGGAACACACTGGTAGCAACAGCATAGATGATGAACTCAAATCTTTACAGTGAGCCTTGGACTCAAGGTCTCCTGACTCGGGGACAAGATAGTTATCAACTCAGCCACAGCTGACACCTTATGTCAGACGAGTTGCCAACAAATTGCCTATAAAAACACAGCCAATGAGTCAGGTGTGAAGAGTGTGTCAATTTACTGACTATTCCAGTTTTTATACTGACTTTCAATGACTGAAAGCCAAGTCCTTTTGGGATGACTTGCATTGTAGATACCAGAACCACCACTAGAGGGTAATCTGCACTGGGGAACTCAGCTGTTCAACTGCCACTTTTACAGCAGGTTGGATCTCAAATCCCAGTTCCTCCAAAAGGAGCTTCAAGTTTAAATCCAAATGCAGAATTTTCTGGGAGCAGATGGGGAGGGTTGAGAGTGGAGACGGAGAGACAAAATGTTTAGTCCTCAGTGATATTTAGCAATCTACATTTTCAATAGTTTTTATTTATGAGCAGGAGTCAGGCCTTAAAGATCAGTCAGTTAGGTTATGATCATGATTAAAGTAATGTGAGGATTTAAAAGGAGCCTCACTGCTGTTAACACTTGGAGCTCCAAGGCAGCCATTGCTGGCTCGGAGCTCATGACCCCACTATGGGTCATGACAGCCAGTCTGGAAAACCTGGATCCAAGCCAGTTCCTCTGCACTTATTAGATTAGATTAGATTCCGTACAGCGTGGAAACAGGCCCTTCGGCCCAACAAGTCCACACTGACCCTCCGAAGAGTAACCCACCCAGACCCATTTCCCTCTGACTAATGCACGTAACACTATTGGGCAATTTAGCATGGCCAATTCACCTGAGCTGCACATCTTTGGACTGTGGGAGGAAATCCACGCAGACACAAGGAGAATGTGCAAACTCCACACAGACAGTCACCCAAGGCTGGAATCGAACCTGGGACCCTGGTGCTGTGAGGCAGCAGTGCTAACCACTGAGCCACCATGCCGCCTTATGTATGTTCCCTGACCTGAACAAGCAGACCAAAGTCTGAATATTTTGCTCTTTGTGATGGCAAGGACAAAGATTTTGCTGTGATGAATGACGACTTATAAATCAAAGCAAGCCAGTGCAAGCACATTTACTGCTCTGAATAATTACTGAAATTGTTTTCTTCTAACAAGAAAGGGATTCTTCGTCTCTGAAAAATCTTCCCACTCTTACATCCTCATGAATTTCTCACGCTCCCTTTGTCCTCTCCTAGGCACCTTCTCTCATCCCTCATTCACCAATCTCATGTTCCCTCATTTTGCCTCCTAATGTGTTCATTGTATTTTCCCATCACATCAGACACAGATGCTGGACCCCATAGTTCAAAGGAAATGAGCGCAAAGAAAAGGAGTAAAGATTGTAATTTTTTTAAACATAATAAAAAAAACTGACTTCATGGCATATTGAAAGCAAAATAAATATATTGGATGTCTATTAAGGATGGATCACATGGCAACATAACAAGGAAGGGATCAGGGAGGTATTAGTGTTCATTAGTTTGAAGGCTAATGGAACACCAAACTTTAAAAGCTGCCGGCTTTCAATTTAACCAAAGTCTGCCTTTTGAGCGGATGTCAACATGCCTGTGACACTGCTGAAGGAAGAAAGCATCTCTGCTGGTGTCAGCATCAGTTATCACCCAGTACCTAGTGAATTTTCATTCTGCTATCCAGGGAAGATTGTTTGGGTGTCTGTTCAGGAATGGAGAGGTAGGACGTTAACACAGAAGTTCTGTGATAATGCGGAAGATAAGAAAGATTAAATGAATGAATGGATGATGATGCAAGGTTAACAGGATAGTAATCGGACAAGTAAACAAACAGCAGAATTGGTGCAGAGGAGTTGTGAATGGCAAAAGGATCATCACAACCACGACCATCTACGTAAGTGAAATAGTACAGCTGGCATCGTAGTCCTAATTGGCATAACATTAAGATAATACTGACAAAATTGATATCAGAAAAATAAGGTCTTGGTTAAATTCAAAGTCAGAGCAAGTAGGAAGTAATTCTTAGTGGGAATCAGTAGGTGTGCAAAGTACAGGTGAATGCCAACATCCCAAGAAGTTTGAACAAGTGCTGAAATGTCACTAATTGACTCTCAATTGCCCTAGAGAAGTAGCACATTCACTGATATCATTGTATTACCCCCTATGTGTTGGAGGTGAGAGAGATTCAAGGTCAGATTTGTGTCTGTTAATTTTCTGGTAAACAAAGTCAATTTCCTCAGCAAGCAAAGGCTATTGAAACAGTGCACTACAGCAAACCACAGAATCTACTAAAAGTTAGTCTCCCCAAATTGTAGCAAACAAAACCCATGACCACCAAAACTACATTTCCCAATAAAAAGGAATAGGATTTCTTCAGAAAAGTGCAGTGAGTGAAGGAGAGCTACATAACACAATCCTCATCACTAACAACAGAACTGCCATTCTAGCAGGGAATAGCAGCATCCTCATATGTACCCATCTAATGTGAGCAGGCAAGACAGTCAATAATGGGTGAATAACAAATAACTGTTTGCCAGTGACACCCACATCTGAAGATTGAATTTATTGAAAAATACAAGTACCAATAGTTTGGATCAACACATTTCCAACCCTCATTAAATCAACACAAGATGAGAATGAAAACAATCTTGCACAGAATTACATGACAGAAATCAGCCCAGTTGGTTCAGCTCTAACATTCCAGTCCAGCCTCTTCCCACTCATTTTTATCTCAGTTTATTAACATCGCCCATATTTCTTCTTCATCTGTTTATCCAGCTTCCCATTGAATGCATCTGTGCGATTTCCCTCAACTATTTCTAATGGTTGACAGTTGCACATTCTCATTACTATGTGGACAAATAGGTTCATCCCAAATCCCCAAAGATGGCTCTCTGACATTTAGAGGGCAGAGTTTTGGACTACACGAGTAGTGGAAACATCCTTGTCCAGCCGATCAAAATCACTTCATAATTTTAAGCACCTCAATCATGGCACCGCTCTGTCCTTTTGCTAGGCTTATTGATTCTTCTCAAAAGGTACAATCACTCAGTTTGGTAACATCACAAATTCTTTTGCACTTTCTCTATTGCCTACATGATATGGAGGCCTGACCTGTACACAGTACAGTGAGGAATGTTGATTTGGAGATGTTTTAGAAGACCAAGAGGAACTGGAGACAATAATTTCAGATTGATTTACATGCCTTCTAGTAAAACAAGGAGAAAGTGAGGACTGCAGATGCTGGAGACCGGAGTTGAAAAATGTGGTGCTGGAAAAAATAAAGCAAGACTTTTTTTTATTACTCGCAGCATACATGACCTCCAAACTCCTCATAGTCACAGATGAGAGATGGGAAACTTACCTTGAAACTAGCCCAATGGTGAATGAAAGACCCTGGTCAATCGAGTTCAAAAATCATAACATGAAAAATCTTTGAGCAGAAACTAAGAGGTAGCAGGAGACAGTCATCAGTCCCTGTGTTATTTATGTTTCAACTTGTACACAACCCTGAATATACCAGCTTCAATGGTGCTGTGGTCGTGTCCCGATTTCTGGGCCAGAGGCCTGAATACAACTCCCATTATCGGAGAATAACTATATAAATAATCTACACCATTTATATCAAAAAATCATTTCATGAATAATATATTTTGGGACTTAAAATCTGGTCATGGGATCTTATAAAAAGTTAGGTTTTAAAAAAAGCCACTTGCTAAATTAAAGCTTGTTCAATATTTCTATATCTGCAAGCTGTTTTTACTTGTTCATTTCAATTTTAGCTGTAATTTTAAAATCACAGGAACTGATGACAATACGTGCTACTTCTACAATGCTTCCTGTTCTGATTTTTGGTCTCTGATTTGTGCCCAGCATCTCTCTCTCACATACGACTGGTCTCCGACCCGCGTTTCCTGTCTCTCGATGATGATTGCAATATCTATATTTATAATAACTAAGTCAGATGTCATGACATCAGGTTTATTTGAAATCACAAGTTTTTGGAGCACAGCACCTTCATCAGATGTAGTGAGAGAGAAGAGCACACAGACACAGAGTTTATAGGCAGAGAGATCAAAAGATCATACAACTCGAGTGAGTGGAGTGCTGAAAAATAAGCCTCAGCAGGTGACCAAAAGTGTTAGATGGTGTGTATAAAGTATTTAAAGTCAACAGCTGAATAACAAGGAATGACCCATAATCTGATTAAATGAGGCAGAGAGATAACTACAAAAAATTTAAAATGAGGTGGTGCTGGAAACAAATTAAATGGAATAACATGATAGGTATAAGAGTTGCATGTCAAGGGTCGAACCAAACTAAAAAGTAAACCAAAACTATACCAACCAAATAAGGTTTAGAGATCATAACAATTTATCAAAATGACAGTGTCAAAACAGGGCAGTAAGGAAGATTTCACAGATACAGAAGTGTGGTGGGGTCACATGTAGCATGACATGAAACCAAGATCATGGTTGAGGCCGTGTTCATGGGGCCGGAACTTAGCTGTCAGTTAAAGTTCAGTGATTCCGCATTGTTGTATATCTCGAAGTCCGTCTTGGAGGACGATTACCCGAAGATCAGAGGCTAAATGTCCTTGACAGTGGAAGTGCTCCTCAACTGGGAGGAAATATTCCTGTCTGGCAATAGTTGCACGGTGTCCATTCATCTGTTGTCATAATGACTGCATGGTCTCACCTTGCCTGCAGCGTATGAGATAGACAACATTGGTCAAGTCACATGAGCATCTGCTGTTACGTGGTGGGTGGTGTTCCCACGTGTGATGGTAGCATCCACGTCGATGATCTGATGCATCTTCAGAGGTTGCCATGACAGGGTTATGTGGTCTTGTGGTCGATGCTGTCCCGAAGGCTGAGTAGTTTGCTGTGAACGATGGTCTGTTTAAGGTTGATGTGCTTAAGATTACAAAATGGTTTTGAGAGGCTGCACAAAGTGACATTTTCACTAGAAGTTCCACTGGTCGAAAACTATGCCTCATAAATGTCAGACAGCCATTAATGAATCTCTGTTCCTTTTGGTCTTTTAAAATATCTTCACATTGATATGCCTAGTGTACTATGAGCAGGTCTGGTTTCTATATCATGTAGGCACAGAAGAAAGGCGCAACACAATTTCAAAGATAGCACCAACATTAGGGGATTGTACCTATTGGGAGTAATAAGTGAATAAGCTGAGGCTCATTTCTTGAAGAAAATAGAACACTGAGGAGTGACATCTTCCAGATCTTTAAAATTATAAAAGAGTTTGATTGGATACACCTAACAATGAGCCATTCAGCCTGAGCCGACTCCACCATTTAATAAGATCAATGTACCTGATAGTAACCCAAATCTATATTCCCTCCCAGTCCTCCTTGCTTACCAAGAACTTATCTGCCCCTGCCTTAAGAATATTCAATGACTACTTCTAATGCCTTTTCAGGAAGAGAGTTCTAAAGAGACTAGAGTCATTCAGAAAATAATTTCTCCTGTTCTGTGTTAATTGTGTGACCCTTGACCTTTAAACAGTGACCCTTGATTCTAGATGCTCTCACAAACATCCTCTCATCTATCCTGATCAAGACCCCCTCAGGATATATAATGCTTCAATCAAATCACCTCTATCAGGGGAGATAATGGCCTAATGCTATTATTACTAGACTATTAATTGAGAAACCCAAGTAATGTCCTGGGCACCCAGTTTCAAATCCCATCATGGCCAGAGGAATTTGAAACATAAGTCCAATAAAAATCTGAGATTCAGTCTAATAATGACCATGAAACTGTCGACAATTGTCAGAAAAACCTATCTGGTTCACCAATGTCAGGAAGGAAATCTGCCATCCTAGCTGGTCCAGCCTATATGTGAGGCCAGATCCACAGCAATGTGGTGGACTCTCAACTGTGTTCTAAGAATTAGGAATGGACAATAAATACTGGCCTGGCCAATGATGTCCACATCCCTCGAATTAATTTTAAAAACTCTTCTAAACTCCAGGCGTTGCAAGCCTAACCTGTCCAAAATTCCAAATGTGGTTTGTCATTAGTATCCTGTCTAACTAAAACATAAGCTCATTACTTTTATATTCTCTTCTCTCAATAAATGATAACATTCTATTAACTTTCCTAATCAATTGCTGGTCATGCAGACTGGCATTTAGTGATTCATGCACTCAGACTCACAGATCCCTCTACATCTCAAAGCATTGCAATCTCTCACCATTTATTTCACACACTTCTTTGTTATTCTTAAGCATAGAATCATAGAGTCCCTACAATGTAGAAAGAAGCCATTCAGCCCAGTGAGTCTGCATCAACCTTCCGGAGACCATCCCACCCAGACCTAGCCCCCCATCCCAATCTATTTCCATAAGCCCACACAGCCAATCCATCTACCTTAAACATCTTTGGACTGTGGGAGGAAACCAGAGCACCTGGATGTAACCAACACAGACACAAGGAGAATGTGCAAACTCCACATGAACAATCATCCAATCTTGTTTCCTTCTTACTAAAATGAGCAATTTCACATGTTCCCACATTATACTCTGTTTTATTTTTGCCCATTCCCTCAATAGATCTGCAGTTTCTTTATAGCCTCCTTATGTCCTTTTTACAACTTACATTCCATCCTTTCATCCAAATCATTTACATAAGTTGTAAAGAGTTAACTTTTCAGCATTGATCCTTGTGACACACTATTTGTTATATCTTGTCAACCTGAAAATCACCCATCATCTCTCTGCTTCAGATTAGCCAATCAATCAATCTTCTGTTCATGCCAATATGCTATCTCATTGATCATGAGCTTTTATTCTCCGCAATACCCACCATTGATCTGGCACTTTATTAAATGCCCTCTGGAACTTCAAGTACAGTACATCCACAGACTTGACCTCCTCAAATAAATCCAATAGATAATTTAAACATAATCTACTTTCCACAAACCCCTGCTTACTCTACCAAATTGCCTTGACCCCATTCAAGCACGCTGCTATAACTTCTTTTATTTAGATTAGATTAGATTACACGGGGAGAACGTGCAAACTCCACACAGTCAGTCGCCTGAGGCGGGAATTGAACCCGGGTCTCTGGCGCTGTGAGGCAGCAGTGCTAACCACTGTGCCACCGTGCCGCCCACAAATAATATCTTCTGACATTTATGACATGTTTAGCTAACTGGCCTGTGGTTTCCTAGTTTCTGTCTCCCTCCAAATTGAAATAACAGAGTTACACACAGAAATGTTTTCAATGTGGCAGAATCCAAAACATATACAACATATAAAATATATGCAAAGACAGCCAATAATAAGTCCAATAGGGAATTAAGGAGAAACTACTTTACCCAGAAAACGGTGAAAATGTGGAACTTTCTACCACAGCAAATGATTGAGGCAATTGGCACAGATGCGCTTAAGGGGAAGTTAGAAAAACATGAGAGCAAGGAATGGGAAAATATGTTGCTGGGATGAGATGAAGAAGGTTGGGAGAAGGCTCACATGGAGCATAAACATCTACACAGACCAAACCAAGTAGTTTGCTGCTGAGCTGTTATGTTGGAGGAAATCCTGAGAGACAGGATGGACATGTATTGGGAAAGGCAAGGACTGATTAGGGATAGTCAACATGGCTTTGTGTGTGGGAAATCATGTCTCACAAACTTGATGGAGTTTTTTGACGTAGTAACAAAGAGGATTGATGAGGGCAGAGCCGTAGATGTGATCTATATGGACTTCAGTAAGGCATTCAAGGACTTCAGTAAGGTTCCCCATGGGAGACTGGTTAGCAAGGTTAGATCTCACGGAATACAGGGAGAACTAGCCATTTGGATACAGAATTGGCTCAAAGATAGAAGACAGAGGGGGGGTGGTGGAGGGTTGTTTTTCAGACCGGAGGCCTGTGACCAGTGGAGTGCCACAAGGATCAGTGCTGGGTCCTCTACTTTTTGTCATCAGACTGGAGGCATGTGACCAGTGGAGTGCCACAAGGATCAGTGCTGGGTCCTCTACTTTTTGTCATTTACATCAACGATTTGGATGCGAACGTAAGAGGTACAGTTAGTAAGTTTGCAGATGGCACCAAAATTGGAGGTGAAGTGGACAGCGAAGAGGGTTATCTCAGATTACAACAGATGACCAGATGGGTCAATGAGCTGAGGAGTGGCAGATGGAATTTAATTCAGATAAATGCGAGGTGCTGCATTTTGGGAAAGCAAATCTTAGCAGGACTTGTACACTTAATGTTAAGGTCCTAGGGAGTGTTGCTGAACAAAGAGACCTTGGAGAGCATGTTCATAGCTTCTTGAAAGTGGAGTCACAGGTAGATAGGATAGTGAAGAAGGCATTTGTATACTTTCCTTTATTGGTCAGATTGGGGAGTCCAGAACTAGATTTCATAGGTTTAGGGTGAGAGGGGAAAGATATAAAAGAGACCTAAAGGGCAACTTTTTCACGCAGAGGATGGTACGTGAGCTGCCAGAGGAAGTGGTCGAGGCTGGTACAAGTGCAACATTTAAGAGGCATTTGGATGGGTATATGAATAGGAAGGGTTTGGAGGGATATGGGTCAGGTGCTGGCAAGTAGGACTAGATTGGGTTGGGGTATCTGGTCGGCATGGACTGGTTGGACCGAAGGGTCTGTTTCCATGCTGTACATCTCTATGACTCCAATGAAGGCTGGTAGGAAGATCAATGACATGACAGATGGAATTCAGTGCAGAAAGGAGTTACTTGCAGCATTTGGAAGAAGGAATGAAGAAAGACATTATCAGTTCAATTAAATAACTTGAGGCAGAGGGAGGAAGAGAGACAGACTAAGGAATGTTTGTGCATAAATCTTCAAAGGTGACCGGACAGAGCTAAAGAACAACACATATGGAATCGTGGGTTTTATAAATAAATAGAGATATGGAGTACAAAAGTCAGAAAGTTATGCTAATCCTATATAAAAAGTTGTTCAGTCCCAGCTGGACAATGGTGTCCAATTTTAAATACCAAAGGACATGAATCTCTGAAGGGAAATGTTTCCAGGGGTAAGGATAAATTGCAGAAACCAGAATATGGTAAAGAGGAGATTTGCAAGATGTTTTTAAGGCAACAAAGCTCTTACACAGAGTAAAGAAAGAGAAGCTGTTTCCAGTGTCTGAAGGGGTTATATGCAGAGATCTCGGATTTACACTGGACTAGAAAAGGCAAGAGGAAATGCACTTCATTTAATACAAAGATTTATTAGTCTGGTATTAGGGTTAGTAAGAGTTATTCGGATTGAATAATAATCGGAAACACGAAGTAAATTAGATAAATACAAAATATAATAAATACTGAAGGAAAACAAGAGAAGAGGAGAATGGTGGAACTAACTGCACTGATCCTCAGGCATTGATACAGATTTGATGGACCAAATTGCTGCCTTCTGTGCTGTATTATTCTCTAATAAGTCATCAAAAAGAAAATAATTGAATTTGTAGACAATCCTTTCTGATCTCAGGACATCCCAAAGCCAACAAAGCATTTTTCTCTTTGGAAGTTTCATCCCTATTTAATGCAGGCAAAATGGCGGCCATGTTGGTAAGACAAGAAGGTTCCATAAACTGCATTGAGATAAATAACCAATGTGATGCTGGTTGAAGGAGAGACATTGGGCAGCTCTCCTTTGAAATATTGCCATAGGATCTTCTTCATCCACCCAAAGGGCAGACTTAGCGTAAGCTTAATGTTTCAGCTGAACTTCACATCTATTCGAAGAGTACTGTTGTCACTCAGAGCCATACTGGAGTGTTCGTGTTAGATTACTGTGCTCAAGTTTCCAAGATCAGGTTTTATCGTAATGTCACTTGTTGTATGACTGCTGTCAACCAGCCCATCAAAACCAGTCACATTAGTTCATGGAGTTGATATAGCAACTAGATACTCCATTGGTGTTACGACAATGTACAGGAGGAGCAAGCAAAAGAAAATGATCACATCTACGAGCAGTAGGTTTCCAAAGCTTTCAACATGTATCTGAAACATATCACCAATCTGGAAAAATCAATTGCCATCACAAAAGGCATTTTAAAAAAAGCTGGTGTTCAATAGACAGGAATGTCAGATCAATACCTCCCCCTCAGAGAAGTTTTGAATGAATCAAATTATATGGAAAACAGACCAGTAGCAGAAAGATTATGTGCATCAGTAAAACATTATTGATCACTCTCTGTTTGTCCACCATGCCTGAACAAACAGGATTGCAGACTGCTTTAAAGGTTTGTGTGTCACTGGCATATTGCTGAGGGAAGTGAGGGCATCTCAAAGTGGATCCTTGTTTGCTTGCTTGGGGCTAGAAGTACATTTGGAGCAAAGCATGAGAACATCATCAAGTGTGTCAAAAAGCATTAGTCACCCTCTTTTGGTTCTACAAAGCGGCAATATTACGCAGCACAGTCAGGATTACAGCTCAGACCCATTAACTGTGAAAATATTGCTGCATGCTCCTCCAAGTTTATACTTATTTTTGCAAAGAGGTTAGGTTAATCATTGCAAGTGCAATATTGATAGTCCCTTGCAAACTACCATATTGAAACCATTATATCTTCAAGGACAGGAGGAGGTCATTTGGCCCATTGGGCCCGTGTCTACCCTTTGAAAGAGCTGTCCAAACAAATACCCTTCCTTGCTCTTCCCAAATAGCCTTGGTAGTTTTCCTTCAGGTATTTAGCCAATTTCCTTTGGAAAGCTGATAAGGAATAGGCTTCAAAAGCCCTTTCAGGAAATGCATTCCAGATCGCAATGACTCACTGAGTAAAATAAAATTCTCATCTTCATCACAGAATCATAAAATCCCTACAGTGTGGAAATGGGCCATTTGGCCCAACAGGTCCACACCAACCCTCCAAAAAGAGTAACCCACCCAGACCCATTTCTCTACCCTATTACTCTACATTTACCCCTGACTAATACACATAACCTAAACATCCCTGAACACTGTGGGTAATTTAGCATGGCCAATTCACCTAACCTGCACATCTTTGGAGTGTGGGAGGAAATGGGAGCACCCAGAGGAAACCCATGCAGACACGAGGACAATGTGCCAGACAGACAATCTCCCGAGGCTGGAATCAAACCCGGGTCCCTGGCGCTGTGAGCCACCATGCCACCATTGGTTCCACTGAGACAGCACATTTTATTACAAGACTAACCCAAACCAGGAAACTCCACAGATTCTTAGATATTAGTGCATCATGCAACTAAAGCCAAATGTAGCAGAGGCTGACAGCCATGATCATTGTAAGGGACCACATGTCACTTCCTTTGGAAAATGCTACATAGCTAAAAGTACCAGCACAGCTTTTGTAAATTAAAGGTCAAGTGGGATTGTTTGATGTCCAATTTAGCTACACGAGATTGCGTTCCTGTTTCATAACAGTGAGACTAACACAATGAGACAGGCTGGGCCCAAACTCTGAAGGTTAAGGAAATACTTGCATAGTAACTGTCTTTTGTATTTGCTTTTTAAATTGCAGTATTACAGATCCTTAAGGTGGTGCACTCAGAGGCATCCAGAAGCCTGTGGACAAGAAACAGCATCAAGAAATTCCCTCCCTCAAAGCATAGAGGTTGTACCTATACCAGATGAACCGCAGTTCAAGGCAGTTCACCACCACCTTCTCAAGGGCAATGAGGGATAGCCGTAAATGCTGTGCCAGCCAGTGACATCCACATTCCATGAATGAATTTCAAAAAAAATCTCTCATCCTCCCTCTCTGTGAGTGCAAAAGACACCACTCAGTGCACTAGTAATAAAGTAAATCAAAAGAAGAAAAGACTAAGGTCCACCTGAATCGAAGATCAACCATCGCTTGGAGGACAACAGCGGGTCATTGTTGACTTGATTTATACAAAATGTGGTAGAGTGGCCAAGAATGTGTTGGAATGGACAGGTCAAGAGATAAAGGAAGGGGTTCAGCACAACATCAAATTATCTCCCATTGACATTCAATGGCATTACCACCACGGAGCCTCCCATTAGAAAACATTCAAAGACAATCAGAAACTGACTTGTGCCAGCCATATAAACACTTTGACAACAAGAGTAGCTTAGAGAATGGAAATTCTGCAGCAAGTAACTCACTTCTTGTCTTACCATTATCTGTCCATCATCTACAAGGTACAAGTTGAGAATTTGATGGAATGTTTCCTACTGGCCTGGATAAGTGCACCTCCAAGAAACACTCAAAAAGCTTGACACCATCTGAGACACTTGACTGACACCCCATCGCCACCTTAAGTATTCACACCCTGTTATCCTGATGCACAGTGGCAGCTGGACATACACCTTCAAGATGACATTTCGTAAATCACCAAAGTACCTTCCAAACGCGCAACCTTGACCACACAGAAGGACAAGGCATGGAAACCTAATATCTTCAAGTTCTCTCCAAGTGACAGACCATTCTGACACAGGACCACATCACTGTTCCTTTACGGTCACAGTCATACAGCATGGAAACAGATCCTTTGGTCCAACTCGTCTATGCCAACCAATTTCCCAAAATTAAATTAGTCCCACTTGCCTGCATTTGGCCCATATCCCTCTAAACCTTTCCTATTTATGTACCTATCCAAATGTCTTTTAAATGTTATAGCTATATCAAAATCCTGGAACACCCTTCCAAACCGCATTGTAGGCATCCCTCCACCACATGGACTGTAGCATTTCAAGAAGGCTAATCATCATCATCTTCTCAATAACTAGGGGTGGGCAGTAAATGCTGGTCTAACCAGCAATGCCAAAATCCCAGGAATGAATTACGGAGAGCTGAGGTGTGATGAACTCAGAAGGTGGAAATAGTCAGGTCTTGCTGATGGTGCAAACATCAGGTAAGAACCCAATCACTGGTGAAGGCAAAGTCACCACCGTCAGCCCAGATAAATGGGGAGGGTTGGCAGCAAGAAGGGCATGCAACTACAAAACATAATCCGCCAAATCCAGAAACTATAGTTGACACAGTAATCTATGTAAAATGGGAGGAGTCAAAAGACAAAAAAGTGAATTAAGTTATGGCACAAGTGTATGGTTGGAAGCTCATCTCCGAATCAGATATAATGCCGAGATTGCGAATGATCTGATTTAGTCTTGAATATTGACTTGTAAAAGAGATAACCAGCAGCAAGGCAATGGAGTTTAGACCAGGGAGCAAAAACAATGGTTTCCATCTTCCCAATATTTGTTGAGGGAAATTTCAGATCATCCTGCACTGGATGCTAGGTTAACAGTCTGATAAATCAGGAGGGCGAGTGAAGGAGTAGGAGAACGAAAGGAAAAGTGGGAGGTGAAGGAGGAGAAGGAGAAGGATAGACAGACAAACAGGTAGATGATGGAATGAGGTCAGTGCAGTGTCAGGTAGGTTGACAACAGCAGAGAAACTTTAGAAAAGAATGGTGTGGTCATCACAGCAGGCATATTGAGACGGAGAAGGACAAGAAGGGAAAATTTCTTATATTGCACATAGAGGTTGTATGCCATCAGAAAGTGTTCAGATACTCAAAGAACAACTGCAACATGATGTGAATTGCTATAAATTGATGTAAATTTCTGATAATGTTCCTTTGGTTGGTCAATGTATTGATATAGTGAGGAGACCCTGCATAAATGCCATTAGAAAGAAGCCACTCAAAGACAGAGTGGAGAGTACATGTTGAGGAAAACCATGAAGTCCAGAAGTCAAAATTTCAGAAGAATTGGAACTGGCGTGGGTATGTTCGCCGAGCTGGGAAGTTGATTTGCAGATGTTTCATCTCCTATCTAGGTGACATGTTCAGTGCTTTGGTTCCTCCTGTGAAGCGCTACTGTAATGTGTCTGTGTATTTGGTTCCATTCCTGCCGCTTCCGGTTGCTCGTTGTAATGGCCGGTATATTGGGTCCAGGTCAATGTGCTTGTTGATAGAGTTCGTGGATGAATGCCATGCTTCTTGGAATTCTCTGGCTAGTCTCCGCTTTGTTTGTTTTATGATCGTTGTGTTGTCCAAGTCAAATCTGTCATCTGTGCGCATGGCTATTAGGGACTGTTAACCGTGGTGTTTAGTGGCTAGATGGTGTTCATGGATGCAGATTGTTAGTTCTTTTTAGAATTAGAATTAGAATTCCTACAGTGTGGAAACAGGCCCTTCAGCCCTACAAGTCCACACCACCCCTCTGAACAGTATCCCACCCAGACCCATTACCCTACATTTCTCCTGACTAATGCACCTAACCTATATATCTCTGAACACTGCGGACAATTTAGCATGGCAATTCACCTAACCTACACATCTTTGGGCTGTGGGAGGAAACCGGAGCACCCGGAGGAAACCCACACAGACAAGGGGATAATGTGCAAACTCCACACAGACAGTCGCCCGAGGCTGGAATTGAACCCGGGTCCCTGGCACTGTGAGGTAACAGTGCTAACCACTGAGCCACTGTGCCACCCCCCACAGTGTTTGTGGATAAGGATTGTTAGTTGTCGGCCTGTTTGTCTTGTGTAGCGTTTCGCCCACCCACTAAATGCCATGACCAGCTATCCCAAATTCGATGGGGGTAACACAACAATCATAGGACAAGCTAAACAGAGGACAGCCAGAGAATTCCGAGAAGTATGGCACTCATCCACAGGCTCCATCAATAAGCACATTGACCTCGACCCAATGTACCAGCTACTACAACAAACAACTGGAACCGGCAACCGGAAACAACAGGAATGGAACCAAATAAATTCCAGAAGACACTATATGGCAGCACTTCACAGGAGGCTCCAAAGCACTGAAGATGTCACCCAGACAGAGGACAAAACATCTGCAAGTCAACTTCCCAGTTCAGCGAACACACCCACGACCACGACAACCGGCACCCGAGCCCAAGTCTTTACACAAACCTCGAATTGGAACTGGATCTGAAAAAGAAAGGAGTCGATGTTGCAAGAGAAGGGTGGTCCTGTCTCGGTTATAAGCCTTTGTTTTATCTTTCCCTTCCAGACATTAATATCAGTCTTTCATAAATTTCCAACATTTTCAGTTTGGAGCAGGCACTGGAATATTTCCTTGAAGCTCCAGGAAAGTATGTTGTTGTAATCTTCTCGACAGGATTATAGTGAGCCCATACTTAGTTGTAGTTACTTTCTGGAAAATAGCATTGTTAAGTAAATCGAATTGCTCCATTAAAACAAATATAAAAACTGCAGTTTGGTTTTGTGGCACCATCATCATGAGAGAAACATTATAGCCTCGAAGTTAATAAATTCATGTATTGCTAAATGAAATAACTCCAACTCAGACTCTCTCCAAATCTCCCAGTCCCCAACTTGAGCTCTTGTCACACTCTGATCCTGCACCTGGTTCCATTCAAAGTCCAGATCTGATCTGGTCAGAAGGCAGGGCACTGCGTTTGTGAAAATGGGGGTCCTAATGATATGGAAGTGCTGAGCTGGTCTGATAAAATCCAGGTTTGATACTAAAATAATTACTGAAACTGTTCCTTCATCCTCTTGAGGAGGCCTCAAGCACATGCAAGATTTTAGGAGAAGGAAGAGACAAGATGGAGCACTTTCAAAAAATATAAATTATAACAGCTCGAGCACAGCACTCTGCACCATCAGGAGCTCTGTTTGTACAAGCCCAGCTCCAGATAAGATCTGGACCAAGGTCAGGATCGAGAAGCAAGAAGTCTGGCAAGGAGTGGGGCCAGGAAGGAGGGGTGTTGGAAACAGGTAAGAAGCCATGGGGTGTAGAACCAGGAAGGGGCAAGATGCTGAGAGTTACTGCTGGAGAGGGGAAGGTACAGGCCATGGTTGGCAGGGCCAGAGAGAGGGAAGATACAGCTTTTCGTAGGGCCATGGACGAGAAGGAAGAAGGGGCATAGGCTACAGATTGTAGGGAAATAGTACTACACAAAAACATCAAAAGTATTCATGTTTTCAACCATGAATTAGCCAATAGCTCTCATGTGAGGCAGAAGGGCACTGGTTCGAGTCCCACTCCACAGATTTCTACACAAGATCGAGGCTGACATTCCAGAGCAAAACTGAGGGAATGCTGTACAGTTGGCACCATCTGTCTGCAACCACCACCACCACCCATCCTGCTCTCAGTCTGACAGGCAAAGTTCCTTAGCACTATTGGGAAGAGTCACGGAGTTCTCGGTTGTATTGTTGTCACTATTTTTAGGATCTTGCTGTGTACAAATTGGTCGTCATGATTTCTGCTTCGCAATGATGGATACACTTCAAAATTAGTTTGAAACATCTTGAGTTTGTAAGAGGCACTATAAAAATTAGAGTTCTATCTTTCATCAGAAAATATCTCTGACTAAGCCATCATTTGCAAAGTTAAAAGCTCTGAAAGATACTCAATGGTTTTGCAAGTATACATTTAACACACAGCGCAGACAAGATTCAACTGTCAAATAAAAAAAGTCTTTCCACTCCTTTACAAACAGTGAATAACCAGAGAACAAAGTAACTATTCTTTTATAAAACCTCACCAAAGACCGAAAAACAAATAAAGTGCAGTCTGATATAACCAAAAGTGATGGATAAGGAACAGAAAATTCAAAACCAATTATCTTGGTTTCAAAACCATTAAGTCGTTTTACATCACACAAATGTCTCCAGTCTCAGTAGATCTCAGCAGTTTTTCTGTCTGGTTTAGTGAGGATAAAGCCCAAGGTTCAGAAGCCAGCTGTCAGTGGAGAGGCTCCAGCACAGAATAAATAAAGCTTTCACTCATTGTTTTCACCAACCCTCTCCTATCTCAGTGGCTCTGCTCCTCAAGGATCCGTGGTCTATAATCTCACTGTGCAAATATAACCATTGTAGCAGCCAAGAAAATCCTTCTAAGAAGAGACAATGAGCATGAACATGGTGTGCTGTCTTGACAACATTCCAGCAATGCTCAAACTCAACTCAGAGTTTTAACTTATTTTTTGAATGCAGACTTCACTTGAATTAATTGGTCCAGAGATGAATGGTATTCGTAACTGCTTTACTTAAATGCTGATAGTTTGATACAAGTGAGAGTGGTATGCATGACCATTTCAGAGTTGAGAGTAATTTACATGAGTATTGATCTGGAATCCCACATGAGTAAGGACAGTAGGTTTACTTCTCTAAAATGGTCGTGAATTTCAGAACTTCTGCAGCACAGCAAGGGGCTATTTGTCACATCAGATCTTCGCTAGGTCTCAAAATAAGAAAACCACTCGAGTCATTCTCCCACCTCCTTTCAGCAACCATGCACACTCTTCCTCTTTCACAGAATTGTCTAATTTCCTTCTGAAAGCTTCAAGTCACATGACTTTGTCCATGCTCTTCGTTTAGTTTTATATCTGAACCATTCACTGCTTAAAAAAGCTTTTCCTCATAGTCATACAGCAGAGAAACAGACCCTTCAGACCAACTAGCCCATGCTGACCATATTCCCAAACTAAACTAGTCCCATCACTTTTGTTTCATCTACTAATTTCCCTAAATCTGTGCCCTCTTAATCTCTATCTTTCTATAAGTGAGAACAGTTTCATCCTAGTGGTTCTGGGTCTGAACCAGTTGTTTTTTTTTAAAAAAAGACAGTCCCAACAGTTTCACAGTCACCTTTCACAGACATCTATTTTTCTAAAGATTAGCACTGATATCATGCAGGAAATATGACAGCCAACTTGTTTTGTAGCAAACTCCCACAGCAAAGTGACAATTATCGGGTAGTCTATAGTGACCTTGACTGAAGGCCAAATTTTGGAAGAACACCCTTATTTTTCTCCAAATGCCGCCACTATCAATCATCGAGTAACTTTCTGCATCCACTGAAGGTGCTGACAGGGTCTCAGTTTAGTTAAGTCTTACTTGAAGAACAGCAGTCTCAGCAATGTGGCATCTCCTCAGACCTGCACAATAGACCCTACCTAGATTTTGCACACTGGTTTCCTTTTTGTTTGAGCCTAACGCTCAGTTGCTTCAGGAGACAAACATGTTCCCCACTGAAGTACAGCTGGCAACTACATCAACAATTTACATTTATACAGCACCTTTAAGATAGAGAAAGCAGAAATAAAATTTGGCAACTTGCCTGTTGAGATGATTTAGGCAGGTGAAGAAAAGCTTGGTTAAAAAGCATACAGTAGATTCCAAGCAGCATCTTAAAAGCAGAGAAGCAATGAAGATTGGTGTGAAAATTCAAAAAAGATTATCTGCAAACATTTTAAAGCTGTACAGTAATCTTCCTGATTTCTTTATGCAGCAGATGGTGTTTTGTGTGTCAGGAGAACACAAACTCAAATTAAGCAGCACCACTTAATTACTGCTTGCTGGTATAAGCACTTTGTTTCACTGTTTCTCACGAACAGCAGCTTTCTCAGAAGTAGACAGGGTCACAGAGAGAATACAGTCAAACCAAGGGGCAACAGGAAAATATCAAGTCATCAAGTTAGACAGTTGTGGGTTCAGGCCCCAACATGGGACCCAAACACTAAAGTTAGACTTCCATCCTGTGGAATACAGTAAAGGCCCATTGTTTGTGTAACTGCTTTTTGCAATTGTGCTTAAATTGTTTTGTTCAGAGAGAATCCAATCTCCTCCCATCCATGTTTTTGAATAAATGAAGTTGAAGAAATGTTGGAGAAAAGACTAGCAGCTAACAGAGGAGGAATCCCAAAGTCTTTAGTAGGCATATTAAACAATGATTAAAGGAGGAGGGCCAATTAGAGACCAAAAGGTGGATTCACACATGGAGGCAGAGACATGGCTGAGTTGTTAAATAAGTAATTTGCATTTGTTGTTAACAAAGAGGGAAATACCTCCCTGACCATGGTGACAATTGAGGAAGCGTTGTCGCTAGAAAGGTTCAAATTAATGAAGAAGTCTTGCATAGATTATTGGCACTTCAGGTTGACAAATCACTGGGATTGGAAGACCTGCATCCAAGGATTTGGAAGGAAGGAAGGGCAGAAACTATAGAGGTGCTGCCCATAATCTTAATCTTCCCTGGACCTAGGGGAAGTATCAAAAGACTGGAGAGTTGCAAACATCATGGCCTTGTTCAAGAAAGGTTAAGGATACGCCCAGCAATTACAGATCAGCTAGCTTAACTTCAGTGGTGGGAAAGCTTCTAGAAAAAAATTATTTGAGGTAGAATTAATAATCTCATGGAAACATATGGCTTGATTATGTGAAATATTGTGTTATGAGATATTGCCTTATAGGTTACCTTTATTAACTCACTCACCATCTCACTGTATTCATTAATACCGGGTTTCCATAATTTCATTCATAACCCTTTACTAACCATTATTTACTACAACACATCTTCATTCATTCATAAAACTGCGGTTCTGTAGTATATTTTACTATCCAAATTTAAAATCAACTCTTTCAAACCCATTATTGCATTTTCACACCCTATCACCCTTGCCATAAGTAGTATTTACCTCTGAATAAGTCTAACAGACAGAATAATATCATCCCCATCAAGTCTCCACAAAATATTGTAATATTAATTAGCTCTTACTAACCACCTCCTGGACCTGAATAGATTCCCCCATTCATAACTACCCGTTAAATACCTTTCAAATGGGCCATTATCCCTTTAAGAAACTAACTGACAAAACATCGCTTCCATGAAATTGCACGAATGAATGAATGAAACTCACACCCACAAATAGTAAATAAATCTGAAAACCCAGCTGCAGTAATCAATTTAATATCCTTTATCCTTTTATTAAGTACAGGCACAATTTGTAACTTATTTACAGCATGTAGGCATTGCATTTTTACTAACATTTACTAACTAGGAGAAAGTGAGGACGCAGATGCTGGAGATCAGAGTCAAAAGGTTTGGTGGTGGACAAGCACAGTCAGTCAGTCAGCATCTGAGGAGCAGGAGAATCGACATTTCAGGCATAAGTGTGACAGCGTCCTGATGAAAGGCTTTTTCCCGAAACATCAATTTTCTTGCTCCTTGGATGCTGCCTGACCTGATGTGCTTTTCCAGAATCACTCTAATCTTGACTGTTTCAGGCATAAGCCTCATTCCCGATGAAGGATTTACTCCCGAAACATCGATTCCCCTGCCCCTCGGATACTGCCTGGCCGGCTGCACTTTTCCAGTGCCACACTCTTCAACTAACATTTGCTAACTTAAAAGACAAAAGAACTAACACATTTTGATTCGGCAAGCAGACTTGCAGACACTGAATCCCATCAGAAGTAACAGCCAGCACTTAGCACATGTTTTAACCCATCTGCTGTCTCCCAGGACAGAAGTCCCTCAAATCTATGTATAATATAGATACAAAAATGTAACACCATAGTAATGAAATTTTAATATATGTCAGATTTGTGTATAAAGGGGCTCTTGTAAGAACTGTATTTCAGGATTCTATTGCCACCTCAAACCTGTGCTGTAATTGCTGAATAAAAAAGGCTATTTTTGCCACTCATTGATTCCAGTCATTGTTTGAACACGATCCCACAATTAGGAAGAGTCAGCATGCATTTCTAAAAGGGGAAATCATGTTTAAATAACTTGGGGTTTTTGAAAGAGGTAAGACAAATATTAATAAGGGTAACACCTATTACATGGTATATGTGGATTTCCAGAAGGCACCTGATACAAATGTCACACAACAGATTTGAGGAAAGTTACAGGTTATAGAATAAAAGGGACAGTAGCAAAGTGAATCCAAAATTAGCTGAAAATTAGGAAAAAGTAGCTAATTGTCAATGGATATTTTTTGGGCTGGAGGAAGGCTTGTGGAGAAGTTCACCTGGGCATTGGGACTCTTTGTTTTTTAACGAAATATTAATGACCTGAATCTTGACATGCAGGAGACATTTTAAAAGTTTGCAGCTGACATAAAACTTGGACAAATTGTAGACAGTGAGGGGGACAGTGTGGAACTCCAAAAGGAAGTTGACAAGTTGGTGGAGCTGAAGAGTGTGAAAGCACAGGTGGTCAGGCAGGATTCTCCTGTTCCTCGGATGCTGCCTGACCTGCTGTGCTTTTCCAGCACCACATTCTTCAACTCTGATCTTCAGCATCTGCAGTCCTCACTTTATCCAAGGTGGTGGAGCCGGATGAGACTCAATAAGGAGAAGTGAGAGGTGATAGTTGAAAAGATAATGAAAGACAATATAAAGCAGGGAGTACAATTCTCAAGACAGTGCAAGAGTACAGAGAACTGCATGTATAGGTGCACAGATTTGATATTGGCAGGACAGGCGGAAAGAGCAATTAGTAAAGCATACAGTGGCCTCAGCTTTATTAATAGGGGTAATGAATATAAGCGGAGGGAAGGATGCTGAACATATATAAGACACTTGTTAAACCTCAGCTAGAATACAGAGGAAACTTGATTATCCGAATATCAATTATCCGAATTTCGGATTATCCAAAGAAAATCTCAGGGTCTCAATGGAAACATTACATCAAAGAGGTGTATCAACACTGATTACATCTTTTGCTTACAATGATTAAAAATGAACTTGGCTTACTGAAATGCTGCCAAGAACAGCCCTGGACATCAATGGCAGCCCAGGCACCGTCTCCAAATGACTGACCACCCACCCTCTCTCTCCCCACACAGTTCTACACAGGGGTGTACCCTAAACCCCTCTTCCCCAGATAATCTCTCCAACATTGTCCTGTACAAGGCAAAGATGGAACCTTTGCCTATTAAAAGTTGCATGTGTATGCACATGTGTGTTACTTTGGGACTCACTACCCAAAAACAGCATGGGATGCGGACAGGGGGCAAACAGGGGCAGGGGTTGAGGTGGATGGGTAGCAGGGAATCGCGTGTGGAGTGCTGCTGCCTAGTCTCCTGAATAGGGAGCGGACATAGCAAGTGCTCGCTGTGTCAATCCCATTGAACTGATGGGGGGGATGGGGCAGGAAGCTTCAGCAATGCTACAGGTCCCTTACACATAAGCGTGTGTCTGCTCAGAAACAAACCCTGAGACAGAGAGGGAGCAAGGCAGGCATAGCGAGGAAAAAGGAAACTTCAGAAAACTCCAAGCCCCAGAGGAGAGGCATTGAATCGGTTAACCGAATAATCAATTGTCTGAAAGAAATACTGCCCGCCCATCTCGTTTGGATAGTCAAGGGTCCTCTGTACTGTGTACAGGTGCACAGAGTCATAGAGATGTACAGCACGGAAACAACTCGTCCATACCGACCAGATATCCTAACCCAATGTAGTCCCATTTGCCAGCACTTGGCCCATATCTCTCTAAACTCTTCCTATTCATATATCTATCCAGATGCCTTTTAAATGTTGCAATTGAGGTGCCACATTATAGGAAAGATGTGAAAGAATTGGACAGAATGCAGAAGTGATTTACAAGAACAGCTCCAGGAAAGAGAAACTCCACCTATAAAATAGATTGAAGAAATATTGAAGAACACTTCCAACAGTGATCCTAGAAAAGAATGAAGAGGCTATTCTCAGTCTGATCCCAGAGGTCTTCACTGCTTTAAGATATGCCTCCCCACTCCCAGTGTCCCTGTTTTCTGGATACAAAGTTGCCTGTGAGGAGAAAGTAAGCACTGCAGATGTTGGAGATCAGAGTCAAAGAATAGCCAGTCAGGCAGCATGCAAGGAGCAGGAGAGTCGAAGTTTCAGGTATAAGATGAAGAGTTAATGCCCAAAACGTTGACTCTCCTACTCCTCGGATGCTGCCTGACCAGGTGTGCTTTTCCAGCACCAAACTCTGACTCTACAAAGTTGCCTGTGCCACTACTCTGGCAATACTCTGCAAACTCCCAGTCACTCTCAGAGCAGAGGGTCAGAAATCAGTCAACTTTCTCTGTCCTATTTATGCCAATAATTTGTACTTATGCATTTTCTAAAGGCAGGAAAACATTGCAAGGTACTGCACAGATTTTTTTTATTCATTCATGGGATGTGGGTGACTTTGGCTGGATCAACATTTTTTGCCCATCCCAACTTGTCTTGGAGAAGTTGGAGTTGAGCTGTCCTGTTGAACTGTTGCAGTCCATGAGCTCTTAGGACATCCTTAATGCTGGCAGAGGACTTCCAGGATTTTTACCCAGCAACACTAAAGGAATGTGCAAATATGTTTCCCGAAGTTAAATAAAGGTCTGCAGCATGGTGGCTCAGTGGTTAGCACTGCTGCCTCACAGCTCTGGGAACCTGGATTTGGTTCTAAAAGCCTCAGGTGACTGTGTGTGTGGAGTTTGCACATTTTCCCAGTGTCTGTGAGAGTTTCCTTCAGGTGCTCCAGTTTCCTCCCACAGTCCAAAGATGTGCAGGCTAGATGGATTAGCCATGGAAAATGCAGGGTTACAGGGACAGGATAGGGAGTGTGGATCCAGGTGATACACTCTTCAGAGGGTCCATGTGGACTTGATGAGCTGAATGGCCTGCTTCCTCACTGTAAGGATTCTAAGATTCACTCCCCATTGTAAAACCTGAAGTGGAGTGGTATAGTTTTCAGCTCAATTCACAATTGCTCAGGTGATAGTGAAACAGTCCGTAACTGCAAGAAATAAGATTGGACCTAGTCTGAGAAGAGGAACATAGTGAAAATCAAAAGAACTGCAGATGCTGTAAATCAGAAAGAAAAACATAAGTTGCTGGAAAACCTCAGCAGGTCTGGCAGCATCTGTGAAGGGAAATCAAAGTTAGCGTTCCAGGTCTGGTGACCCTTCCTCAGGAACATAGTGGTTATGCTAAGTGATGACCCACCTCGAATTGGAGAGCACTTCCACTTGACCTTCAATTGCATTACTGTTGTCAGACCCATCGGCATCCTGGGTGACACTACAGAATGGAACTGGAGAAGCCACATTAAGATTGTGACTCCAAGAATGCTTCATAGATTTTTTTATTCTGCAGTGTGTGTCGTTTTGGAGTTCACAAAGTCAGCCAATCAAAAGGATCAGTCCAAAGTGTGATGGATCAAGGCTCCGCATTCCTGGATACAGATAGATCCAGTAACAGAAGAAACCAAATATTATGTCAAGCAAAGCAACCTGCTGCATTCACATCCCACCCACTAGTTTAAAATCTACTCCTATTGGTGCACTCAGGCTGCAGTATGTATCATCAGCAAATAGAGAATTTATTCAGTAATTCTAGGATGCATGTTGTTCAGATTACACCTGCAAGCTGGACAAACCAGTTGGGTTTAATTGCTTTCTTTTTTTAAAATATCCTCCACCAATCCCACGGCACTTTCCTTGTTCTGAGCTCTTCACGTCAAGCCACTATTCAATGGTTTATTTCCTGGAAACATCAGCCATGCTCCTAAGTCTGCAAATGAATAAATGTGAAAGTAACAGATGCACAGACAATTCAAGTGCTGAACTTCCAACCAAAGGCAACAGATCAATGAGGCACTAGTGTGTCCACCACCCAAACCCAAGATTTCTTTAGGGAAGATGGTGCCTGTCCTCCTGTGCTTTTCCAGCACCATACTCTTGACTGCCTTATTTTGCTGGTAACTCTGGCCAGATTCAATTCCTGGAAGTTATATCACATGATTTCTTACGTCCAACCAACCACCTCCATTCCCCTCCATCTTCCCATCATTGGGCAATTAACCTGACCTTCCTTGCAGTTCGCCATCTTTGCACAAAGATAGAATGAACAGATTCTGCTGTTCCTTGAATTGCCACTTGGTAGTCAAGCAGCCAAAATCCTGAACTCAAAAGAAAGACTACGAGAAACATTTTTTAAATGCTTGATTGATTTTTCTTTTGAATTGCTCAGCTCAACGTCTTTAATCCCTAGAGACTCCTGGACCATTCTGAAAGGTTAGGGGCCTTCCTTCCCTAGCCCTTCCCTAAAGAAAAAAAAAGACAATGAAGGACACAAATAACAACAAGAGATGGAGTTCATCTCCAAGTCCCCTGCAACTGTGTGTAAAAACCCTCTTTTACAGACTGAGATGCTCAGCTGCATCCCAAATCATCTTGTTGCATCAAGTTAATGCTGCCAAACAGTCACATACACTAATGTTATTCGAGAACCCAGTCTTTGGCAACTAATCATAAAACTGCACCCTGGCACCATGCCCCAACCACCACACAGCTGCCACTACCAGAATAGCATGGTTTATACAGACACTGGGTCTTTTGAATGCCTTCATTTATTGCAACAGATATATAGCAAAGAATGTTTATGTAAGCATGTCTACTTTTTTCCAAATAATCATCCAACCAACACAATAATAGCAGTCTTTTCTGAGCACATTAGCCCAACATTTCAAATTCAAACATTTTTTAAAACCTTAAACCACTTCTACATTCATACTTACTAAGCATAAAACTGGTTTAAAAATAGCTGGTACAGCAAGACGCTGACATTGCATTGCCCTGACAATCATTACTGGGATGTTTAAACCGTGATGCTTTACGATTAGTTGCCAATGACTGGGTTCTCGAATAACATTCATGTATGTGACTGTTTGGCAGCATTAACTTGATGCAACAAGATTATTTGGGATGTAGTTGAGCATCTCAGTCTATAAAGGAGGACATTTACACATATTCCTGATGAAGAGCTTATGCTCCTTGGATGCTACCTGACCTCCTGTGCTTTTCTAGCACCACATTTTTGACTCTGATCTCCAGCATCTGCAGTCCTCCCTTTCTTCAAACTTGAACCTCAGTGCCTCAGTGACCTTTCTCTAATTTTAAAAACTTCATATCTTTTTTCTGGGTTCCACCACCAGAGGATCCCAACACCTTAAATGCTTCCAGTTCTTTAAACAACTTGATTAGAAGTTGCTGCAATTATCTGAAGTCGAGGAAATTCAAGCCAGGTTTATGCAACCTGCTCACATATTTCAACTCTAATTCTGATATCATTGTGCTAATGGCGTGCTGTGCTCCTCTGAAGGGCTGATGCATTCTGACTTGAAGCGAGTGCACTGAACTGAAGGCAATGCTTTAATTGGGGTCTGACCAGGCTCAGTATAACAAAAGCATTAATTTTCCACTTTGTTTTTAATTCAGTCATAGGATGAGAGTGTTGCTGGCCAGACCAGCATTTATTGCCCATCCCCAATTGTCCAGAAGGCTGTTACATGTCAACCACATTGCAGTAAAGGACATTACTGTCTGCCAACTTTCTTGAGATAAAGACCAACATTCTATTTGCCTTCTTGATTATTTCTTGTACTTAGGCACTAATTTTTAATCACTTATGCACAAAGCTCTTTGCTCCTCCACAGCTTATAGGCTGTCACCATTAAAAGAATGACGAGGCACAAGGTAGATAACTCACAGTTACTCTGAAGTCCATCTGCAGCTTTCACACTCACCTTCTCTATGCCCCTTTGCAATATTCTCCTTGCTTTATCCTTTCAAAGTGATGCACTTCCCATTTTGTTTTCATCCACATCATTAATACAAACATGGCAAAAACATTAGGCCCAGAACATATCCCGGGGGAACACAACTTACCAGAGTACATTCCTTTGTAACTTTACCTGTCAAATGAAGAATGAACCTAGGATTGAAAGGTCAGCTATTGCTGCTTCAATAGGTTTATCTCCCTCTATCCTGACACTGCAACACACCCATCTTACAAGGAAGTACAAAAATCTTGTGCATCAGCCTGAACAGAAATTGGAGAATAGGGAGCAAAACTTCTGGAACTTGCAAACTATCATACTTCTACTGGAACTGCACTTCAACAATGCCACCAACAATGCATTCCAACTACGCTTCCAAACCCAAAGGTGAATAGAACAATTTCAGAATATTTTCCAACTGCTTGCTGCCTTCAATGTTTTGTCATACCCCTCCTTGTGCCCTAGACAAATTATATAATTAGTTCTCGTCCTCTGTCCTTTCCTCCACAGTCCCACAACTTTTTCCAATTCAATTATTTATCCAATTTCTTTTTTAAAAATGTAAGTAAATCTGCTTCTAACATCTTTTCAGGCAGTTTATTAAAATAATAACACTTTGCTGCAGAAAAATATTTTAATCTCCTCTCTGGTTCATTTGAGCATTACCTTCAAGTTATGGTGGCACAGTGCCTCAGTGGTTAGCACTGCTGCCTCATAGTTCCAGGGACCCCGGCTCGACTCCACCCTCGGGCGACTGTCTGTGTGGTGTTTGCATGTTCTCCCCATGTCAACACGGGTTTCCACCCACAGTCCAAAGATGTGCAGGTTAGATGGATTGGCCATGCTAAATTGCCCATAGTGTCCAGGGTCGTGCAGGCGAGGTGGATTAACCATGGGAAATGCAGGGTTACGGGGATAGGGTGGGGTTGTGGGGGGGGGTTGAATCTGGGGGAATGCTCTTCAGAGGGTTGGTGTGGACTTGATGAGCCAAATGGTCTGCTTCCACACTGTAGGGATTCTATGAAATCATTTAAACACCTTAGTTGAATCTTGATGAGCAACAAGGCCCATCTCTGAACAGTAGATTAGAAAAACAGGTTAATAAATAAACTTGATGAGCAATTCAGAGTGAGAAGAAAAAAACTAGTGTCCCCTCTCCTCTTCCAACCATTGTTCTCCTTTCAAAATTCAAGAACATGAGAAACAGGAATAGCAGAAGACAATTTGGCGCATGGAGTGTGCTCCACCATTCAATATGACCATGGCTGAACTTTGGTTTCAACTCAGTTGTCCCATCTGCTCCATATACCCTGATATTTTCTCAGGCAATCTGTCTAACCAGAGCCTTAAATATATTCAATACTCTGGGATCGAGAATTCTCAAGATTCCCAAAAGTGAAGTCATTTCTCCTCATCTCGCTCCTCAATGGATTGATCCCTTATCCTGACTGTGCCCCAACAACCTCCATGCTTTAGATTCCCTGAACATGGAAATCATCTCTCAGCATCTACCAGATTAAACCCTTCAGACCCTACCTAGAGGTGCCAAGGTGGGTAACTAATTGAGTGAGTTGAGATATGAGAATGTGGGTGTACTATACCTTTAAGAGAGTAAAAGCTAGCAGTGATAGCACCAAGTGTTCTCAATAAGACATAATGCAATATGTGCTCCAGTTACTGGGGTAGCTTGTTGCCTGGAAACGGCAAAACAGATCCAAATTAGCCAATCAATTTAAATTATACCCTGAAAAATACCAAATTCAATCAAGTTTGAACTGAATATATTCACAATCTTAAAAGCCAATGAGATAATCCGATGCTCTGGGGGATAAGACAGGGGAGATATTGAACAGCTGGAAGGAGAATTTCCACCAGACCAACAGCTGTAGACTGCTAGTCAGAACTCCCTGAGAGGTTAGCACAAAGTTTGCAGAGAGAAAAACCTTAAAACTGACCTGGGGAGCAAATCTACTGACAAACGTAAAGAGAAGATTCAACCACTGGCTGATGTTAAAATTTGAATTTTTCTGTAAATCTTAATTGGGAGTTTTATCGGACAAGTTCTATAGAGGGAAGGTAAAAGATAGGTTAGAGGAAGGAATTGTAAATAGTTGTTAGTTAATTATTCTCTGTTATACTTTAAGAAATAAAGTTGTTAATTATTTCTTTAAATAGTTCGTGGCCTCTCGAATTTTCACAGATTACTGCACGGGATAAAGCTTTTCTGTGTTGCTGGTTTAAATTAAGCAGGAGGGTTTACCCAGTGTCTTAACAGTTGGCCCTGCAGGAAAACTGACCCCTTTCTCCTTACCTCCTTGCTAATTAAGTTTGGACAAGATGATTCTTGGGTGACTTTCTCATGCCAGCACCAATTCAGACCCTGATAAATTAATAGCTAATTGCTGGCCTCAACTCACCACTTCTCTTGACCACCTATAGGCAGATGATCAGGAAGGTTGGCTAATTACCCAACTGAGAAATCATGGCAATCTGATTGCCAGGGTAGGGGTCTTCAAATTGCCCCAATCTGAGAGTACTTAAAGGCAATTAGTATGGTCAAGGGGGTTGCCTCCAACTGCTCTTG
The DNA here is from genome assembly GCF_004010195.1 of Chiloscyllium plagiosum. NCBI lineage: Eukaryota > Metazoa > Chordata > Chondrichthyes > Orectolobiformes > Hemiscylliidae > Chiloscyllium > Chiloscyllium plagiosum. The sequence continues at coordinate 42,987,578 of NC_057712.1, forward strand.
TTCCCATAAACCCTACTCTGCAAGAGGAGTAAAAAAGGCATTCTCACTGATAGATCACCTGAAGAATAGACGTTTGGGGCTATAAGCTTCCAGCTTCTGATTGGTTAATAACCTCTAGTGACTTGGCATGCCACTTCCAAGCAAATTGTCTATGCTTGCTGAATAAGCTGATTGGACAAGATCTCTCAGTGGTGGGGATGTTGAATTAGTCACCATGCACAACACCCTTAAACAAAAATCGAAAATTCTGCTCTCAACAGTCACAGTAACAGATCTCTAATAAGAGGAATTGGAGGATATAAGCACATGTTGGAAGGTGATATTCCAGTGCAATGCTGGTGAAGTGCCATTTTTGAATATGACAATAAACCAAATATATTATCTGCCTGCTAAGGCCCAACTGAATATTAAAGATGGCATATCATTTGAAAAGAATGGAGATCTTTCCAATCACCTGTCAATATTTATACCTCAACCAACAAAACTAAACGTTAATATGTTGTTTATGGGAGCTTGCTATCTACATATCGGCTGCCGGTTCCCCTATTTAATAAAGTAAGAATATTTATCAAGACTTGCATTTGGTATGTCCTTTGGCATGTCCTGTGACTGTGGATAACATTTTGGTATAACATTGCAAATTCTCTTTTTCTCCTGCTTTTATTTCTAGGTGAATACAGTAAGATTAATCAAGCAGTCTTCCTCATCCATAGTTACTGAACATGTTCTACAAGTTTGTTTCCAAGTGTACAGACTAACTCTTATTCTCACGTTTCAGTTGAAGGTTAAAAGTATTCACATCATTTCAGAGTCTCTGATTTCACAGGACTTATGTTGAGGCTTCCTCTACACCCTCATAGATCCAGAAGTAGTTTTGGCAATAAAAAAAAACTGTTATTGGTTCATTTAAAATGAATGCGCAACATCTTTTGTCTGCAGCAACTTTGCTGGCATCTTAATTCTTGTCTCTTCCTAACATAAATGAACCGTTCTCTCCACTTATAAAATGTCACACACTATTATAGACTGCAAGCTGGCTTTATATAACACACCACAGAGACCTAATTGACAGCCTGATCATTGCAATATCAAGAAATCCCAATTTCCAGAATTAATGCAGCACAATTTGGGGTATTGAGAGCAGCATGACATAATTAAACTATTCATATTCACAGCAGTCCAATAAAGTGCACAATCACCAAAAGCTAACAGAATCATAAGTCACAGGAGGGGATGAGTGGCACACCACTCACTTTTAGTTGCTTTGATCTCAACAGCAGAGCCATCTATTCTATCACTACAATAATCTTTAACACCTTTCACAGAACATAGGAATATTATCCAAAAAAGACAAAGGACCCATCATACAATACAACATTCATGGAATTATTGACTCAAACCAAAAGGCTAAAAACACCTATTTGTCCCACTTTCCTATACTTGGCACGTCATGCCTCAAATTACTCATACATTAAGTGAAAACATTTTATGAAATGTCATTTGCATTTAAATAAATTCATCTGAACTGCTCCCACCATATTCTGAGGAAGCCAGTTTATTCATTACCCTGTTGTTGACTGAAATATTGCTCATCATTAAATGTTGATCTTTAGATCGATACAGTGAGATGGAGGGGTCGTGGTGGGCATCGTAAAGTGGGTGGTAGAGAGGATTTGGCAGACGCAGCATCAGCTCCCCTCCCCTTGATATCTATCACCAGATATTCAAACATTATCTCAAACATATGGCATCAGACAGGAGAATGAAGGCCGGTGTTGATGCAAATAAATGAAGTGCTGTTTTAGAAAGTTGTTTACACAAAAACAGCTTGAAATTAGCACATAGGGACTAAACTATGTGGGAACATCTTGTAATTATTCTGGGAAACCTGAAGGTTACACAACAGTCTAAAGCAACACATCCAACCTCCACCGCTCAGGAGCAGTGTTTTAATCACCTTCCTCCACCAGAGCCCAGCCCCTCTCTCTCTACACAGGACATACAACAGGAATGCAGGTTCATTTGTAAAGTGGACATGGCAGAAATTCCAATCAGTTAGCACCTGATACGCAAGCTCATTTGGATCACAGCATGTGTAGTCTAAAGCTGCACTGGACCCATCACATTCACACCAATTGACAATTTACAGAAATAAGTTAGCCCAAGGTAATACAAGCACACAAAAGGAACAAAATATGCAAGGTACAAAGTACTCATTGTGCAACCCTGCAATCTTAAAGTCAAGGACATGATTTATGACCTTCTCAAGAAAACTACTCAAACAAGTAGAACCCCATTCAAGAGCATCTATATTTTGTTTTCCCGTACAATCTGCTTCTTCCACAAAGCCACCATACATTAACACAGAGCATTTTATTATACCAGAATCTTGAACTTAAATATTCACATTCCAATATCCCACTTTGAAAAAGTGCCCAAATTTAGAACGTCAACAGTTACTAATATCAACTAATGAAGGTCTGTTTATTACAAGAAGGTGCAGAAGGCTTGATGATAAAACCAATTTGTACCAGTTTCCAAGCAACCCTCTCAACATTCCCATTTGAGGATCCCAGAAAACTCAAACTTTGACCTGACCAGCAGGGATGTGGGATAGCTAACACATTCCTCTCAGCAATTAAGCTCTTTTTCAAAGAAGTGTGCCTCAGATTTTCATCTCCTCTGTGCAAATAGCCTCATTCACGTTTCCGTCCCTCTCATCTCACTTTAACCAAACGAGATTCACAGCACGCTAGGTTTGCCGAGCTTCTGCTTTCAGAAGTGTCGACTGAGAAGGGCGACTGGCTTCTTGAGTACTATTGCTGCTGGCAACATGAAGGAACATTTGTGCAAGGGGTGGCAAGTAGAGACAGAGAAAGGGAAAGGAGGGGGAAAAAGGGAAGGAGAGAAAGAAAGAGCAAGAAAGATGAGGAAAGAGAAGACGAGAGAAAGAAAGATTTCACAGCACAAATTGGGGGAGTGAAAGACAGGGTTTCAAACTGTGTATTCTGTACTAACTGCAGGCAATGAAAACACTTCTTGATTCACTGCCTGCTGCAAAGTAATGGCTTCTCTAGTTATACTTCTATGCCTGCGGTTGCAATGATACATCTGGCCATTCAGCACATATGATCAAGGTGACAACTATTCAATACAGGTTTGAAGTTGCAACAGCAGTTGGCATCTGTTGAGAATGTTGAATGTATACATTCTGTCTCAGCTCTGGAAGTGACTTCACAACTTTATCAAGGTGCAATGTGACTTTCTGTTGCTTCACCATGATTTTTTCACACTTGTCTGTTCCTCCTTCTGACTTCAGTAGTATTTTTGGCTTCAGAAGAGTACTCTAGGTGATGTGTAATATTAGTTTTTGGAGTGGACTACTTTCCAAACTCTAGTAGGTCTATTTCTCCACTCAAAACCTTGTTTTATACAAGTTTGTATCGAATTGCCAGAAGATGGGACTCGTACAGATCTGGCATAGTATTGGTGGTGCAGGTTCGATGAGCTGAAGAGCCTCTTTGGTACTGTGTGATTCTATGTGGAGAATTTTCTTCACTCAGAGGTTTGTGCATTTCTTCATGGTCCTTTGAATGTTTTTCACTGCCACCTTAGCCTTTCCTCAAAAACTTTAGTGTCGCACAATGAGGTGGTAGCATGATGATGATGTATGGTTTTGGATTTCCCAACCCATTATGAAGCATGGAATTCTTCACCTGTGAATTGACAGTCATTCATCACAATGTCTGCAATGTCGGAATACTGGTGCACTTTCAGGCATTCAATAATCTGACTAGCATTCATTTTTATCTGCTGGACCAACTCCCAACAGTTAAAATCATGGTCAACCGTGACGAGGTAATCACATTTTGTGAAAGTGAAGAGATGACAGAATCACAGAATTATTGCAGTGTGAAAGGAGGCATTCAGCCCATTGTGCCTGCAGTGACTTTATTATCCAGTGTCAATCTCCTGCCTAGTTCCCAAATCCCTGCATACCTTTACAATCCCATTTTGAATGCCTCAATTGAACATTCCTTCACCACATTTCCAGATGTTTATACGTCAACGTCTTACTTCACATCACACTTGTTTCTTTTGCAGATCACTTTGAAACTAAATCATTCTTTTTTTACAAGTAGAAGCAGCTTCACTGTATCTAGTCACTCATTGACTTTTAGTACCTCCATCAGACCTCCTCTCAGTCTTCGTCTCTGCAGGTTAGACAGTTCCAGCTTCTTTAATCTATCCTCACAGCTGAAATTTCTCATACTTGGAGCCATTCTTGTAAATTACTTCTGCACTCTCTCAAATGCATTTGCATCTTCCCTATGATGTGGCCCACAACTGTACACAATACTCCAACTGTAGTCTGACAAGTGTTACTCCAAGTTTCGTCCATGGCCCCTCTAATATGTCAAAATCAGAAATGGTTCTTCAGTTCACTTAGCTCAGCATATGTTACAAGTAATGCACTGGCTGATGTGGCCCTTAATCTTATTGTTCATGTTTTCTCAGCAGGGCACTTCTCTCACCTTGATCAAAACTAGATAAAGCTCCTTGAAGACTTGCATGAATGCACTTCAGCATCTCTTTATCCATCTCCTTTGTATATGTATCCCCCCAATAGTTCCTTCCAACAGGAAGTCTGTCCTGGATGCTCTCAAGCCATCCTTTCATCACAACATCTTGCAGTACTTCAAGAACTGCATTTTGTTGTATAGTTTGCTTACTTTGGACACTTATCTTTCAAATTCCATGCCTCTGCTGGTTTGATGTCTTCCAGAGACTCAAGCTGTTACCTCTCATTGAATCAGAAAATTTCACATTGTCGTTGCATCCTCAACATTCTTCAGAGGAATATTGCTTTTGACAACATATCGACACTGGCGGAACCAAACTGGGCATCAGTAAGCAGGTTATTGCTCAGCTTGATAGCACCTTGATGACACCTTTCCATGACTTTACTGATAACTTTTATTCATGGATGGAATACTACAAAGACACAAAACTTGCATTTATATAGCCTCATTAAAGATCACAGGAACATTACAACCACTGAATTCCTTTGGAAGTGTCACCATTGTTCTAAATATTGGAAATGTGGCAGCCAAGTTATGCACATAAGATCCCATAAACCATAAATGATATGCAAATCTATCTTCTTAAAATGTTGATTCAGGGATAAATGTGTGCCACATATCAGGATTAATTTTTCTGCTCTTCTTTGAAATGTACCACGAAATTGTTTGTTTTCACTTGAGATCTCAGACTTGGTCTAAAGCCTCATCAGATATGTGCACCCCCAATAGCACTGAGTACTCTTTCAGTACTGGTCTGTAGTGCGAACCTAGATCCTATGCTCAAATTTCTGAGGTGTGATTTTGTGGTGAATTGTAATCCTCGCCCCTCTTGAGGACAATCCCGATTAGGCACAGCTCTCAAAGCTGATCAGAATTAACTAGGTTGCAAGACAGTTCCTAAAGATGCTAAGTGGAGTCCAAAATATAGATCTACTTCTCTTCAAAGAAAGGGAGCTTGGCGAAGACATTCCCATCCTCCAAATTGATTGTTTAACAAGTTTGAGCCCGATCTTAACCTGGATATGTTTAGGTCAGTGACTGTCACCTACCCACCCAAAAACCACCTCACTCAAACCCCGATCAAAAATGATATGGAGTCAGTTTCACAAGTTAGCAATAGACAAGACTGTGTGAGACAATTACATTTTTAAGATATCTGGAAGTTCATTAAATAACCAAACATACAATGCTTAGTTGGTGAGACTGTTAAGTTCAATGTTATAATCTTGTTTCTAGCAGAGAATTCAGTTTCCGTATTCAATTATTGTTTCAGTAAAAAAATTCTAAGCAGGATATCCATCAATTATTAAAGTCTCTTTTACCTCAGTCCCCGAGTGAAGTCCACGGAGTTAGCAAGATGACTGTCGAAGGAGAAAATTACTGCATTATCATTGCCTTACCCTGCTAGCCATATCCTTAACTTGAGAGATGCTCAAGTGAGTTAAGCAAATCTAAAATATTCATTAATTACTTTGGTTTTCAGTGTTTTTTTAAGGCTGTGTAGCTTTCTTACATTTAATAGTGGTATCTTAATTGTAATTAGGTTCAGTCCTTTAAGTTCCAAGTTTTGATCACTGTTAATTTTTCAAGTGAGGATGGTCTTTGTTCATTCTACTGAATTTTATGCAACTGTTAATGTGAGGATAATGGTCGGGATTCAAGGGAGAAAATTGTGAGACCCCTTGCAGAAATATTTCCATCATCTATAACTATGGGTGAGGTGCCTGATGACTGGAGGGCGGCTAATGTTGTACCTTTGTTTAAGTACGGTTATAAGGAGAAGCTGGGGAATTGTGAGTCTGACATCAGTTGTGGGTAAATTGTTGGAGATGATTGTAAAAGAAAGGATTTACGAGGCAAAAATTGATTAGGGTTAGTCAGCATGGTTTGTGTGAGGCAAATTGTGAGTCACAAACTTGATTGAGTTTTTTGAGGAAGTTACCAAAAAGATTGATTGAGGACAGAGCAGTAGAGGTTGTTTACTTGGACTTCAGGAAAGGCTTCAATAAGGTTCCACATGGTTGACTATCTGCTCCACCCTCCACTCTGACCTATCATCATCACTCCCCCACCTATCGCATTCCCAGTTACCTCCCCCCAGCCCCATTCCCCTGCCATTTATCTGTCCACCACCTTAGCAACACCCCCAACACTGATGAAGACCTTATGCTTGAAATGTCAACTCTCCTGCTCCTCAGATGCTGACTGACCTGCTGTGCTTTTCCAGCACCACACTTTTTGACTCCAATCTCCAGCATCTGCAGTCCTCACTTTCTCCTAATTAATAAAGTTAGGTTACATGGGATTCAGGGTGAGCCTGCCAATTGGATACATAATGGCAGTAGACAGGGTGGTGGTGGAGGATTGCTTGGAGGAGACTGGAGGACTGTCACCAGTGGTATTCCACAGGGATCAGTTCTGGGTCCTCTTTTGTTTGTCATTTATGTAAATGATTCGGATGAGAATTTTATGTTTGTGAATGACCCCAAAATTGGTGGCGAAGTTGGCAATGAAGAAGATTTTCTCAGATTACAAATAGATCTTGATCAGATGGGTCAATGGGCTGGAAAATGGCATATGGAACTCAATCTGGATAAATGCAAGGTATTGCATTTCAATACAAAAAACTAGGACAGGACTTATACAATTAATGGTAGTACCTTGGATAATGTTAAAGAACAGAGAGACCGTGAGGTGCAGTGACATAATTCTTTGAAGTTTGCATTAAGTATAGACAGGGTGGTTAAAAAGACATTTGGCACGTTTGCCTTTATTGTTCAATCCTTTGAGTAGAGGAGTTGGGAAGTCATGTTGAGGTTATGAGGATATTGCTGAGGCCTCTTCTGGAGTACAGTGTCTCATTCTGGTCACCCATTTATAGGGAGGATATTACTTTTAGGGTTCAGAAGAGATTTACCAGGATGTTGCTGAGTAAGGAAGGCTTGAATTAGAAAAAAAGGTTGGATTGATTTTTTAGATTCCCTACAGTGTGGAAACAGGCCCTTCAGCCCATCAAGTCCACACCAACCCTCTGAAGAGCAACCCACCCAAACACATTCCCCTACATTTACCCCTTCACCTAACACTACAGGCAATTTAGAATGGCCAATTCACCTAACCTGCACATCTTTGGACTGTGGGAGGAAACCGGGGCACCCCGAGGAAATCCACACAGACACAGGGAGAATGTACAAACACCACATAGACAGTTGCCTGAGGTGGGAATTGAACCCGGTCTCTGGCGCTGTGAGGCAGCAGTGCTAACCACTGTGCCACCCATTGGCTGGGACATTTTTCACTGGAGCGGAGGAGGTTAAGAGGCAACCTTATAGAAGTTTATAAAGTAATGAGGAGTATAGTTAGAGTTAATGGTAGTTGGCTTTTCCCTAGGATGAGGGATTTCGAGTTTAAGGGGCACATTTTTAAAGGCAAGAGGAGAAAGATTTAACAAAAGATAGGGGCAACTCTTTTACACAGAGGGTAGTTCACTTGTGGAATGAACTGCTGAAGAAGTGGTGGATGTGGGTACAATTACAAAGTTTAAAGAGATTTGGATTGGTACATGAGTAGGAAAGATTTGGAGGGATATAGGCAGGTAGGCAGGTAGGTGGGACTAACTTAGTTTGGGATTATTTTTGGCTTGAACTGGTTGGACCAAATGGTCTGTTTCCTTGCTGTATGATTCTATGACTCTATGACACTGCAACTGTTTCCCTTGCTATATGTCACATTCAGATGATATCCCTATAAAGTAAATGACTTTCTTTGCAGACTCTTGGGAGAAGTTAGAAGCAGTTTGAGGAAGATAGTTTGAAGTGGCTTGTGTTCAGATTCCAATGCCACTTTCTCTCCCAAACAGGCATTGATTAAAATGCCAACAAAGACAGTAGCAACACCTCTTTCTCCATCTGAGCACAGCATAATTCAGTTGACATTAATACCCTGGATGCAAATGTATCTGGTTACCTTTACTGCACAAGAGCTCCCCCAAGGCCTGTCCCACTAACATCTCACTGCAGTGTGGAAAACGTGAGGACTGCAGATGCTGGACACCAGAGTTTAGATCAGAGTGGTGCTGGAAAAGCACGAGGGATTAGGCAGCATCCGAGGAGCAGGAAAATTGACGTTTCGGGCAAAAGCCCTTCATCAGGAATAGAGGCAGGGAGCCTCCAGGGTGGAGAGGTAAATGGGGGTGCGGGGGGAGGCTGGGGAGAAGATAGTAAAGAGTACAATAGATGAATGGGGGTGGGGATGGAGGTGATAGGTCAGAGGGGAGGGTGAAGCGGATAGGTGAGAAGGGAGATTGGAAGGTACAACAGGTCATGAGGACAGTGCTGAGCTGGAAGGTTGGAACTGAGGTAAGGTGGGGGTGGGGGGGGGGAGGGTGTGTGGGGAAATGAGGAAACTGGTGAAGCCCATATTGATGCCCTGGGGTTGAAGTGTTCCGAGGCAGAAGATGAGGCGTTCTTCCTCCAGTCGTCGGGTGGTGAGGGAGCGGCGGCGGAGGCGGCCCAGGA
>NC_057712.1:42997138-43175842 GCF_004010195.1 Chiloscyllium plagiosum
GAGGCGGAGGAATTGGGAATATGGGATGGCATTTTTGCAGGAGATAGGGTGGGAATAGGTGTAATCCAGGTAGCTGTGGGAGTCGGTGGGTTTGTAAAATATGTCAGTGTCAAGTCGGTCGTCATTAATGGAGATGGAGATGGTCCAGGTAAATTTAAGGTCAGGGTGGAATGTGTTGGTGAAGTTGGTGAATTGCTCAACCTCCTCGCGGGAGCACGAGGTGGCGCCAATGCAGTCATCAATGTAGCAGAGGAAGAGGTGGGGAGTGGTGCCGGTGTAATTACGGAAGATCAACTGTTCTACGTGGCCGACAAAGAGACAGGCATAGCTGGAGCCCACATATGTGCCCATGGCTACCCCTTTGGTCTGGAGGAAGTGGGAGGATTCGAAGGAGAAATTGTTAAGGGTGAGGACCAGTTCAGCCAAACGAATGAGTGTCTGTGGAAGGGTACTGTTTGGGACGTCGGGAGAGGAAGAAATGGAGGGCTTGGAGGCCATGGTCATGGCGGATGGAGGTGCAGAGGGATTGGATGTCCATGGTGAAGATGAGGCGTTGGGGGGCGAGGTAACGGAGGTCTTGGAGGAGGTGGAGGGCGTGGGTGGTGTCTTGAACATATGTGGGGAGTTCCTGGACAAGGGGGGATAGGACAGTATCGAGGTAGGTAGAGATGAGTTCGGTGGGGCAGGTGCATGCTGAGACAATGGGTTGGCCAGGGTGGTCAGGCTTGTGGATCTTGGGAAGGAGGTAGAATCGGGCAGTGCAAGGTTCCCAGACTATGAGGTTGGAAGCTATGAGTGAGAGATCTCCTGAGGTGATGAGGTTCTGTATGGTCTGGGAGATGATGGTTTCCATGGGCACTCATATGGGCCCCAGCTACGCTTGTCTCTTTGTCAGCTACGTAGAACAGTACCACAGAACACACCAGATGGCCTCCTTCTTTAGAGATCACAATTTCCCTTCTCAAGTGGTTGAAGATGCCCTCCAATGCATCTCATCCACATCCTGCATTGCCTCCGCACCAAAACAAAACACAGTTCTAGTCTATCCAAACTCTCTTCATAGCTAAAACTCTCCAGCCAAGACAATATCTTGAAATCTTCTCAGCACTCTCTCCAGTGGAATCACATCCCTCCTATAGCCACTCTTCCTATAGCACAGGCAATAATTTCACTGCACAGCATTTTGGAAGTTTGCGATCCTCAAGGAAGGCATGATACAGATGCTCGTCTTGCTTTCTAACAAGTCTATCAACAAATGCACTTCTATATGATAGAATTTTCAAAATGGAAATGTAAACTTCTGTTATGCTACTGGTAAATTTTAACATGAACACAATTAACAACACACCTTTTGAATCAGGAAAAAACACCCAAGGTTAGATTAACTTTCTGATTAATTATTATCAAAAGTTAAAAATCACACAACACCAGGTTTTGTCCAACAAGTTTATTTGGAAGTAAAAGCTTTCAGAGTGCTGCTCCTTTGTCAGGTAGCTAGTGGGGCAGGATCATAGAACACAGAATTTATAACAAAAGATCAAAGTGTCGTACAACTGATGCGAAGTATTGAGCAAATCTACATTGCTGTCAAGTCTTTAATCACTTAGATTGGGGATGCAGGCTTTGAGTGATTAATATGTAAATCCCAGAATTTCTTTCAAGTCACAGTCCTGAGATAACTTAAGGTTTTAGAAAAACAAGTGACATCTCAGCTCAGAAAATGCATCAAAGGACTGAAGTTAGAATCTGTCCGCATCCCAATCTTGGGTTAAACTTGTTGTATTTCCAAAATAGGAATTTATAAAACGTCACCTGACTGCCTGCCAACAGATTGTGTCTGTGTGCTTTTTCAACAAAATAGAATGTATCTGCAAATACAAATATGCAAATTCGCCCATAGACTTATATATGTGTGCAGAAGAGAAAGTGAGAGTGTGTGTGCTTGTGTGGGAGATAGGGAGGGTGTGTGTGTTTGCGTGCTTGAGAGGGTGTGTGTTTGCGTGCTTGAGAGGATGTGTGTGTTTGCATGTGTGTGTGTGTGTTTGCGTGTGTTTGCGTGCGTGTGCATGCGTGCGTGTGTGGTGTGTGTGTGTGTGTCTGACTGAGAGATGGTCTGCGTGAGTCACAGAGAAGTACAGCATAGAAAAAGATCCTTCGGTCCAGCCCGTCCGTGCCAAACAGATATCCCAACCCAATCTAATCCCACCTGCTAGCACCCGGCCCATATCCCTCCAAACCCTTCCTGTTCATACCCATCCAGATGCCTTTTACATGTTGCAATTGTACCAGCCTCCACCGTTTGCTCTGGCAAATCATTCCATACACGTACCACCCTCTGCGTGAAAAAGTTGCTGCTTAGGTCTCTTTTAGCTCTTTCCCCTCTCACCCTAAAACTATGCCCTCTAGTTCTGGACTCACCCGACCTAGGGAAAATGTCTATTTATCCTATCCATGCCCCTCATGATTTTGTAAACCTCTATAAGGTCACCCCTCAGCTTCCAACGCTCCAAGGAAAACAGCCCCTGCCTGTTCATCCTCTCTCTTTAGCTCAAATCCTTCAACCCTAGCAACATCCTTGTAAATCTTTTCTGAATTCTTTCAAGTTTCACAACATCCTTCCAATAGGAAGACCAGAATTGCATGCAATATTCCAACAATGGCCTAACCAATGTCCTCCCAACATGCTGCAACATGACCTCCCAACTCCTGTACTCAATACTCTGACCAACAAAGGAAAGCATACCAAACGCCTTCTTCACTATCCTGTCTACCTACCACTCCACTTTCAAGGAGCTATGAACCTGCACTCCAAGGTCTCTTGTTCAGCAACACTCCCCAGGACCTTACCATTAAGTGTATAAGTCCTGCTAAGATTTGCTTTCCCAAAATGCAGCACCTCACATTTATCTAAATTAAACTCCATCGACCACCTATCAGCTCACTGGCCCATCTGATCAAGATCCCATTGTAATTTGAGGTAACCTTCTTTGATGTCCAATATACTTCCAATTTTGGTGTCATCTGCAAACTTACTAACTATACCTCTTATGCTCGCATTCAAATCATTTGTATAAATGATGAAAAGTAGTGGACCCAGCACCAATCCTTGTGGCACTCCACTGGTGATTTCCCATGCACAAAACCATGTTGACTATCCCTAATCAGTCCTTGCCTTTCCAAATACATGTACATCCTGTCCCTCCGGATTCCCTCCAACAACTTGCCCACCACCGACGTCAGGCTCACTGCCTATAGCTCCTAGCTTGTCCTTACCACCTTTCTTAAACAGTGGCACCATGTAAGCCAACCTCCAGTCTTCCAGCACCTCACCTATGACTGTCATGTGTGTTATTGTGTGTATGTGTACTTATTTGTGAGTGTGTAGTGGGGTCACCTGTAGTGTTCATGTCACACAGGCTTACTCCAATGCTCCAACACACTCTCTCCCTCCCTCTCTCCTCCCAACCTGTCTCTCTCTGTCTATCTCTCTCTGTCTCACGCTCACAGGCGTATACTCCGTCATACTCACGCGCACACATGCACTAGCGCTCCCGCACGTGCACACCTTAAGTCTGTGAGTGAATTTGTATTTGCAGATACATTCAATTTTGTTCAAAAAGCACACAGTCTGTTGGCAGTCAGTCCATGTGACATTTTATAAATTCTTACTTTGGAAATACAACCAGTCTTACTCAAGGCTGGGATGCAGACAGATTCTAACTTCACTCCTTTGATGCATTTTCTGAGCTGAGATGTCACTTTTCTTTAGAAAACCTTAAGTTATCTCAGGACTGTGACTTGAAAGAATTTCTGGGATTTACATATTAATCACTCAAGACCTGCATCCCCACTCTCAGTGATTAAAGACTTGACAGCAATCTAGGTTTGTTCAATGCATCGCATTGGCACTTTGATCTTTTCTTATAAATTCTGTGTCCTACCCCATTAGCTACCTGACAAAGCAGCAGCACTCCGAAAGCTAGTGCTTCCAAATAAACCTGTTGGTCTCTTACCTGGTGTTGTGATTTTTAATTTCGTCCACCCCAGTTCACCACTGGCACCTCCAGATCATAATTCTTATCAATATAAAGGAAAGCAAATCAGGAGTCTACTACCTACAGAAAAATGCCATATATACTGTTTTTGATTACCCCACAGTAGACACGGAATATCAAAAGCAATCAGGACAGATACCAAACACTACTCAGCAATGATCAAAATTTCCTCCCTAAAGATAGTTCTCAAATCCCTCATTCTGGAGTTTTCCACGAAAACAAATGCCATACCAGATCCCAAAAAAAGGTCAAATTAAATCCCTCAGAACATTTCTCTAAATATATCCTGATTGGCAGCTGAGATTACGTGTCTGAAAGTTTATGAAAAGACTATGAGCATTAAATAACTTGCAAATAAATCACTAAATCTGATTGAACACAACTACCATCTTCCAAATAAGCATCCCTGCTGTGCAAGTCTACACAGTGCCTTGTTTCTGGGAGCTGGATCTTTTCCAAAGTTCAGATTTCTGAGCACTTTCACATCACTCATACCCACAGGATATCTCAAAAATGTTTCACAACTCAAAGTACTTTTGATGTGTAGTCACTGTACCATGTTACGCACAGGAAGCTCTCACACAAAACAGTGGTTCAGCAGCTGCTCATGACTTGCCACTAGCCTACCTTCCTTATTAAGATGGACTGTTTCATTTGCAGATCTTTACTGCAGTAAATGGTGTGTCCTGGTCATATACAGATCAATTAGCAGGAAATTCAAAGGCCCTGACTTTTAACATTTCTGGAACATGGCACAAATATGAAAATGAGCGTTTGAATTTTTTACCCCGTTGACCAATTAAAGACCTGGGTCTTTCAATGCGGAAATGGTTTGAAAAAGACACCAACTTTAAATGACCACAGTATTCATCTGACCACACAGCTTAGTCACGTTTCATAAAACCAAAATAACCAAAGAACTACGGATGCTGGAAATAAGAAACAAAATCAAAAATTGTTGAGAAAGCTCAGCAGGTCTGGCAGCATCTGTGGAGAGAAATCAGAGTTAACGTTTCCAGTCCAGTGACCCCTCTTCAGAATATTGTTGTGTTGTGTTCTGAAATCGTCACTGGACTCAAAATGTTAACTCTGCTTTCTCTCCACATATGCTGCCAAATCTGCTGAGTTCTTCCAGCAATTTTTGTTTTTGTTTCAATCGATCGCAACAAAATCAGATTGAGCTCAAATTAACATTTTATCCAAAAGCAATGAATCTGGTTGACCCAAGCCTGGGAGACATGAAAAGATTCTCTGCTGCGATATGACTTACACAATGATGAGAATCTTCACATGTTGGAGATGAACGACCACCAACAATTGTCAATCCCAGACACAATCAACTCAGTAGATGCCAAATACAAAGAAGCCACTATTTTCAGAAGCTCTCTGTGGCAAAATCAGAGGAGCTGTTTTTTGCCTGCAGAACGTGAACAGGCTGGAGAAGGCTCCTACTTTCTGCTTCTTAGGAAAAGCACAGTACAACATTGACAAGTGCTGTGGTCCCAGCTGATGGTGTCTGACTTGATAATTCTTTTTTTCGGTTAGTTAATACAGTAATCATGCACTGAAACATCGGTCACTTGAGATTGCAGATTTTATTTCACAACATTGTCTTCCAGCTAGCACTGTGTATGTTGTCTTTTCTTCTAATAAATCACCCACATGGTTGCTTTACCAGTCCTTGTTCCCGAGATTAGCAAATTTTTATTGAATAGAAGACAATAAATACTTTACATCAGTCTTCACCGAAGAAGACTCTAATAGCAAAGTGCAAAATATTCAGGAGGCAATAAGTAGAGAGGAAATAAAATATAATAAATATCACTCGAGAAAAATCATCTTGCAAATAAAGGGGTAATGACTGATAATTCCCCTGGACCTGATGAGATGTAATATTGGACATTCAAGGAAGTGGTTACAGAGATGATGGGTGCACTGATGTTAATCTTAGAATCCCTACAGCATTGAAGTAGGCCAGTTGGCCCATCAACCCTCTGAAGAGAAGCCCACCAGAACCAACCTCCTACCCCATAACATACATTTTCCATAGTCAATCCACCTAACCTGCACATCTTTGGAATGTGGCAGGAAACCAGAACAGCCAGAGAAAACCCATGCAGACACAAGGGGAATGTGCAAACTCCACACAGACAGTCACCCGAGGGTGGAATTAAACCTGGGTCCCTGGCATTGTCAGGCAGCAGTGTTAACCACTGCCCACTTCCAGAATGCATGACATCTGGAAGATGAAAAAGTCCTTGAGGATTAGAAAACTGCCAGCATAACAACCTTATACAAAAAAGGATGGAGACAAAAGTCAGTCACCTATGGACTAGTCAAATGTTATTTGCAAAATGTTGGGAGTCTTATTACGCAGCAGAGCATTTAAAGATATATATAATATAAATCAAGCAGAGTCAGCATGACTTCATGAAGGGGAAACAATCTCCTTACAAATGTATTAGAGTTCTTTGAGGAGATAACAAGCAGGATGAATAAAGTGGAAGCAGTGGATGTAATGCATTCTGAAAATGCATTTTCAGAAGGCATTTTAAAATGTACATCAATAGATTTGCATGGATAAAGAATTAAGTAACTATTAGAAGACAGATTTGGAGAGAATTTTCAGTATGACACCTGTAACCAAGGGAGTACTGGAGGGGTTTGAGTTGGAGACTCGATTATTTACAATATATGTTAATAACTTGGATAAGGAAAGTGAATGGAGTATAGCCAAGTTTGCAGATGATACAAAAATATGTGGGAAGACAAGTGGTGAGGATGACTCAAAGCATCTGCAGAGAGACAGAAATGAGTCAAGTGAGTGGGCAAGAATTTGGCAGATAGAATACAAGGTGGAAAAGTGGCAGGAAGAATAGGAGTCTAAGTATTATTTAGATGGAGAAATAGTGTCAAAAGCTTACAGCACAGAGGGATTTCGGAGTCCTTGTACAAAAATGTAGCTTGCAAGTTCAGCAGGTAATAAGGAAGGTAAATGCACTGTTGGCCTTTATTTCAAAGAGAATGGAGCATAAAAATTGGGAAGTCTCACTATAACCATACAAGGCATTAGTCAGACCACAGCAAGAACACTGAACAGGTCTGGGCCCCTTATCCAAAGAATACTGGTACTGGAAGCAGTCCAGAGAAGGTTCACTGTTGATCCTGGGTGTGGAGAGGTTGTCTTTTAAGGAGAGGTAGAGTAGATTGGGCCTGCAGTCAAGGAATTTAGAAGAATCAGAGACAAGCTTATTGAAACATACAAGATTCTTAGGGTCCTTGATGAGATAAATGTGGAGAGTTTGTTTCCCTCTGTGAGAGAGAATCTAGGGCCAGACAGCATAAACTCAGAACAAGGGCTGGCCAATTTAAGGCAGAGAGGAACAGGAGTTTCTTCTTTGAAGATAGTGAATCCACGAAATTCTTTATTTTAAAGGGCAACAAAGGCTGGGTTATTAATTATCCTCAAGGCTGAGATAGATTTTGAATTAATAAAGAAAATCAAAGGTAACAGGGAAAAGGCATGAAAGGGGAGTATGGCAGAGCAAACTCAATGGGCTGAGTGGTCTAAATCTGTTCCTATATCTTATAAGGTAACACAACTGACTTAATTTTCCTCCTTAGGACACTCCTGAAAACTCTGATCAGGTTACCTATCCTCAAAGTCCTAATATGGCTGAATGCCAAATTCTGTTTGCTACCACCACTGTTGGATAAATACAAGTTGTTATGTGCTTCATATCTAAAGCACACAATGTCACATTCCAAAATGACCACCTTGAAGCAAAAGTAGAAATTTCTCACCAGTTGTACACTTTAAATAGTGTAATTTAATGTCTAAAAGGATTTCAGTGATTTTCATTTCCAGCAAAGATCCATTGAAAGCATATACCAAGTGATGAGCAGACGCAGTGAGCTGATAAGGTCCCCTGACCATAATGCTGAAATAACTCCACAAAGACCAGTATCCTGCCACCAAGTCACCCTTTGTTTACAAGTGAATAGTACATGACACTGATCCAGCTAGCATGGAGCTGGCTCTGAGAGTGAACAGAGACCCTGATACTCCTGTTTATCTCTGTCAGCCAGGTCTCTCCGATTGGACCAGGTTAACAGGCACAATCAGGGAACTCAGATTCTGAGATATCCACCTAGCTGACTGCATTACAATCACTACAAATGACAGAGCTTCTTATACGAGCTCCAAGCAAGCAAAGCTGCACATGGACAGCACACAATTAATGAGTACATAACAAACACACTGGTTCAGTCACAGCCAATAAAGGTAAAGATTTTCCACTCAAAGCTTTCAGTAAGAGGTCTTTCTTTAACTGCACAATTGCTGATTTAACTGAAGGCATGAGCACAAGACAAAATTACTCCACAAGATTTCATTGCACTCTGTCCAGTCCCAATTATAACAAGCAGAATGCTTGGATAAACAAGCCCATTATCAGAAAGAAGCCCACTCAGCACACATCAAATCATGAAAGCAACAGCAAGTGTCCAAAGTTTGACCCAAAATACCATTTACACTCAATGCTCACTCTACATTGTCTGCCTTTATTCCACTCCTGAGCTATGATTTCTGGTCTATGTCGAGCAGATTGAAAGCAAAACTCCCCTCACTCTGCTTGGAATGAAAAAACATCTGCCACAACTAAATCAATCAAGGTTCTCATTCTACTCTAACCACAATTAAAAAGACCGCCAGTTTAAAAATAATGACAGTGGACGAAAGACGTTGGCTTTGCGGTGCTGCTGTAATCAGAGATCCCACTGGGTGGGCAGCCTTTCTGATACAGCTCCCAATGATGCCCTGTGCAGGGAAGTACATTTGTGTGGGCAGACCATGGAAATTTACCAATCTTGACAGCTGTTGTGGTTCACACTCAAATCCTAAACTTAGATCGTCTAAGTGCACTCAACACATTTGCTTGTCGCCTACTCAAAAAAAAGATGCATTCAGTTGCAAGAAGAAATGCCCAGTCATTTCATTTGAAAGGCCAGCCATCAACTTGCAGTTAAGATGTTTAAGATTAGCCTCTGCATGACAGAGACTGTGCAAATATGGGCAGGGTGCGTTTGGAGGTTAGGGTGAGTCCTTGGATCAGTCGGGGAGAGTTGCTGCATCCACAAAGAGGGCACAGCAGCAAGTGATCCTTCTACACAATAGGCTGCAATGGATAAAGGGGGTGGGGCAACAGTGGCAATGCTTCATGGTCTGCAGCAGAAAGAAAAAAAGAGAGGAGAAAGAGAGGGACACGAACTGAGGATGGGCTCTACAGACCGAGAAAGGATTGTTTGAAGTTAGAGAGTGGGAGGGTTGTGGGTCTTAAAGGAGATTACAGAGAGAGAGAGTTAGACAGTTTGGAGGAGGTTACAGATACAGGGAGGGTTGCAGCATGTGGAGGAAGTTATGGAGAAATGGAGGGCAGTAGAGTCTGGAGAACGGGTAAAGTTGCAAAGGGATTTCCTCTTGCACTTACCAACATACCTTTCAGCAGGAGACCAATCCACAAGACAGAGATTCTTCATGAATGTGGTTATCTCAATTGAGGGCTTATATTTCTCTTTCCAAAAAGGGGCGACATGGTAATACAGTCAATTCCTGCAGTTCTCAAGTCAGATGGTGTGTGTTTTGGTGGAGAACTTCCACATCCTGGAGGTCACAGGTTTGAGAGGTAGACTTTCTTCCTGATACCTTCCATTTTAGTATGAATCTTGTAACCATTTTTGAACCATCTGTAAACACTCAATCCCTTTTAAGTGGGGTCACTGCACTTACATTATAAGTAAATTGCTATCTACAAACTCCCTTGGCCAAAATGTTCAGCCTCGAAAAGTACTCCGATATCTACTAGCAAATTTTAGTCCTTCCACTCAGATGTTCCTCTCAGCAATGACAGAAATTCATTCTTACCTTCAGAGCAGATTTCCACTGCAAAACATTAACTACATCCAATCCAGACCTCGCAGGAAAACAGTAATGAGACTGACCGGTACCAGTCATTCCAATCATGGCTCCACATTTCACAGTGGTCCAATTAACCTCAACTGCTGCAGCACAGAAAAGGCAGATTCCATAAGCAGCCCAAAATCCGTGTATCGGAATAACTGAGGACAATGAACCCCAGATTCAATGCAATGAAAGCAGCGGATTGTTCCATGAATAAACAAGAGAGCACCTACTTTCACCACAGGTATTTTAGCTTTCCGTGCACGATGCAAACTTTATAGTCTCTTCCTAACATTCATGAGGTATTTTAAACACAAATGTTTAGGGAAACTATTATTGAGGAATACTACTTTAAAATAATTCCTGTGAGTAAAGGAGGATATAACAAATTATAAATTTGTTACATTGTTCATAAAGACTAGGAGACGATTTACATTAAGTGCCATGGCATCTGGTGTTTGAGTTGTATGGTAATAGTCAGACAAAAGGTGTTTAAAAGAAAACTGTAGAGACAGACGTAGAAAGTGCCCATGGAAACCTCACTGACCTTAATGAGGTGTTTGTTGATCCATTTTGTGAAGGTCTTTTTCTGGACTTTGTCCCGTTCATCTGAAAGAAAAAGGGAGAAATAGATTAAAGGTGAAGCTCACAATTTACCTTCCGAAACATCTTTCCTCAGAGTTAATACGGAGGAGTCTGGATAAGGGAAATATTCAGTCTCATAACTGGGAACTAAGAAGCATTTTCTCAGTTGCTGTTGCAAACAAACCTAACAAGAAAAATAAATTCCTAAAAACTCTTCAGTCAGTGGCTTTTTAAAGTATATTACGCATTGATCAAGAACAATATTCTGTCTGCAGACTGCGTTCAAAATCCAGAGGCTGTGAAGAAAAGGAGTTAGGATCATTCATGCTTTTTAGTACATAACCAAACAGCATAAAAATGGGCCACTCAGTCCATCATGTTTGTATAGGCTCTTTGAAAACACTATCCAATTAGTTTGACAATCATTCCTTCTCCCTGCCTCACCACATGGTCCCCACACATTTGTTCCTTCCAAGGCAGATCTAATTTCCTTTTGAAAGTTATTGTTGAATCTGCTTCTACCATACTTTCAGGCAAGGCATTATAATTAAACCAATTTTTCACATAAAAAGACCTTGTTCTGCTGCCAATCATTTTAACAGTCATTCCCATTTACACCATCTAAACTTATTTGCAATTTTGGACAACTCTTAAATCTCCCCTAGGGGGGAGCAATCTTAAGCTTTCTGTCTTCCCGCAGAACCAAGTTCCTTATAAATCACGCTGCACCCCAAGTATTACCTATCAGTCAGATTTCAATGGAGTTTATAGATGGGATAATAAAACTTAATGTCCTTGTCCAATTCAACACTGAGGATCACCCAGAAAAATCTATAGCATGGATTGCTTTCAGCATAGCCTACTCATTCCCTCCTAGTCTGACATTCATGGTCACTTGTTCAGCCTCTCTTCTGTCCTGGTCTACTATCAATAATTCCCTGGTCTGCTGACCCCTTTTATCTCTTTTTCCCTCTCGCTCTCTCTCTGGACTCCATCTCCACCTACCTGCTCATCTCCACCACCCCTTCCCCACCTCAACATCAATACAACATTTTTCTTGCTGCTATCAGTCGAGATGAAGAGCCATCAGACTCAAACATTAACTCTGATTTCTACACACAGAAGCTGAGTTTTGCCAGCAATTTCTGTTTTTATTTCAGAAAAATAGTTGGGTTTTGTCCAAGTTCACATCTAGTAGGTTGGTTCAGTGAACTGGATGGCTGGTGAGTGACACCAACAGCGTGGGTTCAATTCCCACACAGGCTGAGGTCACCATTTGCTTTCTCAACCTCTCCCCTGGCCTGTGACGGTCAGGTAAAGCCACGAACAATCATCTCTCTCCCTCTCCCCCTCTTTCTCTCTCTAATGAGGGAGCAGACCAATGGATCAGGAAAGACTCTGATGATGTTGCCCCTGTTTGAGAAGAGGGAGCTGGATGTGGCCTTGCAGTGAAAGGAATGTGGAGAGAAAGCGGGAATGGGATACTCAGAATGCATGATCAGCCATGATCGTATTGAATAGTGGTACAGACTCAAAGGGCCAAATGGCCTACTTCTGCTCCTGCTTTCTATGTTTCTACGTCACATTCATAAATCACGCATGGATTTACTCTCCGATATTGGCTGCTGGTTCAGCAATGCTGTAATTTTAAAATTCTCATCCTTGTTTATAAATCGCCTATCCATTTTATGTCTTTAACCTCCTCCAGCTCCACCAAACATCAAGTTCAGCACTCTGCTTGAATTCTGGCCTCTTCAGCATCATCTTATCCCATCAGTCCATCATTGACATTTGTTCTTTCAGCAGACTAGGCTTTTCTAAAAGTTCATTTCTTTAACTCATTCTCTTGCTTTAAGTTAGTCCTCAAAACTGAGCTCTTTAACCAGCTCTTGGTTTTGTCTCACAATGTCCCCTTGGCTTCATAAAGCCTCTGTCATGTCTAAGTATACATTAAAATATTTAAAACTAGAGAGAAAAAATTGGGCTAGATGGCTGTCCATGGGTCACCTGACTTCTTTTGTGAAAAGCAATCTCCTGTCTCAAATGAACAAAAGAAATACTGATGTAAATCAAAGCACTGCCCTACAAACAAATCAATAAAAGATATTGTCATCAGATTGAATGGATCATTCAAAAGAAACAAACATACTGACAGTCTCTAGCCCTCAAGGTGTTAAACTACAATACAGAAGATAATGGCACCTTTCTTTATTTGGATACAGACTTTAAGTATGTAAAATGTCACATGATGAGGGAGCCAAGTTGTCTGTTTTGAAAATTAGCTGCAAGTTGTTTACTGTCAGATCTAAAGCACAGAAAAAGGCCCTTCAGCCCATCACATCAGTACCCATCAAAAACAACCACTGAACTATTCTAATCCCTTTGCCAGCACTTAGCCCATAACCTTGTATGCCTTAGCATCACAAGTGCACACCGAAATACTTATTAAATGTTTTGAGGTTTTCTGCCTTTAATCACCCTTACACGCGGTGAGTTCCAAATTCCCACCTTCCTCTGCATGAAAAGCTTTTTCCTCCATCTCCTCTAAACATTCTGCCTCTTAGCTTAAATCTATGCTTGCAGTCATTGACCTCTCCACCAAGGAGAAAAATCTCTTCCGGTCTACTCTGTCTATGTCCCTCAATTTTATTCATCTCAATCTCATGTGCTCTAAGGAAAACAAATCCAGTCTGACTACCTTCCTAACTAAAGGTTTCCTGAAGAAGGGCTTATGCCCGAAACGTCGATTCTCCTGTTCCCTGGATGCTGCCTGACCTGCTACGCTTTTCCAGCAACACATTTTCAGCACCTTCATAACTAAAACTCTCCAGCCTAGGCAACATCTTGGTAAATCTCCTCTGCACTCTCTCTCGTGATATCACAACCCTCGTATAATATTGATTCTCAAATTGCACACAATACTTTAGTTGTAGCCGAACCAATGCTTTATACAGTTTTGGTATAACCTTTATGCTCTTAAGTTCTATGTCTCGATCAGTAAAAGCAAGAATACCATATGACTTCTTGATCACTTTGTTCACCGATCCTGATACATTAAAGAACCAGTGTACATGCACATCAACATTTATCTGATCCTCTTTGTTCTTCATATATTCCCTTGCCACGTCTGCCCTGCCCAAGTGCATCACCTCACATTTATTCTCAGTTCTCCCAGCATATGAGCTATAAGTGATCCAAGCAAACAAGGTAATCTTTGTTCTTCATATATTCCCTTGCCACGTCTGCCCTGCCCAAGTGCATCACCTCACATTTATTCTCAGTTCTCCCAGAAAGCCAGCATATGAGCTATAAGTGATCCAAGCAAACAAGGTAATTACAACAAGAACAGAAGTTGCTGGAAAAGCTCAGCAGGTCTGGCAACATCTGTGAAGAGAGATCAGAGTTAACCTTTTGGGTCTGTTGACTCTTCCTCAACACTTGGTTACAGGTAATTACAACAATACCTTGGAAGCTGGTGATCCTAACAGAGATGACTCCCTCCCTATGCCATTCCAGTGAAAGTTTGCCTGAGAACCAACCTCCTAGAAATTTGACTGCAGGAAACCTCACAGCGTACTGGTAATCCTTTTTACAGGGCCCTCACTTCAATTTTGAAACATCAACTTCTGTGCAGAAAATGAAGATCATAAAACAGATGCTGAATTAACCATAGTTTATAACAGGATATACTAATTTTTACCTGTAACCAATCATGGTCTGAGTGAATGTATTGGTTGGAAGGAATGAGAGACTTTGCAGTTTTACACTTGAGTAAGTGGTATGACAATAAATAAGCTGTGTGTTAAATTCACAGAAGTTTACTGCTGAATTAAATCTGGCAACCAAAGTCAAATGGTTTAAATAAAAGGACACATCCCAGAGTCAGAGCTGTACAGCATGGAAACAGACCCTTCAGTCCAACCCATCCATGCTGACCAGATATCCTAAATTAGTCTACTCCCATTTGTCAGCATTTGGCCCACATCCCTTTAAACCCTTCCTATTCATATACCCATTCAGCTGCCTTTTAAATTTTCTAAATTGTACCAGCCTCCGCCACTTCTTCTAACAGCTCATTCCATACACGCACTATCCTCTACATTAAATCGTTGCCCCTCAGGTCCCTTTTAAATTTTTCCCCTCTCATCTTAAACCTATGTCCTCTAGTTTTGGACTCCCCCAACCTGGTTATTTATTCTATCAATGTCCCTTATGATTCATAAAACTCTATAACATCACCCCTCAGCCTCCAATGCTCCTGGAAAGGGCCCTCACTTCAATTTTGAAACATCAACTTCTGTGCAGGAAATGAGGATCATAAAACAGATGCTGAATTAACCATAGTTTATAACAGGATATACTAATTTTTACCTGTAACCAATCATGGTCTGAGTGAATGTATTGGTTGGAAGGAATGAGAGACTTTGCAGTTTTACACTTGAGTAAGTGGTATGACAATAAATAAGCTGTGTGTTAAATTCACTGAAGTTTACTGCTGAATTAAATCTGGCAACCAAAGTCAAATGGTTTAAAAAAAGGACACATCCCAGAGTCATAGAGCTGTACAGCATGGAAACAGACCCTTCGGTCCAACACATCCATGCTGACCAGATATCCTAAATTAGTCTAGTCCCATTTGTCAGCATTTGGCCCACATCCCTTTAAACCCTTCCTATTCATATACCCATTCAGCTGCCTTTTAAATTTTCTAAATTGTACCAGCCTCCGCCACTTCTTCTAGCAGCTCATTCCATACACTATCCTCTACATTAAATCGTTGCCCCTCAGGTCTCTTTTAAATCTTTCCTCTCTCATCTTAAACCTATGCCCTCTAGTTTTGGACTCCCCCAACCTGGGGAAAAGACCATGGTTATTTATTCTATCAATGTCCCTTATGATTCATAAAACTCTATAACATCACCCCTCAGCCTCCAATGCTCCTGGAAAATAGTCCCAGCCTATTCAGCCTCGCCCTATAGCTCAAATCCTCCAACCCTGGCAACATCTTGAATCTTTTCAAGTTTCAAAATTGCATGCAGTATTCGAAAAGTGGCCAAACCAATGTCCTGTACAGCCACAACATGATCTCCCAACTCCTATACTCAATGCACTACCAATAAAAGTAAGCATATCCAGAGCACTTATTTATTGTCCTGTCTACAAGGGACTCCACTTTCAAGGAACTATGAACCTGCACTGCAACGTCTCTGTTTAACAACACTTCTCAGGCCCTTACTATTAAGTGTATAAGTCCTGCCCAGATTTGCCTTTCCAAAATGCAACACCTCACATTTATCTAAATTAAACTCCATCTGCCACTCCTTGGCCCATCAGCCCATCTGATCAGGGCACTTTGTACTTGGAGGTAACCTTCTTTACTGTCCACCTAACCTCCACCTTTAGCATCATTTGTTAACTTATTAACCACACCTCTCATGTTCACATCCAAATCATTAATATAAAATGACAAAAAGCAGTGGACCTGCACTGATCCTTGTGGCACACTGCGAGTCAAGGCCACCAATCTGAAAATCAAACCTTCACCACCACCCTCTGTCTCCTACCTACCAGCTAGTTCTGTATCCAAATGGCTAGTTCTCCCTGTTTTCTATGTGATCTAACCTTCCTAACCAGTCTACCAGGAACCTTGTCAAAAGCTTTACTGAAGTCCATGTAGATCACATCCTCTGCTCTGCCCTTATCAATCCTCTTCGTAACTTGTTCAAACAGCTCAACGAAGTCAGAGTGATACAATTTCCAAGAAAAGCCATGTTGACTATCCAGAATCATACCTGCCTTTCCAAATACCTGTACATGTAAATCCAGTCTCTCAGGATTCCCTCCAACAACTTGCCCAGCACAGACATCAGACTCTTCGCTCCGTAGCTCCCTGGCTTGTCCTTACCACTTTTCGTAAATAGTGGCACCATGTTACCCAACCTCCAGTCTTCTGGCACCTCACATATGGCTATCGATGATACAAATATATCAGCAAGGGGCCCAGCAATCAGTTCCCTGGCTTCCAACAGAGTTCTAGGATACACTTGATCAAGTCCTTGGGATTTATCCATCTTTATGCATTTTAAGACATCCAGCACCTCTTCCTCTAAGATGAGCATTTTTCTTTGACCTAAAATAAAGTATTGACCATGATTATTAAAGGTAACATAGATTTTGTCCATGATAGGTCCAGTAAAGAACCTGGGGACATTTTATTACATTAAGGGCAACTATAAATGCAAGTTACTTTGTCATAATTGAGTAGTTCAATACTTCTGGAATACATTCGTAGCTGATGTGATGGATCCTGTTAACTGGGCAACTTAAGAGTAAGCGGGACGGTTTGTTCACTGGGACAGTGGTTTGCGTATTAGAGGGTAAGTGCCTTTATAGTTATGGTCATGGGATCTCCTCGAAAGGTTTCCATCATCCAAAAGAATTGAAAAATAGACTCAGTGGTGGTCAGGTAGCAGTATCAGGTTATATCTAATTAAAATGCATCAATGTTCATGTACGTAGAGCAGTGTGATATGGCACAGAGGTGCAGCAAGTGATCAAGGTGGCAAATGGATGTTGGCCTTTAATGCTTGGGGATTTGAGGATAACAAATAGGCAAGTCTCATTCTAACTATAGAGGGCATTGGTGTGGCTGCACTTGGGGTACTTGGTGTACAGTTTTGGTCTCTGTGTTTAGGAAAAGATCCTAAAGACAAAGCTGATTTCTGGGATGAAGGGGGTGACTTATTTAGATGTTTGTGAATATGTTCAACTTTTATTCCTTACAATTTAGGTCAACTATTAAAATGTACTGAGAAGGTAGTCCTACTAGTACAGAAATCTTGAATTAGGGGACACAGTTACAGAATAATGGAGCACTCACTTATTACTGCAAAGTGAAGGAACTTCTTCTCCCGGAATGTAGTTAATATTGAAATTCTCTACTCTGGAGAATTATGGAAGCTAGATCACTGGAATATTTAGAGAGCTTGCTGGTTTTTTTTTACAAATTGACAAGTTGATGGCTACATTGAGCTGACACAAAAGAGGAGTTGAGGCCTGGGGCAGATAAGCCATGATCTTGTTGAATGATGAGATAGGGTTAAGGAATAGAACCTTCTAGGAGATAGTGAGGACTGCAGATGCTGGAGATCAGAGCTGAAAATGTGTTGCTGGAAAAGCGCAGCAGGTCAGGCAGTATCCAAGGTGGAGCTGCAAGGAGGGTTCATGCCCGAAACGTTGATTCTCCTGCTCCTTGGATGCTGCACTTTTCCAGCAACACATTTTCAGCTCAAGGAATAGAACATATAGTAAGAACATATGCAGAACTGGGCTCATAGCTAGCAGATGGAATTCAATCTGGAAAAGTGTGAAGTGATTCATTTTGGAAGGTTGAATTTGAATGCAGATTACAAGGTTAAAGACAGGATTCTTGGCAGTGTGGAGGAACAGAGGAATCTTGGGGTCTGCATCCATAGATCCCTCAAAGTTGCCACCCAAGTTGGTAGGGTTGTTAAGAAGGTGTATGGTGTGTTGACTTTCATTAGCTGGGGATTGCATTTAACAGCTGCAAGGTTATGCTGCAGCTCTATAGAGTCCTGGTTAGACCACACTTGGAATATTATGTTCAGTTCTGGTCGCCTCATTATCGGAAGGATGTGGAAGCTTTAGAAAGGGTGCAGAGGGAATTTACCAGGATGCTGCCTGGACTGGAGGGAATGTCTTATGAAGAAAGATTGACGGAGTTATGCTTTCCTCACTGGAGCAAAGAAGGAGAGGTGACTTGATAGAGGTGTACAAGATGATGAGAGACACAGATAGACTAAACAGTCAGAGACTTTTTTCCCAGGACAGAAATGTCTATCATAAGGGGGCATAGTTTTAAGGTGATGGGAAGAAGGTTTAGGGGAGATGTCAGAAGCCAGTTCTTTACACAGAGTGATGGATGCGTGAAATGCACTACCAGCGGTCGTAGTAGAGTCAGATACATTAGGGACATTTAAGCAACTCTTCGATCGGCACATTTATGGTAGTAAAATGAAGGGTATGTAGGTTAGACTGATCTCAGAGTAGGATAAAAGGCCAGCACAGCACTGAGGGCTGAACAGCCTGTACTGTTCTATCACCTAGAAGAGAGGAGTGAACCTTTGCTTAACATCTCAGTTAAACAGTGCAGCACTCTGAGTGCCATTCTGGAGTGGGATCTAAAGTCCACACCTTCTTCCAGCTGCATACAACAAGGCTGAACACGTTAAGTTTCATTTTGCCTGTACAATATCTAGACCAATTTGCTCAAACTTGGCAGCACATACACTGGCAACACCTTTGCCCGAAGCCAACTGCTTGATATTTCCCAGTGTCTTTTATTTTTCGTCCCTTCCCTTAAAGGGACAGACCCAAATTTACCACAGCATGACTGACATGTCGAACATCAAATGAGTCTGTCATCCACAACACATTGACCTAAACAAAACCACAACTAATTCTTCAAAATAATGGAGTTACGGTGAACAAGAATTGGGTATTTGTAGCAAAGACTTCAAAGAATGGGTCACCCTAAATAATTGTGGGACTGAGTGGTGTCAGTAGATGTTTAAAGGCCGCAGTTTGGTAAAGTGTACTACATAGGCAGAAAAACAGTCACAGATTCTAACAGGAATTTGTGAATGTTTCTGGTACATGATGGTCTGTTCTTTGACAGGAGAAGGACTGATTTTATTTTTACATTATTGTGAAAACAGTGATGGTCTTGCCAGAAAGTGTGTTTAAAACAACATTGCTTTTAACTTTGACCTCCTGAGTATTTCCAGCATTTTCTACGATAATTTCAAATCAGATAATCACTCCAAGAGGAATTATTTCCTTTGCATTTGTCACCTCAAAGCCTTTTACAAGCAGTTCTCAGTCCTTCAAACACTCCTCTAGATGCAATTGATCCTTTCAGCAATATGTCAACGGTCAAAGGCCATATCTGGTTTATAATTTAAAACAGTGCTGCCATGGCAAGCTCACAGCAAACTTTAGTTTCAAATCTTCCAAATTCCAGTTTTAAAATATTTCATTGAAGGAAAACAGAAAGAATCCAAACCAAGGGTGTCCCCCATATGCAAGATTGAGATCAGAAGGTGGAGTCAGATTTTAAAAGCAGTGTTTAAATAAAATGCACTGATACTAGAATCAGGTGCACAACACGACAATATTCCCACTCCCCAAATACATGAAACTTTATCAATTACTAACAAGTGTGAAAGATAGCAAATAGGTGTAGTGCTATCAAACAATGTACTGCAGTTAATAAATGACCAGCTTATATCAGCATTGGCAGCGTTGTCTGAAGAATAAATATTTTCCAATCAGCCAGTGTGGGCTTGGCAAATGCTTGAAAAATATAGGGTTTCTCTGATAGTGTCGGACTCCCACAGTAGTGCATGGAAGTGACACCCAAGTTGTGATTCAGTGATGGCAGGGGCTTGAACCCAAGACCTTCAGAAGCTATACAGAGAGATGAACTAAAACGAGCAAGTCCTCTGGGTATTCTTGCACTCCTCAGCAGCTTCCATCATTGGGTATATTCTTGGCCAGGAAAGATGTAGGAAATACAAAACCATGGATGGGATACGCAAGGCAAGAGAGAGACAGTGAGCAGGACAGGAACAGTTAGTCTAAAGGCAGACAGGGGAGAAAGAAAATACTAACAATTGTAGATACACAAGTAAGTTGCAATGATTACCAACAAACAACTTTCTGATTAATCACAGCAGGAACATAATGTTTCTCATTCATCTTACCCTGCGAATGCAGACTGCAGTACTTCAGAGCTGCTCAGTCAGTGGAGTGGAAGAAAATGGATTGGAGGAGTTTGAAATTTACATATTGCCCTGATGAAAAGAAATCAGTTCAAACATTTCTCTGGCATTTTGCATTCTTTCAAAGAATGGATACTTGATGGATTCAATCGCAGCTAAAGCCTCCATTTAAAAATTTATACCAATTCCCATGCAACTCTACTACAGCGACTTGTTTGACAGATTTCAAATTTGACCACCTTTACAGCAGACAGTTCCTTAAATAATGATGACTGAACTTAGATGATAAGCTCTTCACCATCACTTTTGGCTTCCATTTGTACTTCGTCAGTAAAATAGTGCGAAGATAGTATTAAACATTTTGGCCCAAACCCAAAAGCACTAAGCAATAGCTGGTTAGCTCTGCGTGGAGGGATGGATAGATGGAGGCAGCCAGGAAATGAAACTTCATTATACCACTGCACTTCACTAGGATATCTTAGAGTCAGAATGTTGTGGGATCCAGTCTCAACTTGGATATTTCAGGATCTAATCCAGGCCAACAGCATCAGTGAAGTTCAACTTCCATCACCAATCTTGCTCACAATCCTTACTCCCATGCATCCTCCAAATGTCCCTTATTGTTTTCTTGCAGTACTTCATTAGCCTGTCTTTGAACAAACCCTTTTTCACGCATCAGGCTCTCTCTTTACCAGATGTTGTCTTGTTGAAAATGACCATGAAATACTTCAAACAGTTCACATTGAAGCTTCCTTCCCTCCACCACCCTCCAGAACCTTTGGAATAATCTACAGTTTCAATTGGAAACCCAGAAGTTGAGGGCTGCCATTTTTTAAAAAATGTTTGATATTAGCAGTTCCCTTAAAAACACAAAATTGAAGCACTTTTGGGGACTCCATCAAGTAAAAGGCAGGATGGAGAACAAGTACAAGTCTAATTGGATACACAATAAAATGCAGTGCCTTGACAAACAAAATAGCCAAGTCCTCCAAGTTAAGAAACAAAAGTTTTCCAATAGGGCTAATTCCATCCAAAAGAGATTATCTATGTCTTCACTGAAGATTGTTAAATCTTCTAAAGGTTCTGTGACAGAGTTGTGCTGCTTTTTGAAATAAAAACCACCAGAAACTAACTGAACTGTTTAGACAGCTCCAGAGGTTGTTACAGTTTAGCTTAGCCAAATGTAATGCAGTGCGTTCCAGGGAACAATATGTTCTAACGTCTGATGCTGCAGTCTTCTACTTGAAGTACACTGTATGTTATCCTTGTACTGACTTGGCTTCAGAGAGGGCCACAGTGTGGCAGCAAGGAGCAAATCTGAATGAGGTGCATATGTGATCAGAAGTTCCTAGATGGGGAGTGGGAAAGAGAATAGGTTTTGGAAGAGATAACAGTGAAACATAAGAGAATGGTAGGAGAGGGAGAATGGAAAGAGAGTGGGATTCAGGGAAGGAAAACAACAATGGGAGAACTCCTCTGCTCGTCTTCAAAACAGTATCGTGGGAATCTTTGATGCTCAGCTGAGGGAAGACAGGACCTTCAACAGCTCATTCAACAGTCAGTACCACTGACTGCAGCAACTCCTTCAGTAGTGTCAAACTACATGTTATACTACTACTGTACTGCAACCGTCTGCTTCAGAGGCAGGAAGGCAGAGTTATGTGATGGGATATGGTTCTAGGGCATCATAACCCATCATTATCAAAGTGGCAGCCTCAGTAGCAAATATCAAAAACCAATTCTACAACAGAAAAGGGGCAGTTTGAGGGAGGAGGTCGAAGCATGAATAATAATGATGGAAGGCAAGAATTTAAATTGATCCCAATACCATCCTCATCATATACCCCTGTAAAATAGCAAGAAGTCAGAGGTGGTCGAAAGGGTGATGATTATTGATGGCATTCACAAGGGCATTATGGTCATATTTGGACTATTTTAATCATTCAGTGATTAGCTTGAAAGAATCAAGTCTTATCTGTGAGAGGTCTGCAAACATAGATATGCACATGCATTCCCAATCACAAAGCTCCTGACACAGGACAAGCAGTATCAGTATACATTATCACTGACCACTGATCACCTTAAATAGCAAAACAATGAGAAGGACAGATACCAGTCACGAGTTGGATTACGCTCAGAACAGTGTCCAGTTTCCTCATTGAGTAAAATGTAGAAAATTGAATTTTTGAGCAGAACCCAAAGGCAGCAAAAATGTCAACAAGTTATTCCTCATAACATACTACGCCTAGGTTTTTAGGTGACTCATAATTATTGTCATGGACAAAACCTTGAATCTATACAGCACTTCTAACATCCGGGGCACTTTACAAAATTTGGCACAGATTTGGCAAGGAAGGAACTGGCACAGGTGGCCGCGAGCTTGGTCACAAAGGTAGGTTTTGAAGGAACAGGGTCAGTGATAATGCCACTCCACATGCACTCAGTACAAATCGCACAAGTACAGCTTAGTGGAGGAAGCCAAGGAAAAGATAGAGTTTGCACAAACTCCAAGCTAACTTTGGGTTACAACTGAAGATTTGATTTCAACATTCATATATTCATATAGCACGCAAGGTGCTCATTCAGCCCATCATGCAAGTGTCAGTCCTTTGAAAGAACAGTCCACATTAGTCACACCACTGATGGTCGATCCTCAGGCAGCATATTTCACTTGTCTTCAAGTATTTATCCAGTTACCTTTTAAAAGATTATTTTTGATTCTGCTCCTACCACCCTTTCTGGTAGGGCACTGAAAACAAAATCCCAAAGCTCCTCTGTGTCCTTTGCCAATCACTTTGAATGCAATCAGAGGGGGCAGAGGTTTAAATTGTGAAGTGACTAAAGCCATAAACCATGAAGGAATGAAGAGGCACAAGCATTTCAAGTTACAGCTTATTATTGGAACAGCATTTAACTGAAGCAGTGTCTGACTTTACAGCCTGGGCGTGAATTTTACACTGTAGCTGAGCCAAAGATACATGTGGGACATACAAGGTACTAACCCATACAACACATCCGGTTCACCAGCCGAGCGTTCAGCTCTCTTTCACTGGGGAAAAGGCCCATCTCTCGTCCAGGCTGTTCAATGCAACGATCTGACATTTCCATTTGCAGTGCTGAGACATACAAAAGTGCTTACTAAAGAGACTCCTCCCACTTCATCTCAAGAATAGCCACTCCCCCCCAACCATCCCACTGGTCTAGATGGAAAATAAATTTAGCACACCTTTTCTCAAAAGTAAAAGACGTTCCTCCCCAACAATTATCACAACAAAGTGGTTGAAGAGCATGTAGAATCATGGTATTCCCTGCAGCACTCCTACAACAAACACAACCAGTTAGAAAAATTGTCTAATTTATCATGGAACAAAAACGTAAAGACAGAAATGAGTAGGGAGAGTAGGGCAAGTCAGCGTGACTCACTGAAGAAGAATTTGTGGTGCTTATTTTAAAATTCACTTTATTCGTTAAATAACTCAGTGAAATAAAAGGCAAAGCGTAGTTGGCTGACTTGGAAGATGACACACACACACAAACCCTTCAGAAAAGAAAGTGCCTAAAAAGCAGTGCACAGGCACAGACCTGCACCTATAGGGATGTCTCCCTGACAGCAAATCATGCAGCTTTTCATTCCAATCTTCTCCAGTCACAAGATTAAAGAAAGTTTATTCAAGATTGTGCACAACATAAGATTTCTTACATACTGCTTTGCAATTATTATCCAATCTACATTCTTAATAGCTACTAGGTACACAGAAACATCAGCCTCTGACTTCAGCTTGGCAAGCCATATCATTGGAACAAAATAAAAGATATGAACTCAGAAATGGCAAAAAACAAATACCCCTTTGTTTCCAGTAGGGAGTGAGACACACTAGGAGATTATGACAATCAATTAGCTCAATTTTAGTAGAACACTAACTTTTCTGGATGAGGAGGTAGGTCACATCAGTCCTGCAAATCCTACAGCATAGTACTTAATACAATGCTCACTTTATAATTGGTGTATTTTGAACTCTTAGTTAAAGTAAATTGTTGCATGCATCTAAGAGTACAACGGGACCTTGATCAGACGATTGGTAGATGGAGCCTAATTTAAATAAATGTGAGGTGTTGCATTTTAGCAAAGCAAATCAGGGTAGGACTTATACACTTCATGGTAGGCTCCTGGGAAGTGTTGCCACACAAAATTAGCTCAGGGTGCAAGTTCATAGTTCCTTGAAGGTGGAGTCCCAGGTAGACAGGTAGTGAAGAAGGTGTTTGCTATACTTTCCTTTATTGGTCAAAACTTTGAGTAGGAGTTGGGAGGTCCTGTTGTCACTGTACGGGACATTGGTTATGCCACTTTTGGAATACTGCATTCAATTCTGAACTCCCTGCTATAAGAAGGCTGTTGTGAAAATTGAAAGGGTTCAGAAATGATTTAGCAAAGAGTGTTTCCAGGGTTGGAGGTTTTGAGCTATGGGGAGAGGGTGAATAGACTAGGGCTATTTTCTGGAGCTTTGGAGGCTAAGGGGTGACCTTACAGAGGTTTATTAAATCATGAGGAGCATATGTAGGGTAAATAGCCAAGGTATTTTCCCCAGGCTGAGGAGAGTTCAAAACTAGACGGTAAAGATTTAAGGTGAGAAAGGAAAAATTCAAAAGGAACTGAAGGGAAATGTTTTTCACACAGTGGGCGGTGCGCATATGGAATGAGCTGCCAGAGAAAGTGGTGGAGGCTAGTACAATTACAACATTTAAAAGGTATCTGGATGGGTACGTGTATAGGATGAGTTTAGAGGGATATGGGCCAAATGCTGACAAATGGGACTAGATTTATTTAGGGTAGCTGATCAAATGGACAAGTTGGACTGAAGGTTCTGTTTAGATGCCGTATGACCAAGTAAATGGATTGATTTATGGTGGTAAATGTGTTTCCCTTTCATTTGGTCAGTTCTAAATGTGAGGTCATGTTGAATGGTTATAGCAAAGAAGGAAGCCATTCAGGCACAAGCCCCCTGTGTCTCTCCCTTTAGCACTAAAATCTTTTTGTTCAAATACATGGCCAATTCCCTTCCAAAAAGGAAGACAATCTACCACCACTACTTTCTTGGAGTTAACTCCAGGTCCTAACGACAGGATAAACAATTTTCCTCCTATACCACATAGTAGTAGGGCAGCGTTTTCAGAGGTGTATCAGACATCTGCGAACCCGCAGCTGGGGTATTGCAAATAATTCTAGTCCTTTTACTTGAGGAGGGATGCAATCGCATTGGTGGCAATTCAAAGAAGGCTCACTTGGTTAATTCCAGAGGTAAATGCGTTTGTCTTATGAGGGGAAATTGTGCAGCTTTGACCTATACTTACTGGTGAAACTTTATTGCTGGAACAGCACAGCAGGTCAGGCAGCATCTAGGGAACAGAAGATTCGACGTTTTGGGCACATGCCCTTCTACAGGAATCACATTCCTGAAGAAGGGCATGTGCCCGAAACGTTGAATCTTCTGTTCCCTAGATGCTGCCTGACCTGCTGTGCTGTTCCAGCAATAAAGTTTCAGCTTTGATCTCCAGCGTCTGCAGACCTCACTTTCTCCTCCCTATACTTACTGGACCTTAAAAGAATGGAAGAGATCTAACTGAAGAATATAAGATGCTAAAGAAGATTGACAAAGTAGACGCAGAGTGGATGTTTCCCTTTGCAGAACAATAGAGAACGTGAGGTTATCATTTTAGACTAAAGGGTGGCAGATTTAAACAAAAATGACGAGGAATTACTTCTCTCAAGGTCAATCTGTGAAACTCACTACCCCAAAGTGCAGTAGATGCTAGAACATTGAGTAAATTTAAAAGGAGAAGATACAGATTTTTAAATTAGTAATGGGCTAAAGGGTTATGTGGAGCAGATAGGAAAATGGAGTCGAGGCCCAAAAGAGACCAGGCATGATCATGTTAAATGGCACAGCAGGCTGGAGGGACTCAATTGTTTATTCCTGCTCCTCGTTCTTAAATTATATATCCTTAAGTTCCTTTGAAAATCATTTCAAATCTGTGTTCTCTGAATATCAATCTTCTGTCAGTGAGAATAATTATTTCTGTCTGGAATCCCACTTGCAGGAAAAGCATTTTTTCATTCTGAACCTTATCAGGATAATCTAATATGTTAAACATTTCAGTTTAAGTAAACTAAACTCAAGGAAATACACAATAGGTGATGTAGCCTGTCCACATAATTTAATCCAGTAGTGAATTAGGAATAATTTAGTTAATCAAGTGCATAGCAAACAACTATTAAATTTGTGATCCTGAAATCCTAGTGAGTGATATTAGTTACTCAGGTCACATCCTCAATATTTCTCCAGTCAAGGGAAAGAATTTGCGAGAGACCTTTCATTTGTACAACAGTGACCAAAGTTTGTTTGTTTGTGTGCGTGCGTGTGCAGTTCACACATTCTCCCCATGTCTGCGTGGGTTTTCTTCCTCGCACAGTCCAAAAATGTACAGGTTAGGTGGACTGGCCATGCCAACTAAATTGCCTATAACGTGCGGACTAAGTGGATTAGCCATGAGAATTGCCGGGTTATGGGGGTGGAGGTGGGTCTGGATAGGATGCTCTCTGGAGAGTCAGTGTGGACTTGATGGGCCGAGTGGCCTGCTTCCACACTGTAGGGATTCTATGACTTCACAAGGTCCAGAAAAACATGATATAATTACAAATATTTATTTTTCCATTCACATTTTAGCAAAGACATTCCACTTCCATTAACAGTGTGCAACCATTCTGCAAACTGCCAAAGATAAAATAAATTAAGTATGCAATCAATAGCTCCAATTCGTTCATGTATGTTACTTTGCACTTGGCGGTCAAACTTCCTTTATGGGTATATTTTGATGTCAAAACGTGATAACAATAAAAATCTGACCATTAGAGCTTAGGGGGCTCTTTTTAGAGGAACTACATATCTGCTGTGCAAATTTTAAAAGATTGCAAAGATTTTTCAGCAAGTATGACTCTATAAAATGAGTACCCACAAAACAATGATGCAAATAATCTTCTATACTTTCAATGTAATGTCCATGAGAAAAGAAAGGAATGACTTTCACAAATCCATTTTTACCATGAAGTCAGTTGAAGTTTTCAGTCCCACCCAATTCCAAAGTAGTGATGAACATCCTGAAATTAGGTCATTTAAACAAATGCAGACAAGAGTCAAGAATCAAAACCATAACATGAATAGACAAGATACAATAACTCACAGTGTTAACAGTGGATCAGTCATCTGATCCATACACAGCCTCACATTCAGAAGATTAGAAGTTTATGCCCTACCCCAGGAGATCCAAACAGAAACCAATGCTGACACCTCGGAGTCATACTGAGGGAGTGCAGCAGTATTTCAGATGAGACATTAAACCAAGCTTTCAGTGGATGTAAATGATCCGATAGAACTATTCATGCAAGACCAAGGGATTTCTTTTCATGTCCTGCCCAACTGTCCTCTGTCTAAAACTAGGAAAAAGGTATTGTGTCGGTGTTTCAGAGATCTTGCTTTGCACAAATGTATGACCGAGATTTCAATCGCATGACAGTGACACACTTCAGGAGTACTTCATTGGCTGTAAAGTGCTTTGAGATATGCTAAGATTGTGAAAGTGATGATTAATGAAGTTGTCATCCTCTTGGAAATCTATTCCATTAATTGTGAGGCCTGTTAGGACCTCTTTTCTCCTCCAGCCTTGAAGATTCATTCCAGGCAAGTAAATATAAACTCTACAGCCTCCTGCCAATTCTCTATCAAAAACACTTATTCCTTCTCAGCATATCGGTGTCTCTGACAAAGCTTTTTTAGTGGCCTTAACTATCTTTCAAAAGTGGTTATGGAATCCTTCCTTGAGTACTCAGGTCATTACAGAGGAAAGTAAAGGGTCAGATATGCTGCCATTGGTCTGGAGTCACATATGTAGCAGATTGCCATCTCTAAAATACTTATGTGAACGAGCTGTATGACATTGTGTAATTTCATGGTCAACAGATATAGGCTTGCCTTTCAGATTTTATTTAATTAATTTAATTTAAAATATCTTATTGCACAGTCGGATTTTAACTAATGTTTCTCGATTAACAGACTAATAACATAGCCACTATGCTAAAATACCTCAAACTTCTCCAACTTCCTGGAAAAGAATAAAGGGGGATGAGAGGTGGGGGCGATACAAGGAACAAAGACAGGAGATTGTAAGATCATGTTAAGCCCCTTAAGAATCTTATAAGCTTCAATAAGTTAACTTCTTATTCTTCTAAATTCTGTTGAGTATGAGCCCAATCTTCTCAACCTCTCCTCATCAGACAGTCCCTTCAAACCTACTATCAGCCTGGTGAACCTCTTCTGGACCACCTCTAATACCAGAATATCTTTCATTAGATAAGGGGATCAAAACTATTAACAGTATTCCAGCTGTGCTCTAACATGTGCCTTACATAATTTTAGCAAAACCTTCCTGCTTTTATGCTCCATTCCCCTGAAGATAAAAGCTAATATTCCATTTGCCTATCCTATTACTTGCTGAATTTGAATGCAAGCTTTTTTTGGTCCATGAATTAGGTCTCCCAAAACCCTCTTTTCATAGCTTCCTATAGGCATTCTCCACTTAATATTCAGCTCCTTCAATATCCTGCCAAAGTGCATTATCTCATACGTTCCCACATTATATTCCATTTGCTAAGCTTTTATCCACTCGCTTAACCTCGCTATACCCCTCTATCATCCTCATCATTTACCTTTGCACCTACTTTTGAGTCATCTGCAAACTTAGCTATAATACATTCCTTATCCAAGTTATTAACATACATGGCTCCAGTATTAATTCCTAGAGCGCACACTCGTAACAGATTGCCATTTGAAAATGCTCCCCTTATCCTAACTTCCTTTTTCATCAGTCAGCCAATTCTCTATCCATGCTACTATATTGCCTCCATCATCACAGATTCTTGTCTTATTAAGGAGTTAAATGTGTGGCATCTTATTAAATGTCTGCTGAAAATCTAAACATACACTGCATTCCCCTTATCTATCCTGCTTGTTACCCCCTCAAAAGGATTCTAGCAAATTTGTCAGGCATAATTTCCACTTAAACTATGTGAGACTACTTGGTCTCAGTTAGCTAGTTGGCTGAACAGCAGAGTGATGCCAACAGCATGGGTTCTATTCTCATATCAGCTGAGGTCACTACAAAAGGTCCCACCTTCTCAACCTTGCTCCTCCCTTGAGGCATGGTAATCCTCAGGTTAAAATCACCACCTCTCAGCTCTCTCTAATGAGAAAGCAGATCTATAGTGACCTGGCTTGCTTAATCATATTATGCATTTCTAAATGCTGTTATTACTTACTTTATATTAGACTAACCTTTTCCCAATAACAGATAATAAGCTCATTGGTTTATCATTATTTGCTTTTCGTCTCTTTCTTCTCTTTAATGCATGTATTACATTGGCAGTTCTCCAACCTCTGGGATTCCTCCAGAATTGAAAGATTCTCTGCAGATACTTGTTTCAATATATAGGATGCAGCTCATCCTGTTCAGGGAACGTTACCAATCTTGAGCCTCGTTAGTTTCTCAGCATTTTTCTCTTGCGAGAGTAATTGCACTTATTTCTTCTCCTTGAATATTTAGCAATTTTAGAATTCTATTAGTGCCTTCTAGTATGAATGCAAAGGATTTATTCAACTCCTCTATCTTTTCCTGGTTAAAAATCACACAACACCAGGTTATAGTCCAACAGGTTTAATTGGAAGCACACGAGCTTTCGGAGCAACACTCATTCATCAGGTGATTGTGGAGGGCTCGATCGTAACACAGAATTTATAGCAAAAATTTGCAGTGAGATGTAACTGAAATTATACATTGAAAAATTGATTGTCTGTTAAGCCTTTCATCTGTTAGAATACAGTGACAGTTTCACTTCTTTCATGAGTAAATCACAAAACCCTTTATTTTAAAGTTGCATTCTTGGGTTAGCTGTTAACAATGGTGATAGCTAGACAATATTTGAAGGTGTTAGCCCCCTGTGTTCTCTGTCTATGAAATGATGTTTAGATTGATTCTAATCTAAAAAGTGAGATAACAGAGTTTTACATAAGTTCATGCAGTTTTTGAGCTCAGAGTTCTACATGAATGTTGCAATGGTGATCACCTGTAATGTGACATGAACCCAATGTCCCGGTTGAGGCCCTCCCTATGGGTATCGAACTTAGCTATCAGCCTCTGCTCGGCCCCTTTCCTCTGCTGCCTGTCCCGAAGTCCACCTTGGAGGATGGTCACCCGAAGGTCCGAGGCTGAATGTCCTGGACCACTGAAGTGTTCCCCAACTGGGAGGGAACCCTCCTGTCTGTTGATGAAAGGCTTAACAGACAATCAACTTTTCAATGTATAATTTCAGTTACATCTCACTGCAAATTTTTGCTATAAATTCTGTGTTACGATCGAGCCCTCCACAATCACCTGATGAAGGAGCATCGCTCTGAAAGCTAGTGTGCTTCCAATTAAACCTGTTGGACTATAACCTGGTGTTGTGTGATTTTTAACTTTGTACACCCCAGTCCAACACCGGCATCTCCAAATCGTATTTTTTCCTGGATTGCAACAGACATTACTGGTTCAACTGAAAACCCAGGGAGAGTACTGTGGGAATAAGCAGGACAGGCCCATGTTGTTTTAGACAATTAATCACATACACACAAGCCAATGATAATATTTTTAAACAGGATGGAAAGAGAATATTGATTTAATTAACTACAGATCAAGGTTTTTCAATTCCTTCATTAAAAAGAATCAAGTAAGTTACAAGTTGAATGGATGAACTACATTGCAGGTCACATTCAGCATTCAATTGCAATGGCTGTTTAGTAACCAAATACTAATGAAGCTTTATAGTGACACTGGTACAATGTGCCCTGGAGGTTTAGCAACAGATATAATACTAGGCACCGAGAGGCTATTAACGACCCAATCTGGTTATTTGCTCAGTGAGTTATAACTAGAAAGTTAGAGCATTTCTCTGAAAGTAAGGGAAGACAAGGGTTCTCTAAAAACAAAGTATATAAAAGCATAGGTCATTCTGCGAGGATGTGACAGTCATGTTCCTCTGCGACCTCCCGCTGTAGAAAATCGCGATGGAAACCCGCTATTGAAAATTGCACTGTCGAAGATCGCTAATAGAAAGTCACTATGCCTGTTCAGTAGAAAGTTCACTGTCCAAACAACATCCACAATTCATCAATCATGTTACAGCCAATTAACGTTGACGAAACGTGTATTATTATAGAATGACCTGCACGTTAGTTCAAAATTAAGCTGAGCAAGGTTGGGCTTTAAAAATTAATGATTTCAACTGGAGACGTTTTGCTTACAAGGTTCAACTAATGGTTGTACGTATATACATGTGCGCACGAGCACAAACACATGATGAAAGAACCTTTAATTATTTTATTGACACTTGCCCGCCAAATCAGTAAAATGAATTATATTCAATATATATTATCAACTAGTTGGACATAAGGGCACAATTCTAGGCCATTGTCATTTACACTCCACACAAGCTTTCTCCCACTTTTCTGGATTTAACCTTCAGTATATCCTTCTGTCACTTTCTCTTCTGTGTATTTATCTAGCTACCCTCTAATTACACTGACAAGTCACCAACAGTTTGCAAATCATGTTTTCTTCACTCAGGTTGATAAACTGCAAAGCCAGCCAATTCACAAACACTCTATCCTTGGCACTGGTTCAAAGGCAGGTGACATCAAACTAGCTCTGTCTAATCAAAAGAATTAAAGTGAATGCAACCTCACAAAAGGAAGAGTAAAGTCTGATTAACTGACATGAAATCTTGATTATCATTTCCCACACAAAACAATTCCAGTGGGTTGTAAACAATGCTCCTTTGAAGGTGAATAGGTGTGCTGCTGCGCAACCAGGAATATGCCAGGCAGGGAACAGACAGGCTGCCTACAAACAACCTTTACTTCAGCACGCCTGCATGTTTTTCAGTCTTAAAGGGACCATGCACTGAAACAACCATGCTCCACATAATGAACAGATATGCCAGGAAAGACTGGTTGTCTTGGAGCTTCAGTTGCAGGCCAAACATCAAGTAAGATATGGATGAAGTATGCAACTTTGCATGGTAAAGATGGATGCAAAAGTTGGACTCCAGCAATCCACAACCAAAGAAGAGAGATACACATGAAAAGCACAGCAGTTGTGTTGAGCTTGCAATAAATCTTGTTTGGGCTGCACTTGGAGAACTAAGCACAGTTCTGGTTCTCAAATCACATGCAGAGCTACCATTACTGAAATCCCTGCCACTAACATTTAGGAAATTCAGCAGACAACTTGGGCACAAAAAAGCTCCCAAAAACAGCAATGACATAATGATAATACGTTTTACGCATTTTGGTTGAGGAATAAGTAGTTGTTAGCCAGGAGAGTTTGTTTGCTCTTCATTGCAATAATGTTGTTGGGGCAAGTCAAGCTTTGGTTTCAAGTCTTAACTGAAAGACAGAACTACCGACAATGCAGAACGCCCTCAGTTGCATTGCTTAATTGTCATTTTAAATGATGAACTCAAGTCTGTGGAGTGGGACTTAAAGCTAACTGGATGTAAAAAGACTCCATGATTTCATTCCAACTAAGTTTTTCTAGATTCAAGCCAACATTTATCATTCAGCTAGCACCTAAAGTTAAACTATTTTGTCATTTCTTTCTGCAGTTTGTCAGATCTTGTGATGCTCAAAATTGAATGATGCATTTTTATTTATTCATTCATGGGATAAGGGTATCGCTAGCTAGGCCAGCATTATTTGTCCATCCCTAACTGTCCAGAGGGCAGTTAAGAGTCAACCACATCGCTGGGGGTCTGGAGTCAGATATAGGCCAGACCAGATAAGAATAGCAGCTTCCCTCCCTAAAGATATTAGGAAAAGCCCATCTGGTTCACTAACAATCAACAACGGATTCACAGTCATCATTAGACCCAATTCTAGATTTTCAAATTCTACCATCTATCATGGCAGAATTTGAACTCAGCTCTCCAGAACATTAGCTGGGCCTCTGGACTAATAGTGTAGTGATAATACCACTAGGCCATCACCTCCCCATTTTCCTCTATTATAAACATGAGTACATCAAGAATGCACCAAATTGGCTGTAACATATTTTCAGGCATTCTTCAGTTGTCACTTGTCTTTTCTCCTGGTACTCATGGCATTTTCTTTCTATTGGGTTTAAGCAGGTCATATTACAAAATAAGAACAGTTGAATTATTACTGTGTGTAAGCCCATGGGTCAAAGGTTACAGATTTAAAATACAGATATTGACTATATTGGAAATTTGAAACTCAAAACAGCAAAATATTTGTTCCAAGAGTCTGTTGGCTGTTGTTAAGCAAGGAATCAGCAAAATCCATACAAGAACGAAACACTGGCATAGACAAACTGCCAGCCCCAGGAGATCACCTGATCCCACCAGCTGGTCAATTCCTGACTTCCTTCATACAAATCTCACTCCTGCACAAATAATGACAAGAATGATCGACCACATTGAGCTGTGTGTAACTATTCACGTACCAAGCACCTTACAGAGAATGAGATCAAACACTGTTTACAGAATATGCATGTATCAGATGGCTTTAACATTCGTGCTTGGTAGCAGTCAAAATAAAAAGAAAACTCCTCCATGCTGGAAATTTGAATGACAAAAAGTGCACAATATGCTGGAAACACACAGGCTACTGGGAGAGAAAGATGATTGCTTTAAGTGGACTCCTTTGTCAGACTAATCATCAAAAAAAAGCCCTTACAGTAACATTCATTTTATTTTCAACAAAATGTTACCAATCTTTCACTGCAAT
This sequence comes from Chiloscyllium plagiosum, assembly GCF_004010195.1. Classification (NCBI taxonomy): domain Eukaryota; kingdom Metazoa; phylum Chordata; class Chondrichthyes; order Orectolobiformes; family Hemiscylliidae; genus Chiloscyllium; species Chiloscyllium plagiosum. The sequence goes on from NC_057712.1 coordinate 43,031,430, forward strand.
GAGGATATTCCCAATAACAAATTAAAAGTTCTATTTCAAATCACTGAGGAAACATTGAAAATATAGTCAGAAATTTCAAAAGCATGTGAATTACAGAGAAGTAGTTGCCATGGAGTTGATGTGCACTTTCACAGCTTTCATGATGGGCCACAGCTCCCTCCAATGGCAGGGAAAGTTACCAGGTACAAAAGTCTTCAAATGGATCTGAACAAAAACAATGTAGCTCTGTTACAAAACTCATAGGATTCAGGTTGCTCTCTGCTGGCTACAGGTAGAATAGGTCCAAGGAGTTTCAATGGTATTTGAATATCATTGCCAAATGTCCTCAACACATCAGCTCCAGCCAGGCGATAACAATGGGTGGGTAGTTTCTGGTAAATTCAGACTGTTGTTGGACACTGCTGGGAGTCGGCATCTATTCAACCGAACACAGAAATGTCTAAAATGGACTCTGGGAAGGTTAGCACATATGGAATGTGAAATCCATTCCTCAGTATTTTGGAATGACAAGTTCATTGAAAACCCTGTCTAAGCCTTTGCTAACACTAGACTTACTGACTCTAACACCTTCCTTGCTAATGTCCCATTTTCCACCCTCCACAAATTTAACCCCATCCAAAACACTGCTGCCCTCCTCCTAATCCATAAAGTCCCATTCACTCATTGCTCCTCCTGGTTACTCATCTACAGTGGCTCCCAATGTAATGCCTCAATTTCAAAACTTTCATGACAAGAGCATAAGAACAGGAGTAGACTATTCAGCCCCTCAACAAAAACAGAAGTGCTGGAAAAGCTCAGCAGATCAGGCAGCATCTGTGAAGAGAAATCAGGGTTAAAGTTTCAGGTCCGGTGAGCCCTCCTCAGAACGGCTGAGCTTTTCCAGCAACTTCTGTTTTTTTTCTGATTTACAGCATCAACATTCTTTCGGTTTTCATTCAGTCCCTCAAGCCTGGTCCTCAATCAAATTACATCATGGCTGACCTGTGGCCTAATTCCATATACTGTACCTGCCTTTCGTGCATATCCATTAACATCTTGGCTTCACAAAAATGTATCTATCTCAGATTTAAAACTAACAACCAGCCCAGAATCTACTTCGGTTAATGGAATCGAGTTCCAAATACCTATCACCAAATATCTCACCTGTCTAGTCTGGCCCTAATCCCCGGATTATGCCTATAGTTCCAGAATCCCCAATCGGTACAAATGGATTATCTTTATCTATCGTTAACAACTGTTAATATCTTTTCCTGTTAATATCTTGAAGATTGCACTCAGTTTACTCTTAGCTTTCTGAATTCCAGACTATACAGGCCTAACTCCTCCACATAATTTAACCCTGAAGTCCAAGTAGCATTCTTGTAATCTACACTGGACTCTCTTCAAGGCCAGTATACTCTTCCCTAAGGTGTGGTGCCCAGGTACAAATATTACTGGTGTTCTCCTTTTCTGTAACCTCACCTAGCCCACCATCCTCCAAGATCTGTGTTCCACTAATTCCGGCCCCCTGTACATCAGATTTCTTTCATCCCAGCATTGGTAGCTATGCCCTTGTTTTCTAAGCTCTGGAGTGTCATCTCAAAGCCTGTCCTCCTGTAAGTAATTCTTTCAAAACTTACGTCGAGTCATAGAGTCAGAGAGATGTACAGCACGGAAACAGACCCTTCAGTTCAAGACTCCATGTTAACCAGATATACCAACCCAATCTAGTCCCACCAGCCAGCACCCGGCCCAAATCCCTCCAACCCTTTCCTATTCATATACCCATCCAAATGCCTCTTAAATGTTGCAATTGTCCCAGCCTCCACCACTTCCTCTGACAGCTCATTCCATAAATGTACCACCTTCTGCGTGAAAATGTAGCTCCTTAGATCTCTTTTATATCTTACCCCTCTCACCCTAAACCCACGCCCTCTAGCTCCAACCCAGGGAAGAAACCTTGTCTATTTATCCTATCTATGCCCGTCATGATTTTATAAACCTCTACAGGTCACCCCTCAGCCTCCGATGCTCCAGGGAAAACAGCCTGAGCCTATCAAACTCTCCTTATAGCTCAAATCCTCCAATCCTGGAAACACCCTTGTAAATCTTTTTTGAACTCTTTCAAGTTTCACAACATCCTTCCGAGACCAGAATTGCATACAATATTCCGAAAGTGGCCTAATCAATGTCCTGTACAGCCGCAACATGGCCTCCCAACTCCTGCACTCAGTACTCTGACCAATAAAGGAAAGCATATCAAACACCTTCTTCACTATCCTATCTACCTGCGACTCCACTTTCGAGGAGCTATGAACCTGCACTCCAAGGTCTCCTTGTTCAGCAACGCTCCCCAGGACCTTACTATTAACAGTATAAGTCTTGCTAAGGTTTGCTTTCCCAAAATGCAGCACCTGATATTTATCGAAATTAAACTCCATCTGCCACTTTTCAGCCCACTGGCCCATCTGACCAAGATCCCATGGTAATCTGAGGTAACCTTCTTCGCTGTCAACAACACCTCCAATTTTGGTGTGATCTGCAAACTTACTAACTATACCTATGTTCATCCTTGTAGCACCCCACTGGTCACAGGCCTCCAGTCTGAAAAACAACCCTCCACCACCATCCTCTGTCTTCTTCCTTCGGCCAGTTCTGTATCCAAATGGCTAGTTCTCCCTGTTTCCGTGAAATCTAACCTTGCTAACGAGTCTCCCATGGGGAACCTTATCGAATGCCTTACTGAAGTCTATATAGATCACGTCCACCACTCTTCCCTCATCAATCCTCTTTGTTACTTCCTCAAAAAACTAAATCAAGTTTGTGAGACATGATTTCCCACACACAAAGCCATTTGACTATCCCTAATCACTCCTTGCCTTTTCAAATACATGGACATCCTGTCCCTCAGGATTCCCTCCAACAACTTGCCCACCACCATCAGGCTCACCGGTCTATACTTCCCTGGCTTGTCCTTACCACCTTTCGTAAATAATGGCACCATGTTAGCCAACCTCCAGTCTTCCGGCACCTCACCTGTAACTATCGATGATACAAATGTCTCAGCAAGGGGCCCAGCAATCACTTCCCTAACTTCCCACAGAGTTCTAGGGTACATCTGATCAGGTGCTGGGAATTTATTCACTTTTATGCATTTTAAGACATCCAGCACTTCCTCCTCTGTAATATGGACATTTTTCAAGATGTCACCATCTATTTCCCTACATTCTATATCCGCCATGTCCTTTTCCACAGTAAACACTAATTCAAACTACTTGTTTAATATCTGCCCCATCTCCTGTGGCTCCACACAAAGGCTGCCTTGCTAATCTTTGAAAGGCCCTATTCTCTCCCTAGTTACCCTTTTGTCCTTAATGTATTTGCAAAAACCCTTTGGTTTCTCCTTAACTCTATTTGCCAAAGCTATCTCATGTCCCCTTTTTGGCCTCCTGATTTCCCTCTTAAGTATACTCCTACTGCCTTTATAATCTTCTAAGGATTCACTCGATCTATCCGGTCTATACCTGACATATGCTTCCTTCTTTTTCTTAACCAAACCCTCAATTTCTTTCATCATCCAGCATTCCCTATATCTACCAGTCTTTCCTTTCACCCTGACAGGAATATACTTTCGCTGGATTCTCGTTATCTCATTTCTGAAGGTTTCCCATTTTCCAGCCGTCACTTTACCTGCAAATATCTGCCTCCAATCAGCTTTTGAAAGTTCTTGCCTAATACCATCAAAATTAGTGTTCCTCCAATCTAGAACTTCAACTTTTAGGTCTGATCTATCCTTTTCCTTCACTATTTAAAAACTAATAGAATTATGATCGCTGGCCCCAAAGTGCTCCCCTGCTGACACCTCAGTCACCTGCCCTGCCTTATTTCCCAAGAGTAGGTCAGGTTTTGCACTTTCTTTAGGAGGTACATCCACATACTGAATCAGAACATTGTCTTGCATGCACTTAATGGAGATAGCATTAGATGTATTCCTCTCCATCTAAACCCTTAACTCGATGGCAGTCCCAGTCGATGTTTGGAAAGTTAAAATCCCCTACCATAACCACCCTATTATTCTTACAGATAACTGAGATCTCCTTACAAATTTGTTTCTCAGTTTCCCTCTGACTATTAGGGGGTCTATACTACAATCCCAGTAAGGTGATCATCCCTTTTTTCTTTTTCAGTTCAACTCAAATAACCTCCCTGGATGTATTTCTGGGAATATCCTCCCTCAGTACACCTGTAATGCTATCCCTTATCAAAAACATCACTGCCCCTCCTCTCTTGCCTTCCTTTCTATTCTTCCTGTAGCATTTGTATCCTGGTACATAAAGCTGCCAGTCCTGCCCATCCCTGAGCTATGTTTCTGTAATTGCTATGATATCCCAGTCCCATGTTCCTAACCATGCCCTGAGTTTATCTGCCTTCCCTGTTAGGCCCCTTGCATTGAAATAAATGCAGTTTAATTGATCAGTCCTATCTTGTTCTCAGCTTTGTCCCTGCCTACCCTGATTATTTGACTCGCTTCTCTTCTCAACTATACCAGTCTCAGATTGATCTCTTTCCTCAATATCTCCCTGGGTTCCACCCCCACACCATAATAGTTTAAATCTTCCTGAGCAGCTTTAGCAAATTTCCCTCCAGTATATTAGTCCCCTTCCAATTTAGGTGCAATCCGTCCTTCTTGTACAGGTCACTTCTACCCCAGAAGAGATTCTAATGATCCAAAAATGTGAATCCTTCACCCATACACCAGCTCCTCAGCCATGCATTTATCTGCTCTATCCTCCTCTTCCTATCCTCACTAGCTCTCAGCACTGGAAGTAATCCAGATATTACTACTCTCAAAGATTTCCTTTTTAAATTCCTGCCTAACACTATATATTTTCCTTTCAGAATCTCGTCCTTTTCCCTTCTTGTGATTGGTTCCAATGTGGACAATGACATCTTGTTAGCTCTTCACCCCTTCAAGAACAATCTGCACCCTCTCTGAGATATCCTTGATCCTGGCACCAGGGAGGCAACACACCATTCTGATCTTTCGCTGTTGGCCACAGAAACATCTGTCTTTGCCTCGGACTGGAGACTCCACAAACATAATTGTTCTCTTGGAACCCGACGTACCCCTCATTGCATTAGAGCCAGTCTCAATACCAGAAACTTGGCCATTCTTGCTACATTATCATGAGAATCCATCATCCCCTACATTTTCCAAAACAGCGTACTTGTTTGAAATGTGGATAGCCACAGAAAACTTCCTGCACTAGCTGCCTACCTCTCTTACCTTTCCTGGAGTTAACTCATCTATGTGACTGTATCTGAGACTTTTTTCCCTTCCTATAACTACCATCCATCACAGCCCCTTGCTCTTGTAAATTGGTCATTGCCTCTAACGGTCTATCCAACCAATCTACTTGAGTTGTTAGGATTCGCAACTAATGCCATTTATTGCAGATATAATCCTCAGTAACCCGTAAACTCTCCCTGAACTCCCACATCTGACAAAAAGAGCACATCACTCTCCTAAGGGCCATTTTTGCTTCTTTCAATCCACAGACCCAGAAAATAGCCCCGTCTTATTCCTCTACAAACCCAGGCTAACTTAATACTTATGATTTTTATTTTTAAGTTTAATCAAGAGACATATCTCAATAAAACATATAATCAAGAAAGAACCCACTCCACTCACTACTGCAGATTACTCTAAGGCCACACTTAAAAATATTCACTTATCTGTTTCACTTACCTCTCCCAAACAGGTTCCTCCAAGATGAGTTGTGAATTAGACTTAATCTTCCGAGACGCAGCGATGCCCAGCGATACATGAATTCAAACAGCAAAGGCAGTAACCGTGCAGGTTCACTGCTGTGTCAGTTAGCAGTGTGGGTTTCTTTCTTTTCCTCTCTCCCCTCCCCACCTCCCCCCACCCCCCTGCCCCGACTGACCTTACCATGTGCTTCCTTTGTCTGTCTGTTCCTCTCCTTTTTAAAAGTCCTGTTGTTTTGACTTTTTAAGTTCCAAAACAATGCAACAGCATATTAAACAGTAATTGCTACTCCTGGAACTTGAGGTAATCACCTCCAACACCTAAAATACCTCAAAAAAAGCAGTCTGTTACAGCCAGAAGTTTTCCCATCCTCCACCTTGGATTACCCAGCTCTTTGACGAATATTTGGTCACCTGACTTCCTTTGGCTTGAGTGCCAAATTTCATGCAATTCTACTCCACTGAATGCCTTAGTTCATGGAAGGCACTGTTTAAATGCATGTTACATTACATTAAATGCAGATACATTACCAATATCCTTAAGTGGGATTTAGATGAGACAGGGGAGCAGCGAGTGTGGTTTTGAGATTTGTTTGTCTGTCAAAGCTCTCAATTTTACCAAAGACTTCACTGGCCGATATCAGTAATATAAAGCAAAGAACTGCAGATGCTGAAGATATGAAACAAAAGCTGCAAAACTCAGGAGGTCTGACAGCACCTATGGGAAGAAAACAGAGTTAACATTTTTGAGAAGAATTCTGATGATGAGTCATTGGAGTTGAAATGTTAATTCTGTTTTCTTCCTACAGATGCTGCCAGACCTGCAAAGTTTCACCAGTAATGTGTGTTTTTATTACTGGTCTATGACAAATTTCCTATCTTAATTTCAGCTCAAAAAAAAACACGTGATTGAACTTAAATCAGATGTTTGGTGACAACCTTTTAAAATCACGAATAAATTAACAGAACTAGATAGAATTAACACTTGGAGTATTGAATCATGAGGGTTGCTGGCTTTCAGAGATGCCAGTAAACATACCCTCTTTAGCTAGATATAAAATATCCCAAGGCACTATTTCAAAGAAGAGAAAGTGAGACTGTCAGTGTTGTAGCTATTGTTTAAGCCTCAATTAAAGCCACTTAAAACAGAAATCTGATCTGTGAACTACTACTTCGATGCTCAAAAGGAGCTTACAGTGCATTGACAAGAGCTGTGTAATATCGATTTATATTTTGGGATTTGGATTTAAAAAATAGAGGCAGATAAATTTTGGCTAGATTTATAAAGGTAATGCTTTTAAAAAAAACAAGGCAGAAAGCCATTTGGATCATGACCTAAGAACATTAATGCCAAGAAAGCATTTGAATGCAGTTAAGTGCCTGAGAGAATAACTTCAGAAAAAACAGCATATCCCCTTATAAAAGATGAAAGTTTCAACCTAATATTGTTTACTGTATCACATCTCCATGACACTGGACTCCTTTGGCTATAAATTCTGTGAGCATTATCTTCAGCTCCACAACCATTTGATGAAGGAGCAGCCTCCGAAAGCTAGTGCTTCCAAATAAACCTGTTGGACTATAACCTGGTGTTGTGTGATTTTTAACTCTGTTCGCCCCAGTCCAACACCGGCTCCGCCAAGTCAGAGTTAAAAGACAAATTGTTTAGTGGCTTGAGTTTATGACAAGCTAAAGCATTACTTTAGCTTTAACTTAATAACAGATGGTTCAAAGTTTTATTTCAGAAGGTAGAACAGTTTTTCCTCTGAGGGGAATCAAGTTAGTTCAGGGGAACCTGTCACTTTAGCAGAAGTGGTTTCTGGTCTGGAAATCTTCCAAAGAGAGTCTAGATAGAAATCTTCTAGTTACCAGAACTAAGAAAGTTTAGACCATCAGAATTGTGAAAGATTCATGCCTATATATTTGGAAAAGAATCGTAAAATCGTGACATCAGCCATCAGACACTACAGCATGATAAATCCAATACTCTGCTGAGGAATTGACCACATTTTCAAGTTGAAAAGGATGTGCTCCAAATCCCTGTGTCAAGTTGGTGTTGAACTCCTCTATGCTCCTGCCTATTGAGAAGACTACAAGAAATACAGAGATCGATGCATCAAGTATAGCATAAAGTGTTAATAACAGTAGTCCATTGTCAGTGGTATCAGATCAGCATGAGTTGAGACCTCAGGGAATAAGATACCAATGGAATCCTGTTCAATCATGTCTCTGCCACTCATTAATAAATGCTCATTTGATTGCATTAGTATGGTTCAGCCTTCAGGTGTCAAAAGCATCAAAGCCCATTTGAGATAATTATATACTAAAGGGAGTTGGTCTATGGTTAACATCATTGATCTCTGTCACCATAACTAAATCCTCAGAGCATTGCATAGCAGAGCTTCTATGCAGCTACAATCCATAACTACCTCACCCCCCAACAATCAGACAATTAAGGGGCCCTTTTCCCTCTCCAGCATGCACTTGTGCCCAATAATAAAAAAAGAGAGACAACGCAGTGGCCATGTGGGAAGTGAAACAAATGGAGAAGTAGACCTGCACAGCTGTCTGAGCCAGCAATGAACCTACACAGTTGAGTGCTTCTGCTGTTCAGAAACAAGTATCTGTGGACAGCAGAGTTTGTTCTGAGAAGCATAAACAGTGAAATTCAACGGAGAAAACTACATGGGGGAGCTCACAGCAGGATAACACTTTTAAAAGTGTAAGCTCACTCTTTTATTGTAAATCTACAATGATGAGTAAAATGATTCTTTTTTGATTGTATGTTTTTATTGAGATCTCTCTTTTGATTAAACTGTAAAAGTGTAAAACATAGGCCCTCAGTTAGCCTCGAGCAGTAAGGCTGGGCTATTTTCTGTGTCTGCAGATTGTTAAGGTGCAAAAATAGTATTGAGTAGAGTGATATGTTCTTCCTGTCACATGTGGGAGATTCCATGTTGTTGATGAGTACGTCCGCAGGAAGTGTTTTTGGTTGCGAATCCTATTGGATCATATGGATCAGTTGGAGAGACAGTTAGAGGCAATGAGGAATTAACAGGAGTTAGATGGTGCAATGGGTGGCAGTTGCAGGGAAGGAGATAAACCGAAGATTCAATCAGGCAGATGGGTGACCTCCAGGCAAGCTAGGAGAGGGAGGCAGGTCATGCAGGAGTCTCCTGTGGCTGTCACCATCTTAAACAAGAATGCTGTTTTGGAAAATGTAGGGGCCAATGCTCTCTCAGGGGAATGTAGCACAGACAGCCAGGTTTCTCGTACCAAGACTGGCTCTTATGTAACAAGGGGTATGTCAGGTTCCAAGCGATCAATTGTGATAGGAGTCTTTCTAGTCAGAGGATCAGACAGACGATTCTGTGGCCGACAGCAAGACATCAGAATGGTGCATTGCCTCCCTGGTGCCAAGATCAAAGATACCATGGAGAAGGTACAGAATAATGTCAAGGGAGAGAGACCAGCAGGAGAATGTAGTTTACGTTGGAACTAACATAGAAAGAGAAAAAGGACAAGATTCTGAGGAGAGAATATATAAGTTAGGCAGAAATTTAAAAAGTAGGTCCTAGAGGGTAGTAGTATCTGGATTTCTCCCAGTGCTACAAGTTAATGAGGATTAGAACAGGAGGATATAGCAATGAATGAGTGGCTGAGGAGCTGGTGCATGGGAAAAGGATTCACATGTTTGGATCATTGGCAGCTCTTCAGAGATAGATGTGACCTGTACAAGGACAGACGGATTGGACCTGAATTGGAAGGTGGATAATATACTGGTGGGAAGATTTGCTAGAGCTGCTTGGGAGGATTTAAACTACACTTGGCAGGGCAGGAAGAATACCCAGGGAGATAGTGAGGAAAGAGATTAGCCTCACACTTTTCCAGTTGTGAAAAGGAGCACATCAAAACAGTCGGGGCAGGCAGGAATAAAGCAAAGAATGAGGTAAGACTGATAAATCGAAATGCATTTATTTTGTTGCACCAGGTCTGACAGATAAGGCAGATGAACTCAGGGCATTGTTAGGAACATGAGACGAGGGAATCATAACAATTACTGAGACGTGGCTCAGGAATGGACAGGACTGGCAGCTTAATGTTCCGGGATATAGATGCATCGGAAAGATAGGGGTAAGAGAGGAGGGGGAGTGGTGTTTTTGATTAGGAATAACGTTATGGCTATACTGAGGGAAGATATTCCTGGGAATACATCCAGGGAAGTTATTTAAGTGGAACTGAGAAATAAGAAAGGGATGATCACCTTATGGGAATTGTATTATAGATCCCTCAATAGTCAGAGGAAATTGCGAAACAAAATTTGTAAGGACATCTCACTAACCTTTAAGAATGTTCAGGTGGTAATGAGAGGGGATTTTAATTCTCCAAACATAAACTGGGACCTGCTGTACTGTTAAGAGCTTTGATGGAGAGGAATTTATTAAGTGTGCACAAGAAAAGTTTCTGAAGGAAACATGCGCCAAGTACAGACAGCAAGGATAGAGTGAATCCCTAGGAGAGTAAAAAGGCAGCAGAGGTATACTTAAGAGAGAAATCAGGAGGACAAAAAGGGGACAAGAGGTAGCTATGGCAAATAGGGTTAAGGAGAATCGAAAGTGTTTTTACAAATACATTAAGTACAGAAGGGTAGCTCGGGAGAGAATAGGGTCCCTTAAAGATCAGCAAGGCCCCTTACGTGTGGAACCACAGGAGATGGGAGAGGTACTAAATAAGTATTTTGCTTCAGTGTTTAAGGTGAAGAAGGATATAAAAGATACATCTTGAAAAATGTCCGTATTACAGAGGACATAGTGCTGGACATCTTAAAACACAAAGGTGGATAAATTCCTGGGACCTGATCAGGTATACTCTAAATTCTGTGAGAAGCTAAGCCCAGCGATTACTGGGCCCCTTGCTGAGACAGTTGTAAAATTTATAGCCACATGTGAGGTGCTGGAGGACAGGAGGGCGACTAACGTGGTGTCACTATTTAAGAAAGCTGGTAGGGAAAAGCCAGGTAACTTTCGACTGGTGAGCCTGACATCAATGTTGGGCAAGTTGTTGGAAGGAATCTTGAGGGACTGGATTTACATGTATTTGGAAGGGCAAGCACTGGTTAGGGACATGGCTCTGTGCGTGGGAAATCATGTCTCATGAACTTGATTGAGTTTTTTTTAAGTAGTAACAAAGTGGATTAATGAGGGCAGAACAGAGGACATAATCTACATGGACTTCAGTAAAGCATTCAACAAGGTCCCTCATGGTAGTCTGCTTAGCAAGTTTAGAACAGCCATTTGAATACAGAACTGGCTGGAAGAGAGAGGATAGAGGGAGGTGGTGAAGGGTTTCTTTTCAGACTGGAGGCCGGCGACCAGTGGTATGCCACAAGCATGATCCATTGCTTTACAAATGATTTGTGTAATCTATACAAATGATTTGGATGTGAGCATAGAAGTTATGGTTAGTAAGTTTGCAGATGACAACAAATTTGGTGGTGTAGTGGACAATGAAGATTATTATTTCAGGAGTACAACATGATGCTGATCAGACAGGCCAATGGGCCAAGGAGTGGCAGATGGAATTTAATTTAGATAAATGTGAGGAACTGCATTTTGGAAAGACAAATCAGGGCAGGACTTATACACTTAATGGTAAGGTTCTGGGGAGTGTTGCTGAACAAAGAGACTTGGGAGTGCAGGTTCATCGCTCCTTGAAAGTAGAATTGCAGTAGATAAGATAGTGAAGATGGCATTTGGTATGATTTCCTTTATTGATCAGTGCATTGAGTACAGGAGTTGGGAGGTCATGTTGCAGCTGTACAGGATATTGGTTAAGCCATTTTTTTGGAATACTGCATTCAGTTCTGGTCTCCCTGCTTGAGGAGGAATGTTGTGAAATTTGAAAGAGTTCAGAAAAGATTTACAAAGGATTTTTCAGGGTTGGAGTGTTTGAACTATAGGGAGAGGCTGGTTAGGCTGGGGTATGGGAGACAGAGGAGTGACCTTACAGAAGTGTATAAAATCATGAGGGGCATGGGTAAATAGACAAAGGTCTTTTCTCTGTGGTGGGGGAGACCAAAACTAGAGCACATAGGTTTATAGTGAGAAGGCAAAGATTTAAGAAGGACCTAAGGGGTAACTTTTTCATGCAGAGGGTAGTGCGTGTATGGAATGGGCTGCTCGAGGAAGTGGTGGAGGCTGGTACAATTACAACATTTAAAAAAGGTATCTGGATGGTAATATGAATAGGAAGGGTTTAGAGGGATATGGCCCTCTAATTGCTGGCAAATGGGACTAGGTTAATTTAGGATATCTGGTCGGCATGGACAAGTTGGCCTGAAGGGTCTGTTTCCATGCTGTATAGGTCTATGACTATATGACTCACCTGACATGCTTATTCTGCCTATATATGCAGTGCTCGTATCTGAGCTGGTGGCTGTATGCACATGAAATAAAATCATAGATCTCAAAAAGGAGAAAGCCAGAAGGACATGATTGTCATGCAGTAAGTTAGGAAAATTTCATGCAGTGGATGTGTGACACATTAAAGGACATGCTTGTGATGTCACCACTATATCATGGCATGTGAGGTAATTCTATAAAGTTTGCACTTTATCAAGTTCTCTTGCAATATGACACACTGAGGGAAACATGCCACTTTCTACCCAAATTGCTCAGCATGAGCCCAGAAAGCCAAGTACCTGCAGTTGAAATGTACATACATGACAGCATCTGGTGTCTACAAAGGTTCTTTGAATTCCTGAGTGCAAGGGTGAATGCAGATGAGTCAGAGAGAAAGAGAACGATAAAGAGAGAGAGAGAATGTCTTCATATTTTGCTAGTTATGAATATTCTGCTCTCTGCGCTATAGGAAGGATGGTGTGAAACTTAAAGGGGTGCATAAAAGATCTACAAGGATGTTGTCAGGGTTGGAGGATTTGAACTATTGGGAGAGGCTGATTAGGCTGTAGCTATTTTCCTTGGAGCATCGGAGGCTGAGGATTGACCTTATAGAGGTTTATTAAATCACAAGGAGCATGGATAGGGTGAATAGCTGAGGATAGGGGAGTCCAAAACTAGAGTCCAAAACTAGAAGGTCAGAAGGGAAAGATTTAAAAGGGACCTAAGTGACAACCTTTTCATGTGGGTGGTGCCTGTATGGAATGAGCTGCTGAAGGAAGTAGTGGACACTGGTACAATTACAACATTTAAAAGGCATCTGGATGCGTACCTGAACTGGAAGGGTTTAGAGGGATATGGGCCAAATGCTGGCAAATGGGACTAATTTAATTTAGGATATCTGGCAAAGGGTATGTTTCTATGAATCCATATTCTTTGCCTATCTCCACTGCCAAAAGAACTGTTAAAATATTGTTAGTTTAGTTCTGCCTGAGTTTCAACCCACTGTCTTTCCAAACTGAATGCTCCACAGGCAAAATTTTATCTCCCAATCTGTGACCTGATCACTTCAGTATGAATCCAACAAGCAATGAAAATTTCTTATGTTGACTTAAATGCATAAATTTTACTATCTGTGGACAAAATGGTAAATGCAGTGCCATTTCACACTCTCCCACGTGGATAAATAATCAATGTCCACCATTATTGTAACATTGTGTAAGCTGTGAGGTATGGGAGTGAGGTTTGCAGCAGTGCCAAATTAGTATCTTCTATATCGGTTCCCTGGACTTGCCTTCAAGCTGTGGTCAAGTAAAGCAGAGCAGCCTTTCTTGACCAATATTTATCCTCTTTAAAAATCATTTTAGCCCATGAACTTCTCAGGCATGAACATCAGATGATGGAAGGTGGATATCAATAGTCCATGTTTACCATTACCATAACAATAGGAAAGCTGAGAAATGTGGACTAAAGTTTACAGCACTGCCAAATGAATGGAGCTATACTGTATAATTTGAAGGTTGTTAGGGATGATAATTGTTGGTTGGCAAATGAAGGATCTGAGGTGAATTGAGCAGTGACTGAGGTCAGTGCTTCAGTTGATAGAAGATGACAGTTAAAGATGCATTTACTTAATTGGACCACTTAACTAATTTCTTGCAAGACCACATCAAACTCCTTGGGGATTTGCCAACCAGCACTGGTATATACACCTTGCTGCTCCCACTGCTTTCTGACCATGTGAATGGAAGGCTTTCTGGTCCCCTTCAGACCTCTTTCATTTCAGTTGAAAGGTCAGTGACCTGAAATATCATTACTATTTCTGTCAGTTGAGATTGCATTTTGATTTCAGATTTCCAACAAGAGCATTATTGTCCTCAGTTCGTTTTGCCAGAACCTGATTTTTTTGGCACATTTCAAAGTGGAAACATTTTACATTCCAATGATCAATCCTCAGCCAAAGAGTGAAGTTTTTCCTGTCATTTCTAATCCCTGTCATGCTTGAAATCTATTCTCACTGCTCAGTTCCATGCTCTGACATGTGTGTAGTTTCAGTACAGTACTCTAACATCATGGAGGCTGACCAGTCAGCTTCATGTCTCAGTTGAGATTTTCTAGACTTGTAATCCGTGATGTTAGCTATAAAATCTTGGCAAATTAACCTGGAATCCTATCAGGTATTTCAATTTCTTCAGTACAATGAGTATTCAGCAGGAGCTGGCTGTATTAACAGTTGCAACAATCTTAACATAAGTGTCTTCGAAAGTGGCATACCTATTTATCAGTGTTAACTGCTCAAGAAAGCTTTGTGCACTGCTGCTGAATACATGAGCACCACTTCTTGCTGTAGCTAATTTCTAATTCCTGAATAAAAACATGGAAATCCTGTGCACTTGAATATGACCTGTCTTTATATTTGCAGTGAGTGTTAACTTTTATGTGCATTTGTTGTCAAAACATTGAGATGGAGAGCTGAGTGTGAGAGTAATTTTTATTCTGTGCACTCCATTTCCATGGTTAATGAATAGTGGCAGTTCTTTGCTCAGTAAATATATACAAGATTTACCAGTATTCTACGGAAGCAATTTCTTATTGAAGTTCAGTCACAAGATATAAGTGTCACTGGCAAGGCCAGCATTAATTGTTCATAACTAATTATGTTTGAGAAGGTGGCATTAGCTGCCTTAGAGTCAAAGATCTCCAGCACAGAAAAGAGCCCTTCAGCCCACTACATCTGCACCGGTCAAAAACAATCACCTACTTATTCTAACCCCATTTTCCAGCACTTACCCCATAACTTTGTATGTCTTGGCACTGCAATTACATAACTAAATACTTCTTGAATGCTATGAAGATTTCTGCCTCTAGCACCCTTACAGTCAGTGAGTTCCAGATTTGGTGGAGTTTTTTCCTCACATCTTCTCTAACACTTCTGACCCTTACCGCAAATCTATCCGAGGACAAAGTGAGAACTGCAGATTTTGAAGGTCAGAGTCAAGAGTGTGGTGCTGGAAAAGCACAGCAGGTCAGGCAGCATCCAAGGAGCAGGAGAATCGACATTTTGGACGTAAGCTCTTTCTGATGAAGAGCTTATGCCCGAAACGTTGATTTTCCTGCTCCTGGATGCTGCCTGACCTGCTGTGTTTTTTCAGCACCACACTCTCGACTTAAATCTATGGTCCCTGATCAGTGCTCTCTTCATCAAGGGGAGGAAAAGTTCCTTTGTGTCCACCCTATCTATGTCTCTCAAATTTTATCTATCTCAGTCATGACCCCTCTCAAATTCCTCTACTCAATGCAAAACATCCCCAATTTGTCCAATCTTCATAACAAACTCTCCACCCAATCAACATACTGGTAAATGTCCTCTGCAACTTCTCCAGTGGAATCGCATCCCGCCTGTAATGTGGATTCCAGAACTGCACACAATACTCTAGCTGTGGCCTAACCAACAATTTGTACAGTTCCAGCGTAACATCCCTGCTCTTAAACTGTATGCATCGACTAATAAAAGTATATCCTATGCCTTAAGGGACCAGTGCACATGCACATCAAGCATGATCCTCAGTGCTTCCCAGGGTCTGACCATTCATCATGTAATCCCTCACCTTGTCCTGCCCAAGTGTATCACCTCACATTTAACAAGACTGAATTCCATTTGCCAGTGATCAACCCATCTGTCCAGGCCACCTACATCCTCTTGTAGTCTAAAGCTGTTCTCTAAGTAATTACCAATCCCCCCCCGCCCAATTTTTGTATCGTCTGCTAAATTACTGATCGACCCCCCCTATAATCAAGTCTAAATTATTTAGATAAACCACAAACAGCAAGGGCCCTAATATTAATCCCTGTGCACACCAGTGGACACAGACCTCCAGTCATAAAAAGCATCCCTCAAACATCACCCTCTACTTCCTGCCACTCAGCCAATTGTGGGTCCAATTTGCCAAATTTCCTTGGATCCCATGGGCTCTTAGCTTTGTTAAGAGTCACCCAGTCAAAAACTGTGGTGTTGGAAAAGCACAGCAGGTCAGGCAGCATCCAAGGAACAGGACAGTCGACGTTTCAGGCATAAGCCATTTATCAAGAATGTGGAGGAGGAAGGGCGCTGAGTGGTAAATAGGGGGATTGGAGTAGGGCTGGGCTAAGGTAGCTGGGAAGTCTCCCATACAGACCTCGTCAAAAGCCTTACTTAAATTCAAGTAGACCACATCAACATGCCTTCATCTACATACCTGATCACCTCTTCGAAAAATATCAGTGTGTTTGAAGTAGATGCCTGTGTTGAGTCGGAGCTCCCTTTTCTGGACCTCTCCATTTCCTTTTCCAGCGACCAACCCAACACTAACATCTACTTCAAACCCAATGACTCCCACAGCTACCTGGGTTTCACGTCCTCCTGGTGCCCCCTCCTGTAAAAACGCTATCCCTTACTTCCAATTCCTCCACCTCTGCCGTATCTGCTCCCAGGAGGAGCAAGTGTACTCCAGAACATCCCAGATAACTCCTACTTCAAGGATGCAATTTCCCCTCACAAGTGATCAACAATGCCCTCCAGTGCATCTCCTCCTTGTCCCCCACCTCCCCACGTTAACCCCATGACTCCAATCGCAACAAGAATAAAACCCCTGCCCTCCCGCTCCTCACCTTCCATCCCACCAATTTCCAAAATCATCCCCCGCCATTTCTGCCACCTACAGTCAGACCCCATCACCAGGGATATATTTCCCTCCCCACTCCATCTGTGTTCTGCAGAGACCATTCCCTCCACAACTCCCTCACTGGGTCCATGCCCTCCACCAACCAACCCTCCACTCCCGACACCTTCCCTTGCCACCACAAGAGGTGTGAAACCTGTGCTCACACCTACCACATGTGAGCATCCAAGGCCTCAAAGGAGATTTCTCTGCACATCCAAACCTCATCTACTGTGTCCAATGTTCTCGATGTGGTCTCCTCTGCATTGGGGAGACAGAGCACCAACTTGTGAAACGGTTCAGAGAACATCTCCAGAACACATGCTCCCCACTACACCGCCATTCTGTAGCCCTTCAACTCCCCTCCCACTTCACGCCTGGATGAAGAACACTGCATCTTCCGCCCTGGGATTCTCCAACCACATGGCATCAATGTTGATTTTACCAGGTTCCTCATCTCCACTCCCCCTACCTCATCCCAGATCCAACCTTCCAATTTGGCACCACCCTCTTGAACTATCCTACCTGTCCATCTTCCTTCCCACCTGTCCGCTCCACCCTCCACTCCGACCTATCACCATCACCCCCACCTTCATCGACGTATCACCTTGCAAGCTACCTTCTCCCCAGCCCCAAACCCTCCCATTTATCTTTCAGCCTCCCCCCACTGCCATATACCTGAAGGGCTGATGCCCGAAATGTCAACTCTCCTGCTCCTCGGATGCTGCCTGATCTGCTGTTCTTTTCCAGCGTCACAGCTTTTGACTCTGATCTCCAGCATCTGCAGTTCTCACTTTCTCCCAAACTGCCCCGTGGCTGAACACTTCAATTCCCCCTCCCACTCCACCAAAGACATGCAGGTCCTTGGCCTCCTCCATCGCCAGACCATGGCAACATGACGCCTGGAGGAAGAGCGACTCATCTTCCGCCTAGGAATCCTCCAACCACAGGGGATAAATGCAGATTTCTCCAGCTTCCTCATTTCCCCTCCCCCCACCTTTTCTCAGTCCCAACCCTCAGACTCAGCACCGCTTTCTTGACCTGCAATCTTCTTCCCGACCTCTCCGCACCCACCCCCTCTCCGGCTTATCACCCTCACCTGAACCTCCTTCCACCTATCGCATTCCCAATGCCCCTCCCCCAAGTCCCTCCTCCCTACCTTTTATCTTAGCCTGCTTGGCACACCCTCCTCATTCCTGAAGAAGAGCTTATGCCCGAAACGTCGATTCTCCTTCTCCTTTGATGCTGCCTGACCTGCTGCGCTTTTCCAACAACACATTTTTAAGCTGTGCTGCCAGTCCACCTTAGCCAAACCATATCTGACCTTACTCAAATTAGCCTTCCTCCAGATGAGAACTTTGAACTTTCTTGATCCAATGTCGTCCATGTGATGTAGATACATCCACAATGCCATTAGAAAGGCAGTTCCAGGATGTTGACTCAGCAACAGTAAAGGAATGATGATCCAATTCCAAGTCAGGATGGTGTGTTGCTTGGAGAGCAACTTGTCGGTGATGTTCCCATGTGTCTGCTGCTCTTGGCCTTCTGAGTGAGGAGTTACAGGTTTGGAAGGGTCCAACCAAAGCAGCCCTTGTAAGTTGCTCCAGTTGAGGTTCAAGTATATCCCAGAATGTTGTGGGAAGTTAGTGAAGAGATTGCTGGGCCCCTTGCTGAGATATCTGTATCACTGATAGCCATGGGCAAGGTGCCGAAAGACTGGAGGGTGGCTAATGTTATGCCTTTAACAAATGTTCTCAGGAAAAGCCAGGGAACTGTAGACTGTGAACCTTAGGTAGGTAAGTTGTTTGGGGGGGATTCTGAGAGGTAGGATTTACATGTATTTGGAGAGGCAAGGACTGATTAGGGTTAGCCACCTTTATGTTTGGGAAATCCCATGAACTTGATTGAGTTTTTGAGCATGTAACTAGAAATATTGATGAGGACAAAGTGATAGACATTGTCTATATGGACATTAGTAAAGTCTTTGACAAGGTTCCACATGGAAGACTAATTAGTAAAGTTAGATTATATGAGATTCAGGGAGAGCTTGCCAATTGGATGCAAAATTGGCTTCATGGTAGGAGATAGAGGATGATGATGGAAAGTTGTTTTTCAGACTGGAAACCTGTGACCAGTGGTATTCTGCAGGCATCGGTGTTGAGTCCATTTTTGTCATTTATATGAACAATTTGGATGAGAATTTAGGAGGCATGGTTACTAAGTTTGCAGATGACACCAAAATTGGTGATATAGTCAACAGTAAAGAAGGTTATCTAAGATTACAAGGGCATCTTGATCAATTGGACCAATGAGTTAAGGAGTGGCAGTAGTGTTGGCGAACAGAGAGAGCTAGGGGTTAAAGGTACATAGCTCTTTGAAAGTTGCATCACAGAGTGGTAACTGCAGCATTTCGCACACTTGCCTTCATGGCTCAGACCACTGAATATAGAAATTGGGACATCCTGTTGAGGTTCAACAGGATGGTGGTGAGGCCACTTTTGGAGTATTGTGTACAGTTCTGGTTGTCCTGCTATAGGAAGGATATTACTAAATTGGAGAAGGTTCAAGAAAGTTGCCAGGTCTGGAGGGTTTGAATTGTAAGGATAGGCTGGGACGTTTTTCACTGGAGGGTAGGAGGTTGAGGGGTGACCTGATAGAGATTTATAAAATCTTGAGGGGTATACATAAGATGAATAGCAAAGGTATTATCTGGAAGGTGGCGGAGTTCAAAACTAGATTAGATTAGATTAGATTACATTACAGTGTGGAAACAGGCCCTTCGGCCCAACAAGTCCACACCGACCCGCCGAAGCGCAACCCACCCACACCCCTACATTTACCCCTTACCTAACACTACGGGCAATTTAGCATGGCCAATTCACCTGACCTGCACATCTTTGGACTGTGGGAGGAAACCGGAGCACACGGAGGAAACCCACGCAGACACGGGGAGAACATGCAAACTCCACACAGTCAGTCGCCTGAGGCGGGAATTGAACCCGGGTCTCTGGCGCTGTGAGGCAGCAGTGCTAACCACTGTGCCACCGCACCACTAGGGGACATATCTTTAGCTAGGAGGAGAAAGATTTTAAAAGGGACCCGCGGGGCAATTTTTTCCAAGCAGAAGGTGATTCATGTGTGGAATAATCTGCCAGAGGAAGTGATAGTTGCAAGTACAGTTACAATATTTTAAAAATTTTTGGACAGGTACATGAAAAGGAAAGGTTTAGAGAGATATGGCAAGTGGGACTATTTTAGTTTGGGAAACTTGGTCGGCATGGACAAGTTGGACCAAAGGGTCAGTTTCCTTGCCGTATGACTCTGTGGACAGTACATATTATGTTAGTTTGAGTTATGGTGGAGAGGGTGAATGTTGAAGGTGGAATATGTGATGTCGATCAAGCAGGTTGCCTTATCCTTTATGGTCAAGATTAGAGTGGTGCTGGAAAAGCATAGGCCAGGCAGCATCCGAGGAGCAGGAAAATCCATGTTTCAGGCAAAAGCCCTTCATCAGGAATGATGAAGGGCTTTTGCCTGAAATGTCGATTTTCCTGCTCCTCGGATGCTGCCTGGCCTGTGCATTTCCAGCACCACTCTAATCTTGACTCTGATCTGCAGCATCTGCAGTCCTCACCTTTTACCTAGTTGATTTTATCCTTTATGGTATCAAGCATTTAGAGTTGCATTCATTCAGGCAGGTGGGGATTGTGGCTTTGTGGATGATGGATAGGCTTTTCGGTAGTCAGGAGGCAAGTTACTTACTGCAGAATTCCGAGCCTCTGCCTTGCTCTCATAACCATTGTATTTCTATGGCTAGTCCTGCTAAGTATCTGACCAGTAGTAACCCTATCGAGGATGCTGATGCCATTGAATATCATGGAAAAATGGTTAGATCCTCTCTCACTAGAAATAAGTGTCACCTCGCATTAATAAGGATGGTACCTGCCATGTTGCCCCAAGGCTGATATTGTCCAGATCTACCTGAATTTGGACACTGACTGTTTCAGTACCTAAGGAGTCGTGAATAGTGTTGAACCCAGCAGCAAACATCCCCACTTCCAACTTTATCTGGGGTATTGAAGAAGCAGCTGAAGCTGGTTAGGCCTAGGGCACTAACCTGAGGAACTTAGGGGCCCCTGTGGCACAGTGGCAGTGTCTCTATCTGAAACCTGAGTTCAAGTTCCAGCTGCTCAAGATGCGTAATAATATCTGAACAGGTTGATTAGAAACTGTCTATGCCAAGGACATCCCACTTGATCTACTTTACTGTCCTTAACCTCTAATATTCCAGTGTACCAGGACTGCCACTTCAAAACCAACTCACTTATGAAGAATGATTAATCTCCAACAAATATTTAAGCTATACAAAATGCTTCTCCTAAGTGTAGAATCATAAAGCACTGAAGGCATCCAGTCATCCCATCAATCTCGTGTCAACTATCCAACTGGTTCTACTCCCTGCTCTTTACTCATAGCTATGAAAATTTCTCCTCTTCACGCATTTATCTAATCGCCTCTTTAAAATTACTGCTGAACCTATTTGCACAACTCTTTGGCAGTGCATTTCAGATCATCGTAACATACTGCGTAAAAATACTCAGCCCCTTCTGCTTTTATTAAAAACTGTTTAGATATGTGCCTTCTGGATGACAACCCTGACTAGTGGAAATTGTTTAACCTTATTTACTGCACGATCACAATTTTGAACATCTTGACCAAATCCCCTTCCTTGATTTCCTTTGTCCCAAGGAGAGCAACACAAGATTTTACAGCATTTCCATGTCTCTGAAGTCTTTCATCCCTGGTATCATTCCAGTAAATCTCCTCAGTATCCTCTCCAAGGCGTTGAGCAGGAACTTCCTTCATAAAGTGTGGTCCCAAAGCTGGACAATACTCCAGCTGGGGCCTCCTTGTTAGTGATTTATACAACATTTAGTGTAACTTCCTTGATTTGTATTTGATGTCCCTATTTATAAACCCCAGGATCACTGACGCTTTTGCAGACATCCAGGCACGCAAAGTAATAAGGCAGAAAGACGTCAAAATGTTTTACACTTCATCTCCCTGTGTCTATGCTAAAGAGAAAATGGGGGAAGCAGTAAGGAGCAGGGCAGCTTCTCAGTTAGTAAGTAGAACAGATGATCCACATCCAAAATACTGCGAATGGAAAATTAGAGAAAAATAAAGCACTGAGCAGATGAAAACTGACTACTTGAAGAATTTGAATTAGCTTTGAATGCACCGTTTTAAAGTACCTCCCTTTCATTTTCCAGTCAATTCCTGCCTCTTTTTATTAAAAGGTTGAGCAGCATGTATTGCATAAGATTTACAGTCTAACAAGGAGCAAGATAACTGTTGCGTCAAATACAGGCAAGGCAAATGCCTTTAAGAAAATCTATTCTTTAATTACAGGATTAATTCTGGCTATATTCCAAATCATTCACAAACCATTCTTATCACTATCAGGTCCATTGTTTCCAGCATTTTCCATTTTTAGATCCAAGTTATATTTGTGCCCTCCATGTTCAGGACTGCAAGAAAAACAATTAACTCAACACCCATAAATATTACAACACAATCTAAAAAAAAAATCACTCCGATCATGTCATGTAACAACGTACTTGTTAATTCAAAAGACTCTCAGGAGATGGGACAAGCTAATATTTATCGTGTGCCTCTCATATGCACAGATGTCTCCAAAGCACTTCATCGCCAATTACTTCTCAAGTGTAGGCTGTGCACAGAAACACTCCATGAGCAGCAAGCCAAGATAAGCAAGTGTTTAATCCTTTGTTGATAGTCATAAAGAAGGGAGCAATGTTTGTCAAGATAACCGAACTTCAAATTCTCCTTGGAACTGGGTTCACAGGTCTTTCATAATTGACCTGATATATCCACCCAATCACCTTCTGCTGTTTTATCAATGTCCTTCCCTCTATTACAAGACCAGAAGTGAGAATGTTTAATGATGATTGCACAAGTTCAATACCATTAGCAACTTCACATATACCAAAACAGCTTGTGCCCATCTGCAGCAATACCTGAACAATATCCAGGTTTGGGCTGAATATTTGCATCACAGAAGAGCCATCTCCAACAACAAAAGAATCAAACCGTCCATCCTTAAATTCATGTCCTTAAATATCATCATCTCTGAATCTTCTGGTAATCAACACTCTGGGGCCTTTATTGGTCAGTGCATTGAGGTTAGGAGTCGAGAGGTCAGGTCCTGTTGCACTGTGCAGGACATTGGTTAGGCCGCTTGTGGAATACTGCATGCAATTTTGATCTCCCCACTATAGGAAGGATATTGTGTAACTTGAAAGGGTTCAAAAAAGATTTACAAGGATGTTGCCAGAGTTCAAGGATTTGAGCTACAGTGAGAGGCTTAGTAGGTTGTGGCTATTTTACTGTAGCTTCAAAGACTGAGAGGTGACCTTGCAGAGGTTTGTAAAATCATGAGGGGCATGGATAGGATAAATAGACAAAGGTCTTTTCCTCAGGGTAAGGGAGTCCAAAACTAGACCGCATTGGTTTAAGGTGAGAGGGGCAAGATTTAAAAGGGACCTAAGGGGCAACATTTTCATGTGGAGGGGTGGTGCATGTGTGGATTGAGATGCCAGAGGAAGTGGTAGAGGCTGGTACAATTACAACATTTAAAAGGGATCTGGATGGATATATAATAGGAAGAGTTTAGAAGGATGTGGGCCAAGTACTGGCAAATGGAACTAGATTCGTTTAGGATATCTGGTCGGCATGAAGAATTGGACCAAAGGGTCTGTTCCATGCTGCACATTTCTAATGAGTCAACATCCAAGAAATTCAAAATCAAATTGTGCACAGAATCTTAACTAGATTTCTGGTTGTTAGCCGAGGCAGTCCCAGCAACAGCTTCCTGTTGAAACTTTGATTAAATCACTTCTTAACCCAACTAATGTTCAGGAAATGGAGCCCTAGCCTGTGCTAGGAGTAATAACTTAGCTGGATCCATTATATATGCCTCAATAGGTCAAAGAAAGAACAATAGCAAAGCAATTGAATCATCTGGTAGGGTAAGGAATAAGTTAATATTGTGACTCTGGAATGCTCGTTGATGAAACCACAGATTAACTTATTCACACAAGAACATTCACCTCAAAATGAACTAGGGAAGTCATTACACTGAAAGCAACTCATCTAATGTTCACTACCTTTGGTCTCAATTATTGATGCTACACTTAGTTACTATGTTGTAGTCTGACTCATTCATCAACTGCTGTATCAACAGTCAATTTATGAGTATTTACTTCAGCATCCAAGCGTGATAAAAAGCTGACCTATTCAATAACTATTACTTAAGTAACAAACTCCTATATTGACTGAAAATGCAATCTATTTACTTAGGAGAAATGAATCCTCTGGATCAATAAGAGTTTTGACAGATTTTGACAATTTCCAACTGTAATCTATTATTTATTCAGTACAGCAATTTACAAAAGCCAAGATCTGAGGTGCAGGGGTTACAATCAGTTATCAAACTGGATGCTGAACAAAGCTTTAGACAGGATAAAGAAAAAGCCAAGATTCCACATACAACTGTTAGATCCCAACAATACCAAATACTGGAAGAACTCAAACACAAAATGTCAGTAAATGCAAGACCCAAGAAATGGGCAGTGTGCTGTATCAGACAAGTTTCAGAGATTTGTTGTCAGAGAAAAAAATCTTTCAAGAAATTTCTATTTGCATTTAATGTTTCCTACTTTACAGTGACTAGATTTTAAAGGTACTTGAAGGTGATAAAGCATTTTGAGGTATCCAGTGATCACGGAGAGCTTTTTTATTTTACAAAACATTAAAATCAGATACATATGAACTAACTGCCATCACAGAGATATGTCTATATGGTGACTCGGACTGGGAACTGAATATGCAAGGTTATTTCAAGTTTAGGAAGGTCAGACAAGAGGGAAAAGGAGGTGGAGGTGTGCTAATAATTAAGGATGGGATCAGTACATTAGTATGGGTGGATCTCAGGTTGGAAAAACGTGTGGAATTTGTTTGTGTGGAACTAAGAAATAGCAAGATGCAACAAACATTGGTTGGAGTTATTTTCAGGCCATCAAGTAGTGTTAGCATGAGGTGTGCTATTAAATCAGGAGATGAGAGAAGCATGTAGCATGGGCAGCACAGTTGTCATTGGTGACTAACGATGGGAGACTGTAAGATTTGTTCTTTCGCTTGTTTAAAAAATATTATTTCGTGGGTTGTGCAAGTTGCTTCATTGATCATAAAAGCAAAATCCCATGGATGCCGTAAATCTGAAACAAGCTCAGCATCCCAGAATCTCAGCAGGTCTATCGACGTGTGAAAAGTCATACCAGACTCTAAACATGAACTCTGCTTCTCTCCCAACAGATGCTGCCAGATTTGATGAGTTTCTCCCCCGCATTCACACAGCGTTGGTTTCAGCATTTAATGGTGGGACTGAGCTGCCTTCTTTAACCACTTTCCACTGTTGCTGTTACAGGCTGCCACAATACAAAGGAGAGCAAATTGCCCAAACGTAAAGAAATTGGAAAGCAATCTCATATTGACATAACTGAATATTTGTTGCTGTTCCTTTCACTAAGTATTTCAGCCTTAACCACAGAAAATGAGAACATGAATTACAGTCAGTGTTTGGATGGGTGCCCTTGAAAGATAGCTGAAACTAATGCATTTTTCAGCTGTTTTACAGTCAGATAGCAATAAACATTCATCATTGGAATTCTCCCCAAGAATTCCAATGGAAAATGTGTGATCTGATGAGGGAACTGAAACTTATACGGCAAAAAAAATCACATGCTTGATCCTGGGTCTTGGCCTTAAGCAAATTAGCTAGTGCAGAGTAAAACAACAACAGCAGATTGACTGTGAAAACCAAAGCTACTGCACAGTCAATAATTCAATCATTTGAATACCCAAGCTGCAGCTTTCAGAAATGTCCTTCAATTCTAGACTCTTGAAATTCCCAGTTTTCCTCACCTCCACTACTGATGAATGTGGTGACAACCAGGAGACAGTGAGGTTTGCAGATGCTGGAGATTAGAATTGAGAGTGTCTTGCTGGAAAAGCACAGCAGGTCAGGCAGCATCAGAGGAGCAGGAATATCAGCGTTTTGGGCCGGAGCTCTTCATCAGGAATGAGGCTGAGAGCCTCGGGGTGGAGAGATAAATGGGAGGGGGAGCCCTGGCCCCACCCCTCTCCCATCTATCTTGCCACCCCAAGGCTCCCAGTCTCATTCATGATGTCAACCACCAAGGCCCCATGCTCTGAAATTCCCAAACTAAACACTTCTGTCTCTTTTTCCTTCTTTTATTGAACTCCTTAAAATCCACATCTTCACATTGTCCCCTAATGTGGTTTGGTGGCACCTGTGAAGCACGTTTGGAGAAGTCACCCTTATGACAGGTTGTTAAGGGGTACAGGTTGTTCTGCTATAACGCGATAGTCGTGTTCCTCTGCAACCTTGTGGTATAGAAAATCACGCTATGGAAAATTTCAGCATAGAAGATCGCTAATTAAAAATTGCTATACCGTTATGCAAACAACATCTACAATTCGTCAACCGTGTTATAGCCAATTTGCACTGACGAAACGCAAATTATAGCGGAACGACCTGTATTTGCTCCAACAGAAAGATACATTAGTAAGGGAGGAAAGGTAAGTCTTAAAAAGAAAAGAAAATTTGGAGAAAGAAAACACAAACAATTGGAACAGCATAAAGGCCATGAGGAAAGTTATTCGATTAAATCATTGAAGTAGTGACCTATAACACTAACTTGATGCGAAATGAACACCTAATGAAGCATACAGTGATGTGGTTAAGTTAAGAAAGACTAGCCATTCACAATTGTCTTTTATAAATAGAAAAACTGCCCCTGGCCTGATGCAAATATTATAAAATTTTCAAGGGAGAGCGAAGAACAGGATGTTTCATACTCAGTACAAAGTCCCATTATTAATACCCTACAATAAAATCAGAGTCAGAGGATCATCTGATCAGGTGGAAGATATTTTTAGGCATTCTGTAGATGACAAAATATAACGCTCATTATGTACAGACTCTTGTTTTGCTAAAAAGCAGACTTTAGACATGCACTTATATCTAATTTCAGAGTAACAGTTTTAAACTAAAGAAAGGGACCAATCAAACTAATCAACAGTGTCACAAAGAAGGTCTCATTGTAAACCATCCATACAACATGGCAGTATCATTAACTAACATCAACAGAAATCTCCGAGAGAAGAGGAGAGGAGGAAGGACAGAAGGAGCAAGAACTGGCAGGTGATTGCTGAAAACTCAAAGGGTTCCTTCCACAAACTATCCAACATGTTCACTTCATGAAACCTATACTCTCTGCTTTGGTTCATTACAATGAATAAAGCCTACTGTGAGCCAGCCAAAACAGGCGTTATAAAAAGAATGCAGCAACTTTGAGTAAAATCTTACGTAAAGAATATTGGGAAACAGACAAGCTGCAGGACAGATACAGACTGAGCCACATCTCATCTTGTACTGAAAGGTCAGTGTTGGATGTGAGCTGTTCTGTGTTAGCAAAGGTCACACATAATGTGAGCTTGCTCTACACACTATGAATACTCATTTCCATGGATCACAAAAGAACAAAGAAGTACCTGCTTTTGTTACTTTGAAAGTGGTGGGGTGGGAAGAGATTTAGAATACTCTGATACAAAGCAGATAAAATCAAATTGTCAAGGGACAGCAGAGAACATGGTATGAACAGCAACGTATTTGACAGTAACTGCTCAAGTCAGTAAAACCTTTCGAAGTTTGGATTAAAAAAAGGAAGGAAAGAAAGTATCATTCTGATCTCCAAATTAGTGGAGCATGTGACTCAGTGATCAAAGGCAGATTTATTAATGAGCACTTGAATTAAATTCAATCTCAACACTGCTTATTATTTACTGTAGTTTGCTGTCAGCCAAGGTCATTTGAGGACTATTAAAATATAATGAGGCAACAAATTAAGGTTGGCTCAGATTCTAATGTTGAGGAATGAATAGCACATCTCTGATTTACAGAATCCAATGACAAGCCAGTCGGTAATTTTGCACTGAAAATAACTTTTAATTTGATAAGTTTTTGATAAAATAACCAATGCTTTAGGTAGAGGGGTCATATTGCAACAAAAATCTCTTTGCTCCAAATTGAACCCATAAAACTGAGCATTCAAATGCAAAATATAGTCAGTGAAATGACGACAATGCCTATAAAACCCATGAAATGCAGTATAAACAGAGCTATAAAGCATGATCATTTTATATTAGAGCAATAGCATTCACAAACCAGCGGCAAATTAATTTATGAAGGTATTTTTGTTCAAGAACCTTATATTTCCACTTCACCAAAAGCTTAGTGACAATGAGATAATGAGCTAATAAATTAATGAAGCTTTGTTTCACATGGCACAACTCTATTTTTTTCTGAAGAGATAGACATGTTTCTGAAGCTTTCCACTTGCTCCTCTCTCATAACCGATCCCTCGCTGATGAATAAGTACTCCATGTTGACAGTACTTGGAGGAAGCATTCATAATGGTAAGGGCACATAATATACTGAGTGTGAGACTTCAATGACTATTACAAAGCATAGCTCGGCAGCACAGTTACTGATCAAGTCCTAAAGGGCATTGCTGTTGGACTAGGTCTGCAGCTAGTGGTAAGGGAGCCAACAAGAGAGAAAAACATGCTTGACCTCATCCTTGCAGAAAGTGAGGACTGCAGATGCTGGAGATCAGAGTCGAAGAGTATGGTGCTGGAAAAGCACAGCCGGTCAGGCAACATCCAGGGAACAGGAGCGTCAACTTTTCGAGTATAAGCTCAGGGCAGCAAGTGACCAGTGATCCTAGATTATGTTCATAAGAATTTTCTAAGGTAACCTGTACCCAGTCAAACAAGAACCAATCCACTATTATACCGGGTACTTGGAAATTAATTGGGTCACGTAGATTGAGTGTTCATGGGGAAACGTTTAGAGAGAGTGATCATTTCATCATAAGGCTCAGGACAATAGTGGAGAATTACAATGGTTAATCCAGGATACAGAGAAAAAACAATTGGCAGGCAACCAACTTCACTGAAGGCAAGAATAGAGCTGGGCAGAATAGAATGGAACAAAACAATTATATGAAAAACTGTAGCTAAGCAATGAGTGACCTGCAAAGAGCAGATAGTTTGGGTACAGTCAAGATGGATTCTCTCAAAATAAAAAGATAGTTAGGACATACAAATTTAGAGTCCCTGGATGACCAAGGAGCTGGAAATTAAGATAAAGATAAAAGATGCACTGAGAACAACAAGAAGGTTCAGAGGGGAGGTTAACAAGCATATCAGAGAAGCAAAAAGAAATCATGAGAAAAGACTGGCAGCCAACATTGGGGAGTGCCAAGTCTTCTATAGGCATATAAATAATAAGGAAAATGGTAAAAGAAGTAGGGCAGATTAGGCAAAAATAGGAATTACATCATCATGTCTCACAAACCTGATTGAGTTTTTTGAAGAAGTAACAAAGAGGATTGATGAGGGCAGAGCAGTAGATGTGATCTATATGGACTTCAGTAAGGCATTCAACAAGGTTCCCCATGGGAGACTGATTAGCAAGCTTAGATCTCATGGAATACAGGGAGAACCAGCCATTTGGATACAGAACTGGCTTAAAGGTAGAACACAGAGGGTGGTAGTGGAGGGTTGTTTTTCAGACTGGAGGCCTGTGACCAGTGAAATGCCACAAGGATCTGTGATGGGTCCCCTACTTTTTGTCATTTACATCAATGATTTGGATGCAAGCATAAGAGGTACAGTTAGTAAGTTTGTGCTGAACAGAGAGACCTTGGAGTGCAGGTTCATAGCTCCTTGAAAGTGGAGTCGCAGGTAGAAAGGATAGTGAAGAAGGCGTTTGGTATGCTTTCCTTTATTAGTCAGAGTATTGAGTACAGGAGTCGAGAGGTCATATTGCGGCTGTACAGGACATTGGT
Source organism: Chiloscyllium plagiosum (assembly GCF_004010195.1). Lineage (NCBI taxonomy): Eukaryota > Metazoa > Chordata > Chondrichthyes > Orectolobiformes > Hemiscylliidae > Chiloscyllium > Chiloscyllium plagiosum. Next base: position 43,061,292 of record NC_057712.1, read on the forward strand.
TAGGCCACTGTTGGAATAGTGTGTGCAGTTCTGGTCTCCTTCCTATCAGAAAAATGTTGTGAAATTTGAAAGGGTTCAAAAAAGATTTACAAGGGTGTTGCCAGGGTTGGAGGATTTGAGCTATAAAGAGAGGCTGTACAGGCTGAGGCTGTTTTCCCTGGAGGGTCGGAGGCTGAGGGGTGACCTCATAGAGGTTTACAAAATTGTGAGAGGCATGGATAAGATAAATAGACAAAGTCTTTTCCCAGGGGTCGGGGAGTCCAGAACTAGAGGGCATTGGTTTAGGATGAGAGGGGAAAGATATAAAAGAGACCTAAGGGGCAATTTTTTCACGCAGAGGGTGATACGTGTATGGAATGAGCTGCCAGAGGAAGTGGTCAAGGCTGGTACAATTGCAACATTTAAGAGGCAATTGGATGGGTATATGAATAGGAAGGGTTTGGAGGGATATGGGCCGGGTGCTGGCACGTGGGACTAGATTGGGTTGGGATAACTGGTTGGCATGGATGGGGTGGACCGAACGGTCTGTTTCCATGTTGTACATCTCTATGACTCTAAGTAGATAGGGCAATCCTGAGGAAAAAGGGAGGACTGCAAATGCTAGAAATCAGTTAAGAGTGTGGTGCTGGAAAAGCACAGCAAGTCAGACAGCATCGAGGCTTGTGGGCCGGGGTGCTGAGAGATAAATGGGAGGGGGGTGGGTTTGGAGCTGGGGAGGGCGAGAGATAAATGGGAGGGGGGTGCGGAGGGAGCATGGGGAGGGCAAGGTAGCTGAGAATGCGATAGGGAGACGAATGTGAGGGAGAAGGTGATAGGTCAGAGAAGAGGGTGGTGCATATAGACTGGAAAGGTGATGGACAGGTCAGTTGGGTGGTGCCGAGTTGGAGGCCTGGGACTAGGGTAACGGTTGGGGGGGGAGGGGACAGGAAAATGGTGAAATCCACATTTGATCCTGTGTGGTTACAGGGTCAAGGTGGAAAATGAGGCATTCTTCCTCCAGGCGTCAGGTGGAGGAATCCTGAGGACAATCCTGAGGGCAATCCTGAGGTCTGATTTCACCAAGAAGTTAGATCCTACCTAAGCTATGGTGACAGAACAGGAAACTCAGTCAGTATAAAGGTTCAAAATTGATAAGGATAGTGTTTTAGATAGACTGCTGGTACTTAAAGAATTGAAGGGATCAGAATAGATGTATCCAAAGATGCCAAAGGAAGATACTGTGGAAATTGAAGAGTCACAGTCTTCCCTCGACACAGGAGATGCCATATAATAGTTGAGTTGAAAACAAACGCCCTATTCAAAAAAAAAGTTTGCAAGGATAAGATCAGGAATTGCCAGTCAGTTTAAGTTCAGTGGTGAGAAGCTTCTAGAAACAAATGCGATAGAATTAGTAATCAATGCATCTTTCACTACATGACTGCAGAGAGCCAGTGTGGGTTTCTAAAAGGAAAATTGTTAAACTAATTTAGAATTCTTTGAGCTAGTAACAGAAAGGGTTGATAAGGTTACTATTGTTGAGGTGATGTACTTGGACGTCCAGAAGCTGTTTGATACAGTACTACATAACAAACGAGAAAAGTTACAGGCCATGGACTGGAAGGACAATAGCAATGCGTACAAAAACATTTCTCCTTTGAGAATTTTTCCTGTTCTCCTTAATGAGATGAAAGCTAAGTTGAGATCTCACAGAGGTTTTCAAAACTCAGCTTCTTTCAAATTCAGCAGACTAGGTGAGAAATTGTTCCTGTTCTTACAGGAGCATCCAGAATGAGATGGCACAGATTTCAAGCTAATCGTGAAAGAAGTAAATATGATACACGAAAAACTTTTTCACACAGCAACTGAGTTTGGAATGCATTGTCTCTAAGTGCCTCTAAGGAGACAGGTTCAATTGAGACATTCAAGAGGGCATTAGTCATAGGACTAAGATTTTAAATATAAAAATTTTGCAATTAACTCTTATAAGCATAAATTTAAGAAAGCCAACTCTTACAGAAATACACAAGTTCATGCTGTTCGAAATGTGAGTTTTTATAAGAAAAAGTTAAATTTTAAACTGACTCAAGGCAAAATAGAGCATGTGACCACCGAAACATTCTGACTAATGATAAGCTAACATGCCTCAGGACTGGGTACTTAGGTAAAGTCCTTCTGAAATCAAACGACTAAATGTATTAACTGAACATAAAGGCAGAAGCAGCTGGCCTTGCTTCATGTAAACTCAGACACTCTATCTCAGTCGTACACAGACCCAGAAGATCGGGTGAGAGATGTTGCTGAGAGAGGGCTCAGAGGAGAGCTATTAATTGAACAGTGGAATCCTGGTGAGAATGGATTTGCCATTAAAAAGATGCACCACATAGATGTTTAAAGACTGAGAATTTGCCAAAAGATGCCTTGCAGCTGGAGGTCTTTTTGGGCATGTTCAGGAAGGAATGATTGAAGGAATTGTTTGAAATTACTCTGGAAGATTTGCCCAGGTGTATCATGCTGAGGTATGACGAGGGATTCAACACTTTGAAAACAAGGCTACAATTCAGCTGAGAGCTCAGCATAATCAAGTTTGTCTCAGCCTTAAGCTGGCCAGAGTCATAGATTGATACAGCACAGAAACAGATCCTTCTGTCCAACTCATCCGTGCTGACCTTGCCCATTTATCACCAACAAGAGTGCACTTTGTTTCTTCTCCTCCAGCTACAAGTGATCCCCTGGGAAACACTAGCAACCTCTAGTGATTCATATACCAGGACACCGGATCTCTGCAAGCCTATCATTTAGATAATTTGTCTATTTTAACTCTTCCTGCCAAAAAGCACAATTTTACATTTTCCCACATTACATTCCATTTGGCAGATCTTTACTCACTCACAACCTGCCTGTATCCCTTTTGTAGCCTTCTTATGGCCTATTCACACTTTAATTTTTTATTCATCTTTGGGTCATGAACAAATGTATCAACCATACTTTAAGCCCATTCATCCAAATCAGAGATGAATTCTAAAAGTTGAGGCCCCAGTAATGATCTGATGGCACACAATTCAGTACACCTTACCAACTGAAAATGACCTATTTATATTATTCTTTATTCATGCACAGGATGAGGGCATGACTGGCAAAACAGCATTTATTGCCCACCCCTAATCATTCAGAAGACAGTTAAGAGTCAACCACTTTGCTGTCGGTCTGGAGTCACAGGTCAGCCAGACCAGATAAAGACAGCAGTTTCCTTCCCGAAAGGACATTAATGAACTAGATGGGGTTTTCCTGAGAATCGACAATGGATTCATGGTCATCATTCGACTCTTAATTCCAGATATTTATTGAATTCCATTATCTGCCATAGCACGATTTGAACCCAGGTCCCCAGGACATTAGCTGGGTCTGAGTTAACAGTCTAGTGATAATACCATTGACCATCGCCTCCCCTGCTGACTGCTTCCTGTTAGCTAGCCAATCCTCTATTCATGCCATATGCATTGTACATACACATTTCGTTAAAAACTCTTAACAGTTTGAACAATTTTTCAAAAATAGTTACTTTTATAGCTTTATCAAAATTCATCTTGCCAGAAATAGACAAATTAATACTTTAAAGTCACCCGAGTCCCAGAGGACAGCTCTCTCAGAAAGAGACCTGACTGGAAGTGGTTTTATCCAAGGGTGACCACACCTCAGATAAGGGCAGAGTTTGAGAAGGTGGGGCCTTCAGTGACATCAGTTTATATTAAACAAAGCTGTAAAAACTGACTAAAAATCAGATTTAATTTCTAATTGCCTTCCATCTTACACATTCTGCAAGCTCAAGTTTATTGAAAGTCTTGGTTTTCTTCGTAACTTGTACTGTCATCATCATCCACCACCCTTGAACTGGTTTCCCAGCACCTCAATTTCAAAACATTTAATTTTGAGGTCAAATCCTCCCAAATCTCTTTAATCTCCACAAGCCCTAATACCTTCAACAAATTTTGCATCGGTCCAATTCTGGTCTCTTGCGTATCAGTCACATGCTTCATCCTACTGGGGTAGCCTTGTTTTCCTCTGTCAAAGCTCTAAGCTATGCAATTCCCTCTCTAAATTTTTCCATTTCTCTCTTCTCTTTTTGGGCACTTTTTAAAGTATATTCTTTGTCAAAGCATTTGAACAATGTAAAATCCTATCTGATAAAAGCTTATATGGAGCAAATTTGGGATGCTTTTCTAAGGCACCTTACAAATGCAAGTTGTTGTTCAAAACAAATTTCCAATCATTTCTGAGCCAAATCACGTGCCTACCACACCAGTTGTTGCAGTTACTGGTGGAATGTAATGACTTGGATTAAAATGCTGTCATATTTGAACATAAAATATTTCAACAGTGGTTGAAAAGATTTATAAAGACTGGCAATTCATATGAAGCTAGACCACTCAGCAGACTCACCTAAATACCATTGTGCTAAATCATCAGAAATGGAAGCATTTTTACAGCATCTGCAGGAAATTAAGCTCTCAGATAATACGTTAGGGAGTGTGAGGTAACAGTTCATAAATGAAACAGATTATGATCCCATAGCAACAAGCAGCTGCGTGGTTCTACCAAAAGCTAAAATCAAAGGGGAATATTCCAAAACATAAAATTAAATTCGGTCTCAACTGAAAGCATCAGTACTTTTTGTCTACAAAGCATCTACAAATTTCTTAGACCTTGTGCTATGGTACATCTGAAGCATCATCCAATAATTTGGCACTTGAGGCCCAGGAAATGACGGTCAAACTGTATATTTCCTACGAGTTTCAAACTGGACTACATTGGGTAAAGGCTATGAGAAACAGAGGGAGAGATTGTGTAACAGGCGCCATGGTTGAGGCACTCACGTTTGCTGAAATTATTCTGCTCTGGCAAACAATGGTTTAGCAGGTGTTGGACTATGTTTGGGAGGGGGCACGGTTGCAGAAAGCAGGCAGAAATGAACTACATTGCACTCTGATGGGACCAAAGTTTCATTCTTAATTCTTGATTTACAGCATCTATGACAGGAATAGTGTGGATTTGTAACCCCAGAATTTAAAAACTGGTGGGAAATTAATACAGCCTGATCACTTGGCAAAGTGCCTCTAAAACAGAGTATGATCCAATCAATAACCAATTACTTAAGCAGCTCATAGTCGTGGAGTCATACAGCATGGAAACAGACCCTTCAGTTTAACTAGTCCACACCAGCCATGTTCCCAAAGTAGTCTTACCTGCCTGTGTTTCTTCCATATCCCTCCAAATCTTTCCCATTCATGTACTTATCCAAATGACTTTAATTGTTAAAGCTGTACCTGCAGCTAAGACTTCCTCTGGCAGTTCATTTCCACATATGAACTACCCCTGCGTAGAAAGCAGTGCCCTCTCATGTCCTTTTTAAAACTTTCTCCTCTCACCTTAAAAATATACCACCTACTTTAGAATGCCTTCACCCTATGGAAAAGACTCCTGCCATACACCTTATCTGTGCCTTCATGATTGTATAAACCTTTATAAGGTCACCCCTCAATCTCCTATGCTCCAGTTAAAAAAAGTCCCAGTCTATTCAGCCTCTTTAAATCTCAAACCCTCCATTCCCAGCAACATATTGATAAATCTTTTCTGAACCTTCTCCAATTGAATAATCTCCTTCCTAAAGCAGGGCAACCAGAACCACACACAGTACTCAAGAAGGAGCCTCACCAATGTCCTGTAGAACCTCAACATGACATCCCAACTCCTATAGTCAAAAGGTCCGAGCAGTGAAAATAAGCTTGCTAAAATATCTTCTTAACCATTCTGTCCACATTTGTTGCAAATTTCAAAGAATTATGTACCTGAATCCCTAGGCCTCTCTCTATTGTCCAACACTAGCCAGGGCCCCTTTCATTAATTGTATAAGTCCTGCCCTTGTTTGTTTTACCAACTGCAATATCTCAAACTTATCCAAATTAAACTCCATCTGCCACTCCTGAGGCCATTGATCCAATTGATTCCCCCTCTGCAAAGTGGGCTCGAGGTGCTGATTGGGTTACCCTATCAAAGCAGGGTGTACATTCCCAAATTACTTAGTAAGAAGTTCGGTATACCTTGCTGCAAGAAACAAAGTCACGCAGTCATAGAGCTGCATGACATAGAAACACACCCTTCAGTCCAACTCATCCAGGCCGACGAGATATCTTAAATTAATCTAGTCTCATTTGCCAGCATTTAGCCCATACCATCCACCTTAATCTTGACAAAAATGAGGATGCCCAAAGCCCTGGTTCAAGGTTTGCAAGTGGGTTTCAGGGGTGAACTCTCCGCTAGTTGAAGTCATACCTGACACAGCAAGATAGCAATTTTCGGGGAAGTCAGTTATCTCAGTTCCAGAACATCTCTACAGATGTTCCTCAGGATAGTGTCCTTGGCCCAACGGTCTTCAACTGCTTCATCAATGAACTTCCTTCCATCATTAGGTCAGAAGAGGGGACGTTTGCTGATGACTGTGCAATGTTCAGCACCATTTGCAACTCCTTAAATACAACAGGATCTGGACAATATCCAGACTTGGCTACCATTTGTACAACACAAATACTAACCATCTCCAATAAGAAACAAATCTAACCTTTGCCCTTTGATAATTACCATCACTGAATCCCCCATTATTAATATCCTGGGAGTACCGCTAACCAGAAATTGAACTGGACATACCACATAAGCACGGTGGCTACAAAACAGGTCAGAGGACACTAAGAATACTGCAGCGAACAACTCACCCCCAACTCCCCAAAGCCTGTCCACCATCCACAACTCACAAGTCAGGTGATATGATGGAATACTCTCCACTTGCCTGGATGGATGCAGCTCCAGCAACACAAAAAGCTTGACACCATCCAGGACAAAGCTGCCCACTTGATTGGCATTACTCCCTCCACCACCAACGCTGAATAGCAGCAATGCATGGTATTTACAAGATGTGCTGCAGATATTCTCCAAAGATCTTTAGACAGCACCTTTCAAACCCATAAGCACTTTCACCTAGAAAGACAAGGACAACAGATACATGGGAGCACCACCACTTGCAAGTTCCTCTCCAAGTCACTCACCATCCTGACTTGGAAATTTATTGCTGTTCCTTCACCATCACTGGGTCAAAATTCCTGAATTTCCTCCATGAGGACATTGTGGATCAACTATAGCTCGTGAACTGCAGCAGTTCAACACCACTTTCTCAAGGGCAACTATGGATGTGCAACAAATGCTGGCCAGCCAGAGACCAAGTCCCATGAGTGAATTAAATAAAGTATGACAAAGGCACAAGACATTGGTTATCGCACCAGAGATACACTAGCTGACAGTGGATAAAATGACAGGCACGTGAACATACCAATTAGGGGTAAGCCAATCAGCACCTCAAGCCCACTTGACCATTCATTAAGGTAGGTACATAGGACCAGCAGTAGGCCATTCAATCCTTGAGCCTGTTCTACCATTCAATGAGTCTATACCCAGAGTTCTACAATCTCTAGCCAGAAGGAATAATTTATAAAGTTATAGAGTCAAAGCACAAAAATAGACCCTTCAGTCCAACTCATCCACACTGACAAGACATCCCAATCTGATCGTCCCATTTGGCCCATATCCTTTTAAAGTCTTCCTATTCATATATCCATCCAGATGCCTTTTAAATGTTCTAATTGTACCAGCCTTCACTACTTCCTCCTGCAGCTTGTTCCACACACGTACCACCTTCTGCATGAAAAAGTCACCCCTCAGGTCCTCTTAAAATCTTTTCCCTCTCACCTTAAACCTATGTCCTCTAGTTTTGGACTACCCCACCTTAGGGAAAAAAACCTTGGTCATTCACCCTATCCATGCCCCTCATGATTTTATGAACCTCAATACTGTCACCCCTCAGCCTCTGACACTTGAGCAGAGAAAAGCCCCAGCCTATTCAGCTTCTCCGGAAAGCTCAAACCTTGCAGTCCCAGCAACATCCTTGTAAATCTTTGCTGCATCTTCTCTTGTTTAACAACATCCTTTTTATAGAAGGGTGACCAGAATTGTACACAATATTCCAAAAGTGACCTAACCAATGTCCTGTACAACAGCAGCATGACCTGCCATTCCTATATTCAATGCACTGACCAATAAATGTAAATGTGTTAACACTCCATCTGTGACTCCACTTTCAAGGAATTGCACTTGCACCCCTCAGTACCTTTGTTCAGCAACACTTCCTGGGACCCTACCATTTGCTGCATAAGTCCCGTCCTTATTTGCCTTTCCAAAATCAACACCTCGCATCTATCTAAATTAGACTCCATCTGCCATTCCTCAGCCAATAGGCCCATCTGATCAAGATCCCATTGTACTCTGAGGTAACTTCCTTCATTTTTCACTATACGTCCGATTTTGATGTTATTTGCAAACTTACTAAGTTTGATGTGAATGTAAGAGATCATGAGGCGGCGCTGAGCTGGAAGGTTGGAGCTGGGATGAGGTGGGGGAAGGGGAAATGAGGAATCTGGTGAAATCCACATTGATGCCGTGGGGTTGAAGTGTTCCGAGGCGGAAGATGAGGCCTTCTTCCTCCAGGCGTCGGGTGGTGAGGGAGCAGCAATGGAGGAGGCCCAGGACCTACATGTCCTCGGCAGAGTGGGAGGTGGAGTTGAAATGTTGGGCCACAGGGCAGTGAGATTAATTGGTGCGGGTGTTCTGGAGATGTTCCCTAAAGCGCTCTGCTAGGAGGCGTCCAGTCTCCTCAATGTAGAGGAGACCACATCAGGAGCAATGGATACAATAAATGACATTGGTGGATGTGCACATCTGGAGGAAGAACACCTCATCTTCTGCCACGGAACACATCAGCTCCATGGCATCAATGTGGATTTCACCAGTTTCCTCATTTCCCCTTCCCCCACCTCACCCCAGCTCCAACCTTCCAGCTCAGCACCGCCTTCATGACCTGTCCTCCCTCCCTATCTTCCTTTCCACCTACCCACTCCACCCTCCTCTCTGACCTCTCACTTTCAACCCCACCCCCACTTCTCATTTATCCCTCCACGCTGCAGGCACCCTGCCTCTATTCCTGATAAAGGGCTTTTGTCTGAAACGTCGATTTTCCTGCTCCTCGGATGCTGCCTGACCTGCTGTGCTTTTCCAGCACCACTCTAAGCTAGACTCTGGTTTCCAGCATCTGCAGTCCTTGTTTCTACCCTCTCTTAAGTATATGCCTCCTGCCTTTACCCTCTGCTAGGGATTCACTCAATCCCAGCTGTATATACCTGACATATGCTTCCTTCTTTTTCTTGACCAGGACCTCAACTTTTCTAGTCAGCCAAGCATTCCTTACACCTACCAGCCTTGCCCTTCACACTAACAGGAACGTATTGTCTCTGAACTCTCAGTATCTCATTCTGAAAGGCCTCCCATTTCTCAACCATCCCCTAACCTGTGAATAGCCTCCTCTAATTTTCTGTCCTGTCTGTTCTGTTCTGTTCCTGTCTAACACCGTCAAAATTGACCTTATTCCAATTTAGAACTTTTTGATCAGTCCTATCATTTTCCATACCTATTTTTAAACTAATAGAATTATGATCACTTGCCCCAAAGAGCTCCCCTCAATCCAGACACATTAGTCACTTGCCCTGCTGTATTTCTCAAAGACAAGCTCAAATATTGCTCCTTCTCTTGTACGCATATCCACATATTGAATAAGAATTTTTTTTTGTACACACTTAAATTCCTCCCCAGAAAGTTAAAATCCCTACCATTACAACCCTTTTTGTTAGAGATACCCAAGCTCTTTTATCTATCCTGTCTTTTCCTGTTAAAGTCTTGAAGAATCCTATCACATCTTCACCTTCTGGAGAAAATAGGTCGAATTTGTATAATCTCTCATCATAATTTAATCCCGAAGTCCACACAACAATGTTGTAAACCTAAATTGTACTCCCACCAAGACCACTATGTCCTTCCTAAGATGTGGTGCCGCAATCCTGATCAATCAGATTACTCCACATACTTGAATACCCAGACAATCTTTTCAACACCTTTCCTTCTGAAGCATCTATCTATTTATCTACTTCAGGTTTAAAATATTCAATGACTCTATTTTACTTGCCTTTTGAGGGAGACCTTTTTTATTCAGTCACGGCTTGAGGGTATTGCTGGTTAGGCCAGCTTTTATTATCCATCCCTAATTGCCCAGAAAGCAGTTAGGAGTCAACCACATTGCTGTGTACCTGCAGTCACATGTAGGCCAGGCCAAGTAAGGATGGCAGTTTCCTTTCCCATAGGGCATTAGCAAACGAGATGGGTTTTCCCTGATAATCAACAATGGGTTCATAATCATCATTAGAATCTTAATTCCAGATTTTTATTGAATTCAAATTCCACCATCTGTCATAGCAGGATTTGAACTCAGGTCCTCAGAACATTAACAGGGTCTCAATCCAGCAATAATACCACTAGGCCATCACCTCATCCTGAAATGCCAAAGACTTGCAGCCCATCAAGAACAGATTTTTCTTTATGATTTGGAGATGCCAGTGTTGGACTGGGGTGCACAAAATTAAAAATCACACAACACCAGGTTATAGGCCAACAGGTTTAATTGGAAGCACACTAGCTTTCAGAGCGACGCTCCTTCATCAGGTGATTGATCAGGTGGAGCGTCGCTCCAAAAGCTAGTGTCCTTCCAATTAAACCTGTTGGCCTATAACCTGGTGTTGCTTGATTTTTAGATTTTTCTTTAATCTGTTGAAAGCGATGACATGGTCTTTTTAAACAGTGATCCCTCATTCTAGATTCTAATATGAACAAACATCTATTCCCATCTGTCTCTCCGTTAATTGGACTCACAGGGTTACTGTTGTTCGAGGTGAATCACCTCAGGCTCAATATATCTCTGCAGCAGTTCCTCAGGGTAGTATGCTAGGCTCAAGGTCAGAAATGGGGATGTTCACTGATCAATGGGTAATGTTCAGTGCCATTTGGGACACCTCAGCTACTGAAGCAGTCCACATTCATATGCAGTACGACACAGAAAACATTCAAGCTCAGCTGATATTTGGCAAGTAACATTCTCACCACATAATGACCATATCCTACAAGAGAGAATCTAATCATCACTCTTGACACTCAATGGCATTACCAATGCTGGATTCTCCAGGATCCAACATTCTGGAGGCTACTATTGACCAGAAATTGTATTTGACTGGCCATAAAAATGCAATGGTCAGATGAGAATGTCAGGGTTCAGGAATCCTCTGGTTCATAATCCACCTTCTGATTCCACAAAACCTGTCCATTACCTACAAGGCACAATCCAAGAGTGTGACAGAATACTCTAGATTTGTCTGGTTGAGTGCAGTTCCAACAACACTGAAGACGCTTAAAACGACCCAAGACAAAGCATTCATTTGTCTGGCCACCTTCAATACTGAGATGTTTCATCAACACACAATGATAGCCAATGTGCACCAAAATATGCAAGCCAAAAGCTCAACCAAGCCGCTTCAACCGCACTTCTCAAACCCATGAGTTGGCCCGCTAACAAAGGCAGCAATTGCATGGAAACAACAACATCTGCGAGTTACACACCTTCCTGACTTGGAACTGTATCAAAGGAACAAAAAACAAAATACTGCAGATGTTGGAAAGTTGAAAAAAATACAGAAAATGCTGTAGAAACTCAGCTGGTCTGGCAGTAACTCTGTTCCTCTCTCCACAGAGAGTCCGATAGATTCTTTTTCGTCTAAATGACAGGGGGCAACAGGCAACATTGGATCCATGATTCCCAAAGTTCTCCACCACTAGACAGTTCTTTGCTTCATCTTTGTGGGTCTGCTGAAAGCCCAGAATAATACTGCACAGGAGAAAGCCACTTAGTGCACTATCAAAATGCTGACTTTTTTTTAAAACAGTTGTCTGATTACTCACATCCATTTACTCCGTGCCCAGTACCATCTCAACTTTTTTTCCTTCAAGTAATAATATGACTCTCTTTTGAAATTTATCCACGAATCTGTTCCCACCCTCCTATCAGGTTATGCTTTCCATATCATAACGTGTTGAATACTTTGTTTCCTTCAAAACATTTCTGTTTCTTTGACCAACTAACTTTAAACCTGCATGATTTAGTTACACACTTCGTTATTGGAAACAGTCTCTCTTTAGTTGTTGATCAAAAAGTGTTTGACTAATTGATGGAGACTGACTGCTGTTCATGAAATGACCCTGTGTCGGGGTCACGGGATTAGAATGGTAGAAAGGGAACCAGCTTTTTCACTCTGCAATTCCCAGAAGCAAAAAAATTGATTTTTCAGGAATGTCCATTGAAGCACAGTGATTCAGTAGTTAGCACTGCTGCCTCACAGCACAACGGACCAAGGTTCGATTCCAGCCTCGGGAGACTGTCTGTGTGGAGTTTGCACATCCTCTTCGCATCTGGGTGAGCTTCCTCTGGGTGCTCCGGTATCCTCCCACAACCCAAAGATGTGCAGGTTAGGTGAATTGGACATACTAAATTGCCCATAGTGTTCAGGGATGTGTAGGTCAGGTGCATTAGTCAGAGGTAAATGTAGGAGAATGGGTCTGGGTGGATTACTCTTCAGAGGGTCGGTGTGGACTTGTTGGGCCAAATGGTCGGTTTCCACACTGTAGGGATTCTAAACAAGCTATTTTGACGCTTAGACCTGAATATGAAGGTTCCTATGAGCATTCTTTACACATAGGAGAATGATGATCAACATGAACTATGCTATACAAACTTGGTTTAACTCAATGCACAAGTTATTTAAACGGCAGGTCAAGCTGAATCCAAACGTTGGCAGTCTCAACTAGTTGATACTATTTTTAAGCAATGAAGATTGAGTGAACTCAAAGTGACGAACATTCCCATAAACATCAATGCAAATCATTTCGATCGAATTTGGAGAAGAATATCAACAAAATAAAAATCAATAAATCACTGACATCATGAAGCACATGAAACTGGTGGCATTCAGCTTGTGAAACTCGTGGCTGAATAAGGGAGATGTAAAAGGTCAACCTCTAGGCTAATCTGCATTACCGGAGGTCACAAGTGTTTTTCTCATCTGCAGAACAGGCATCGGTTTATTTTACATCTGACAAGGGAGATCATGTTGCATATGGTGTGACATGTGAACCAGCAGAAAAAAAATACACAAGCTCAATACTGAAATGAAGCAAGGCTGTATCTGGCATTTCGTGGAAGTGATAACATAAAATTAATTGCATCATGATCAAAATTTTTATTACAACTCTCCTCATATTCAGACAATAAAAATTAAACTATTATATCCTCCCCAGCTTTAATGGCAGCATAATGCAAACATGCTGTAAGTGTTACATGTTACTCTCTCATTCTTGGGAAACAGACATGTCCAGCAAGGCCAGACTCGATTCTTCAAAAAGCAATTTGTATTTATATAGCACCTTTGACAAAGCAGAAGAACCCATGGCACCTTACAGCAATTCTAACAAAATTTGACACTGAACCAGTTGGATAAAGAGAGAACATGTGTAACAGCACAAAGAAGAATGAGAGAGAAACAGAGAGAGAGAGCATGTGGAGTGAACTAGAATGAAAAGTCAAAAAAGTCACATTTTAGAGCAAAAAGAACAGCGCAAGAAAAAAAGCAAGAGATGTAAGAAAACAAAGAGCAAGAGAATATTATTTAAGGAGGCAGCTCCACAACATATGACCAAGGCAGCTCATCACAAAACAAGCAATGGTTAGGCAATGAAAATTGCAAACGCACAAGATGCCACATCAGGACGATCCCAGATTGCTAGACTGCAGGATGGTGGTAGTGGAGGCTGGAGGGGTGGGGGGAAATGTCAATATTGATGAGCCATTATCTTTAACTAATGTCGTTGCTGTGGAGTGGGAACCCTGTAAGCACTGCTGCACAGAGACTTCTAAGAATTTCACCTCGCAACCACTGACATGTGATATAGTGGCAAGTTGAAACGGCTTGGAAGGTAACCTGCTGGTGGTGTTCCCATGCATTAACTGACCTTGTCCCTCTAGGCAGTGGAGATCACAACATCAAGGTAACAATGAGTGCAGCAATTCCCAGCTTCTAACCAGTTCTTGTACACAATCTTGTACTGACATGACTAATCTAGGGGAATTCTGAGGTCAGTTACTCACTTCCGGACTTCTCAAAATCTACAAAGTATAAGTCAACAGTGATGGGACACTGTCCACTTACCCAGTCAATTGTATTAACCTAAAAAAGTTTAAGTTTTTCAATCATAATCAGGAACCTCATGGCCCAGCTTACCTCACACTGTAACATTTCAATGAAACTGGGAATCAACAGGAAGCCATGCTAGAACCAGTAACAGCCACTTCATAAAATGAAATGCCACATGGTGAAGCATCAACTCAGGACTGTTCGCATCCAAAGCAACAAAAGCAATGTGCAGTAGACAACCTCAAGCAACAGATCAGGTCTGAGCTTATCCACTTGTGCATTGGTGATGGGAAATTAAACTAACCAGATGATGAGGCTCAAACAAGTTTCCCCATCTGTACTGATGAAGGAGTCCAATAGATCAGTCCAAAAAGACAAAGCTGAAGCAGCGACGTATAGCCTTCAGCCAGAAGTGCTGAGTAGGTGATCCATTTGAACTTTCGCCTGAGCTCCCCAGAATCAGATAAATGCACTCATCAGCCAATTCAATCTACTTCACAACATCGAAAAATGACTAGATGGAGCAAAACCTATGGACACCAATAGCATCACACATACCAGGTAATGTTGAAAATTCCCAAGATATGCCATGTTCCCAAAAAGCAAAAACAGATCCAATCCGGCCATTTCTTCCTATTAATCTACTCTCAATGATCAGTAAAGTGATGGAAAGGGTCATCAACAGTGCTATGAAGTGGTACTTAATCACTGATACTCAGTTTAAATTCCACCCAATGTAGTGGCACTGCACAGCTCCACCAAAGTAAAAGCTTACCAGTCAGCTTCTGACCTCATTATAATCGTGTCCAAAGAACTGAGAGCCAGAGGTGACATGAGATGATAACTTCCCTTGACTCATGGCAGTAGTTGACTGGGTGCAGCATTAGGAAACCCAAGCAAAACTGAAATCAATGGATAAACTCTGCACAGGTTCAAGTCATACATAATATAAAAGGAAGATGGTTGTGGTTGTTGGAAGTCATTCACCTCGGTCGCAGGCCATTAATGCTGAAGTTCCTCAAGGCAGTGTTTTCGGCCCAACCATCATGAGGGCAGAAGTGGACAGATATACACTCAATGCTCAGCACCATTCAAAGACTGCTTCAGAATATGAACAGTCATGTTCATATGCAATAAGACAGCATCCAGGCTTAGTTTCATAATTAGAAATTAACATTCACACCAAACAAATTCCAGGCAAGGACCATCTTCAGCAAGAAAGTGACTAGTTATTGCCCTTGATATTTAATAGTTTTACCATCACTGAATTCCCCCACTATCAACATCCTAAGGGCTACGATTGTTTACAAAATGGAATCATGCACACATCATAATGAGCCCCTCTTCCTCCACCACACAAGTCAGACAATTGTTCTTTTGGAGAAACATCAACAATAGTCAGCAATATTTTTCCTAAATTGCTTGATGCTATAGGGTGTATGTACAGCCAGTTCTCTTGATGGTTCAAACTGCCCCTGGGGTAATTGATAAGCTTTTATTTTGGTCCATTTGCGCAGTATCACTACATTGGGTGACTTTACAGTATGACCATCAATAGCCTTGGCGAGTGCTGTAAAAGCCATCTTTAAGAGAGAATTTCAGTCCTTCACCAATCTAAAATCTGAGCTAAGCTTTCTCGAAAATGTAAGAGGAATAGATGGCTTGGGTATCCATATGTGGATGAATATTGAAAAGGCATGCCTAAGGTTTCCCATTCTTTTTTGTAAACTTTACAGATCTTTTAACAATATGACAGCCAGTTGTAATGAGTCGCTCTTCTCCCACGTGGACAACACTCTGGATAGGCTCTGATGGGTACATACCTCACTGAATAGCCAATTACTCTGTTCTCCTAAAACTTCACTGTACAGTGGGCCCAAGATCAGCAAGAATAGTTCTATTAGCTCATCCAGTCACAGGTTCCCTACAAATTAGGTGAGGTGGTTTTTACAGGAATGCCTGGGCTGGGTCTGCCGTTGAAATTTCAAATGCCATGATAAACGTAGGTGGCCCACCCAGTTTTATTCTTAGCTGAATTTTCTGGAGTGATTTAATACAGCTGAACCATTACAAAGGGCAGTCAGGAGTTCACCACATGTGAAGCAGAAAAAAGGAGAACAATTAATAGATCCACAATAGCATTATCAAAGTCTACTGATTGGAAAGCAGCATGGCTTCTATCTAAACTGAAAATAATTTAGAGATAACTTCAGAAAACAGACAGAGGTACACAAGGGACCTTAGCTATGCACGTAGACTAGAAAAACAGTTTATTTTCCAATGATACAAGTTGTGAAGCATGAGACACAGAGAGAGACCCACAATCTGAAATACATCCCAAACTCCCAAGTACTTTAAAAATGTAGTTTAATGTCAACTGAATGTGCATTTCTAAAGGAAACCAGTGAAGAAAAGTCACTGACAGCACAGGCCCTGAATGAAGCAATTTTCAAGACTGGTGGCACAGCAGCCAAATTAACAAAATCCCATTACAAAAAGAAAACAATTCCTCCTCATACCGTCAAACAGCATGGAAACAGACCATTCAATCCAACTCATTCCTGCCAGCCAGGTTTCCCAAACTAAATTAGTCCCATATCCCTCTAAACCTTTCCGATTCACGGAGCAGTCCAAATGCCTTTTAAATGTTGCAAGTGTACCTGTATCTACCACTTCCTCTGGCAGTTAATTCCAAATATGAACCACCCTCTGTGTAAAAAAGGTGCCCTTCAGGTCCCTTTCTCCTCTCACCTTAAAATTATGCACTCTAGTTTTTAACTCCCAAACCCTCTGGCAAAGACCTTTGCTTTTCACCTTATCAATGTCCCTCATGATTTTAAAAACCTCTGAAGTCACCTCTCAACTGCCTATGCTTCAGCAAAAAATGTCCCAGCCTATATGCCTCTCCTTATAACTCAAACTCTCCATTCCCAACAATATCCTGGTAAATCTTTTCTGCACCCTCTCTAATTTAATAATATCATTCCGATAGCAGGGTGTCTAGAATTGTACTCAGTATTTCAAAAGCAACCTCATGTTACTGAAGCAATAAGTTACAAAGGAAAAAGGAAACAATAAGTCTAGAATTTCTGCAGTGCTTGACATCAAATAATCTATGTTTGAACTGTAGTCACTGTAGTATTGTTGAAATGTAGTTACATAGGAAACTCCACAGTCAACTATGCACAGCAACCTGTCAGAGACACTAACACAGTCATGATCTGATAAATTGTTGGTAATAGGGAAGGCATAACTATTGTCCAGGATGCCACACAGGGCTTCACTGTTCTTCAAAATAGTGCCATGCGATCTTTCAGGTCGACTTGAAAACATGCAACTCAAAAGACAGACTTCCGACAATGGAGCACTCCCCCAGTACCACACTGGACTGTCAGTGCTGACTTGCTCACACCTTTGGTTTCAGACTTGAACCGACACATAATGACATGAAACTGGAAGTGCTACCAAGTGAGCAATGATTATTGACCTTGGAAGCAGTAAGAACACCACTGCTCATTTTTTCCAAATCGCAGTACACAAAATCAAGCTCTTTATCAGGGTCTGGAGTTCCATCCTTCACATGGTGTATATACTGGCTGCACCCAAATGAACCTGATTATTTACGGCCAAATGCAATTCATACTACAACAGCAGTAGATGTGATTTTTCTTCCCTCACTGCCCTCTCTATTAACTAATAAATCTGTTAAGTTTTCTTAATAAAAAGGACATGAAAAACATTAATTATTAAGTTTTCTTGCAGTTCATTGTTAACCATCATTATTTTCAATATTAAAAAATAACTTACATTTCTATAGCATCTTTGGCATATCACAGCCAATAACATAGAAACCCTACAGAATGGAAGTAGGCCACTTGACCCATCGAGTCCACACCAATCCAATGAACAGCATTCCACCCAGACCAACACCCCTATCCTATCCCTGTAACCCTGCATTTCCCAATGCTAATCCACCCAGCCCATACATTCCCGGACACTATGGGCAATTTAGTATGGCTGATCCACCTTACCTGCACATCTTTGAACTGTGGAAGGAAACTCACGCAGACACACAGAGAATATGCAAACTTCACACAGATAGTCACCCGAGGCTGGAATTGAACCTGGATCCCTGGCGCTGTGAGGCAGCAGTGCTAACCACTCAGTCAATGTGCTGCCACACTTAATCAAGTGTAGTCACTGTTGTATTGGAGTAAATAGTGTAATATTTGCACAACAAATTCCCATAAACCAGAAATATATTCATGATCAGGTAATTTGTTTATGATGTAGGGCATGGAGATAAGAAGCGGCTGTAGAATCTTTCATATTCACGCATGAGCACAAATGTGGTGAGGATTTAATGTCTCTTCCAAAATGTTAGATTGTACCTTCATTATTAAGACTGGTATTATAGTCAATGCAGTCTCCACAGGCAAAGGCCTGTGGTTCACCAATGGCAAGCAATCATACCTTAGGTTATAATATCAAACAAATCTTTACAGAATCAAGTCAGGTACTTTTTGTGGCCATGAAAATACTTAATTGTCTTTTAACTGGAATTGAATATAACCCACACAGCATGGGACAGCCACGGGAAACTAGCCAACTAGTTACTCATGGAAATATTCAAACGCCAGTTAGTCAGTTGAGAACATTCAAGTACATTTGCAGCTGTATAAATTATTCAGCAACCTGGAAAGTTATTAAAACGCAGCATGATTGAAACAATACCAGATTTTTTTTATGAGAATAGAGATTTCCTGCAAGATCCCTATGAAACTTTAAATGCAAATCATCAGTCACGGTTTGCTTGTTTGGGGTTTCATTCGTGCAGGGCTATAAGACCGTTAAGTTTCAAGACTCCCTTGGTGCTACTGCTATCCATTGAATAGCTGGACCATAACACCCCAGGAAGCCCTTATTTATTTTCACTCATTCCATATTTACTGCCCATTCCAAGTCGCCAGAGGACAGTTAAGAGTCAACCATATTGCCGAGGGGCTGCAGTCACATGGTAAAAACAATGACTGCAGATCCTGAAAACCAGATTTGGAATTAGAGTGGTGCTGGAAAAGCACAGCAGTTCAGGCAGCATCTGAGGAGCAGGAAAATCGACGTTTCGGGCAAAAGCCCTTCATCAGGAATAGAGGGTCCAGGCCAGGTAAGGATGGCAGCTGCCTTCCTTAAGAAGGACATTACTTAACTGAATGAATTTTTCCTGTAATAAACAACAGTTTTATTGTCATTACTGGACCCTTCATTCCAAATTTGTATTGATTTCAATTTTTACCATCTACCTTGGTAAATTCAAACCCAGGTCCCCTTAAAAACAGAAATTGCTGGAGAAACTCAGCAGTTCTGGCAGCATCTGTAAAGAGAAAACAGCATTAATATTTCAAATCTATTTATCCTTCTTTAGAACATTACCTGGGTCTCCAGGTTAATAATCTAATAGTTATACCGCTTGGCCATTGCCTCCCCATTGGGACTATCCACGTTATTCTGACTTGCTCGACAATAGCAATTGATGGTAGAAGCAACACAGGTCTCAGTAAGTTTGCTCGGGCTGAGTGAGAAGACAAAAAAAAACTTGCATTTCACAAACTCAAGACATCCCTAAGTGCTTTAGGATTACAAGAACGTTACAAGAACGTCACAAAACGTTGGCAACCCAGAAAATGGAGCATCCAGTTCACAGCCAGTAAAATCCCAGAAGCAGCAATGAATTAACAGCACCATGAGTTTTCGTGCTGTTGGTTGAGGGATACATGTTGTTCTGAACTCTGTTTTTCTTCCAGATTATGTCATAGGATCATTTATACCTACTTGGTGTGCCAGACAAACCATGCTTCGATGGCTCACACACAAAAGATGGTGCCACTGATAGTTCAGCTGTTCTGGACTGCACTGAGGTATAACAGTGATCAGCAGTTCAGGCAGCATCCGAGGAGCAGCAAAATCGACGTTTCGGGCAAAAGCCCTTCATCAGTGAAGGGCTTTTGCCCGAAACGTTGATTTTGCTGCTCCTCGGATGCTGCCTGAACTGCTGTGCTCTTCCAGCACCAAAATCCAAAATCTGGTTTCCAGCATCTGCAGTCATTGTTTTTACCTACAACAGTGATCAATCCAAGGGCAGGTTCTTTATTCATTTCTCTGTGTCTCTCAGTCCTACACTTACCTCTTCCACTGCTCATAACAGCTTCCCATTTTTGGTGTCAGTTATACAGCGGAGGAAAAGAATACATATGTTGGCTTCTAGTCGCCATCCTGGCGTTTGCATAAAAAGGAAGGCAAAATTAACCACCCAAATGATTCACTTCCTGTCAGCAGGCACTACCTCACCCACCATCATCCGAAAAGTGTGTGCTGGTTCCATCAGTAGCCACAACTTATAATCCTGAGCATTAGTCCCTTACCTGGGTCTGAAAGGATCCACAAAGGACAGTGGCAAGTTCCCTGAGGTTTCAAGTCATAGAGATGTACAGCTTGGAAACAGCCCCTCCGGTCCAACCCGTCCATGCCAATCAGACATCCCAATCCAATCTAGTCCCACTGCCAGCACCCGGCCCATATCCCTCCAAACCCTTCCTATTCATATACCCATCCCGATGCCTCTTAAATGTTACAATTGTATGATCCTGCTTCTTTCACTGCTAGCCTAAAGTTTGTGTTCCAGTACGGATGATGGGGTTTGAACACATAACTGAGAAGTAATATCACTTCTATGAACTGTAGCATTTATGTTCAGCATTATCAAACTGTTAGCTTGGAATTGTACACAAATACTGCTCTATGTTGGTGGGCGTTATTTTTTACATTCACTTATGGGACGTGGGTGACACTGGCTGGCCAGCAGTTATTGCCCTCCCTTAGTTGTCCTTAAGGTGATGGTGAGCTGCCTTCTTGAATTGCTGCATGATTTAGGCAGACCCACAATACCCTTAGGGAGGGAGTTCCAGCATTTTGATGCAGTGACAGTGAAGGAATGGTGATATATTTCCAAGTCAGGATGGTGATTAGAATGGAGGGAGAATGTGAAATTTATGGTGTTCCTATGTATCTGCTGCACTCATCCTTATAAATAGCCATGGTCATGGGTTTGGGCAATGCATTGGTTTGGACAATGCTGTCTGAGGAGGTTTTGTGAATTTCTGCAGAACATCTTGTAAATGCAGCTGAGCAGCTGCTACCGATTGTCAGTGGTGAAAGTAGCAAATGTTTGCGGATATAGTGTCAATCAAGTGCACTTTGTCCTGGATGGGGTCAAGCTTCTGGAGAGCTTTTGGAGCTGCACCCAACCAAGCAAGTGGGGGGGGTATTCCATCTCACGCTTGATTTATGCCTAATAAATGGTGGACTGGCCTGAGGGAGTCAGGTGGTGAGTTAATCGCTGCAGGATTCCCAGCCTCTGATCTTCTCTTGTAACCACAGGACAGTATTTTTATGGTGAATATTTTTCTTATTTTTTTGAGGGGTTATGCACAGGTGGAGGAGGAAGTACAGGGAGAATAGGAAGCCTAAAAATCTGTTAAAACAGTAAAATGACCAAAACGATTCAGAACTAGTGATGGGCAATAAATGCTGGTCTAACCTGTGAAGCTCATATCCTCTGAATGATACACTTTTAAAATCTTAAGTTTACTTTACTGAATACTTGTGTGGGTCACAGATGCAAGAAAATATTAAAATTATTGCACTGAAATGCTTTAGCACCTAAAGACACCTTCAGTACATTACAGAAGTAGCATTATATAACAAAAACAAAAGAATTCCACAACCAGTCAACAGTTGAAATTCTAGCACCATATCTATGACTTTAGTTCCAAATCCTGATTGGGTCATACACAGTTAGACATATTAGTCATTCCTTAAATCTCAGACCTCTTCACTGTCATCAAGTCAACACTCTTCACAGTTCATTTGATTTTAATTTCCATTAATGGATCAGCCAGCTAATGAAAAATCTAAAAATACATTTCAGCAGTTGCTATTTCAAAAATGTCAACAATCTCTGTTCAAACATGATGAGAACAACCAGAACAACATCATTCACATCATGTTTAAGAGATTAAATCAGGCCTGCAAATAACTGCAGAATCATAGTTACATCATTGCCTCAGAATGAAAGGCTGAGAGAGGACCTCTTTCAAAGACTCAAAATTATGGGTTGGACAGGGTACATCAAAATCCTCCATAACAAGGGGCCATGAATATAGTAGTTACATGCAAATATTGTTAAAAAAAAGACAAAAGATTTCTGTTCATGGAGTGCTTACAATCTGGAACCGCAAAAAGCGGTTGAGACAAATTGCTTCAATACTCTCAAAAGGAAATTCTAGAGTAAAGGGCATAGAAAGATATGTGAAAAGGGTAGGATGAGGTAGATGTAATAGGAAGAGGCTGGATTGGAGCACAAATTCCACCACATACTGATTGGGCTGAATAGCCTCCTTCAGTGTTGTATATTCTAATCAAAATTTGGTGGCGTCAAACCTTAGCTTCAAAAATGTCCAAGTCTGTGAGTAAATGGCTGTGTTCGACATTTCATGGTAAAATGATTCCATCTTCGGCAAAATGATAGATGTGAAACTGGGGAAGACAAACTCCATTGTAACTCCTCAACTGGGGTGGCACAGTGGCTCAGTGGTTAGCACTGCTGCCTCACAGCACCAGGGACCCATGTACGATTCCAGCCTCAGGTGACCCTCTGTGCGGAGTTTGCACATTCTCCCAGTGTCTGCATGAGTTTCCTCCCACAGTCCAAAGATGAGCAGGTTGGGTGAATTGGCCATGCTAAATTGCCCAGTGTTCTGGGATGTGTAGTTGGGTACATTACTCAGGGGTAAATATCGGGAAATGTGTTTGTATAGGTTACTCTTGGGAGGGTCAGTGTGGACTTGGATTGGGCCGAATGGCCTGTTACCACACTGCTGGGATTCTATGATTCTATGAACTGTCCTGGCCTACATGAGACTCCAGATTCACAGGACTATAGCTGAATGTCAACAAGCAAGCCATTTGGTTATATCAGAAGGACCACCTGGCATTGATCTCGGCACTGGAAAAGATAACAGTAGATGCAGTACCACTGACACTGCAAAGTCCTCCTTATGAACATCTGGGGGAGAGTGCCAAAATTGGGAAAACTGTCTCACAGACAGGTCAAGCAAAATCCTGACATTATCTGTGAGGTATGATTCCTTGGGTATGGCAGTCCACTGGTTAGCACTGCTGCCTCACAGCGACAGGGACCTGGTTTCGATTCCAGTCTCGGGTGACTGCCAGTGTGGAGTTACACGTTCTCCCAGTATCTGTGTGCAATTCCTCTGGGTGCTCCAGTTTCCTCCCACAGTCCAAAGATGTGCAGGTTAGGTGGATAGCCCAAGCTAAATTGCCTATGATGCAGGTTCGGGGGTGGGGGTGGGGCAGGCCAGGTGCGGGTGGAGGGAAGGTGATGCGGGTTAGCCATGGGAAATGCAGGGTTACAGGGATTGGGCAAGAGGATGGATATGGGCAGGATGCTCTTCAGAGGGTCAGGTGTGGACTGGAAGGTCTGCTCCTGCTCTGTAGGGATTCTATGATTCTACGCCTATGTGCCAGGCATCGCCATCACCATTCCTGGATATGTCCTGTGCTACCATTAGGACAGATTCAGTAGCAGTGGTGGCACTGTGATATAAAGTCAGGTGGCAGTTACCCTGGCAGTCCTCAACATTGAATGCAGACCCCTTGAAGGCAAAAGTGAGGACTGCAGATGCTGCCTGACCTGCTGTGCTTTTCCAGCACCACTCCAATCCAGACCCCATAAAGTCTCATGGTTTCAGGTTAAACATGGGCAAGAAAACATCGACATGCCACTGATTACCACGAAGCATCCACTCTTAATTGCTGAACCAGTACTGCCCCATGTTGAACATTTGGGTGATGCACTGAGGGTGGCAAGGGCATAAAATCAACTCTGATTTCAATGTCCACCACCAGGAATGGCTCCGCAGCATTATTACTGATCATAAGAGAGTCACAGAACATGGAAAAAGACCCTTCTGTGCAACTCACCCACACTGACCAGATATCTCAATCTGACCTAGTCCCATTTGCCAATATTCTCATAACCATCCAGATGCCTTGTAAATGTTGTAATTGTACCAACCTCCATCACCTCCTCTGGTAGCTCTTTCCATACACGCACCAGCCTCCGCATAAAAAGGCTGTCCCTTGGGTTCTGTTTAAATTTTATTCCCTCTCACCTTAAACTTATGCCTTCCAGTTGTGGAATCCCACACCCTGGGAAAATATTTTGGTTATTCACCCTATCCATGCCCCTCATGATTTTATAAACCTCTAAGGTCATCTCTCAGCTTCCTACATTCCAGGGAAAAAAACCTCAGCCTATTCAGCCTCTCCCTATAACTCACACCCTCCAGTCCCTGCAAAGTCCTTGTGAATCTTTTCTACACCCTCTCAGTTTAACACCATTCTTCCTATTGAAGGGTGACCAGAATTATATACAGTATTCTACAAGTGGTCTCACTAATGTCCTGTACAGCCGCAACATGACATCACAACTCCTATACTCGATGTTCTGACCAATGAAGGCAAACGTGCCAAATATACTTGACCTCATCCTTACCAATCTGCTGGCTGAAGATGCATCTGTCCATGACAGTAAGAGTGACCACTGTCTAGTGGTCGTGAAGACAAAGTTCTGCCTTTACATTAAGAATACCCTCCATCATGTTCTGTGCCACTACCACCGTGCTAAATGGACAGACTTCAAACAGGTCTAGCAACTCAAGACTGGACATCCATGTGGCATATCAACAGCAGTAGACTGTACTCCAGCACAATCTGCAACGTCAGGACTGACATATTGCCCGTTGACCATTACCATCAAAACAAGGAATCAATCCTGGCTCAATGGAGAGTACAGGAGGGCATCCCAAGAGCAGCAACAGACATACACAAAAGTGAGGTGTCAATCAGATGCAGCCATGAAATGGGACTCCTTTCATGCCAAACAGCATAAGCAGTAAGCGATAGACAAACGTAAGTGATTCCACAACCAACAATTCAGGTCTGAGCTCTCCCATCCTACCACATCCAGTCATAAATGGAGGCGGACAATTAAACAATTCACTGAAGGAGGCTCCACAAATATCCCCATCCTCAAATAATGGAAGAGTCTGCAAAAGATAAGGCTGAAGCATTCGCCAACAACCTTCAGCCGGAAATGCTGAATGGATGATACATCTCGGCCTTCTCCAGTGATCCACAGCATCATGGATATCAGTCTTCAGCCAATTCAATTCACTCCATGATATCAAAAAAAGGTTGGAGACATTGCATACGGTAAAAGGCTATGCCCCCGATAACATTCAAGCAAAAGTACTGAAGAACTTGCTGCTCCCCTAGCCAAGCTGTTCCAGTACTGTCACAACATTGGCATCCAAAGAAAATTGCCCAGGTATGTCCTATACACAAAAAGCAGGACAAATCCAACCCGGCCAATTACTGCCTTTTCAGTCTACTCTCGATTAGTAAAGCTCTGGAAGGTGTCATCAACAGAGCTATCAAGTAGCACCTGTCCAGCAGTAACCTGCTCAGTGACAAAAACAGAAACTGCTGGAAAAACTCAGCAGGTCTGAAGAACCTACTCTGAAAAAGGGTCACTGGACCCAAAATATGAACTGTGCTTTCTCTCCACAGATGCTGTCAGACCTGCCAAGTTTTCCTGGCAATTTCTGTTTCTGTTTCTGATTTTCTGATTTTCAGTTTAACAGCCCAGTGATGCCCAATTTGAATTCCACCAAGGCCAATCAGCTTCTGACCTCATTACAGCCTTGGTTCAAATGTGGATAAAAAAGCTGAATTCCAGAGGTGAAGTGAGAGTGACAGCCCTTGACATTAAGGATGCATTTGATTGAGTGTGGATTCAAGAAGCTCTCGCACAACTGGAATAAATGGGTAGTGGAGGAAAACTCCCTGCTGATTGGAGTCATATATGAGATGATTGTGGTTATTGGAGGTCAGTCATCTCAGCTCCAGGGCATCTCTGCAGGAGTTCCTCAGGGCAGTATCCTAGACCCAATCATCTTTAGCTGCTTCATCAATGACCTTCCCTTCATGATAAGGTCAGAAGTGGGGATTTTTGCTGATAAATTGCACAATGTTCAGCTCTACTTGCTACTCGTTGGATACTGAAGCAATCCAGATCCAAATGCACTAAGATCCGAACAATATCCAGACTTGGGCTGACAAGTAATATTCATACCACACAAATGCCAGACAATGTCCATCTCCAACCAGCCCTTGACATCGTGGTTTTACCATCGCTGAATCCCCCACTATCAATGTGCTGGGGGTTACCACTGACCATAAACTCAACTGGACTCACCACATAAACACTGTGATTACAAGAGTGGGTCAGAAGCTAGGAATACGATAGCGAGTAATTCACCTCCTGACTCCCCAGAGCCTGCTCACCATCTAGCCGGCACAAGTCAAGAGTATGATGGAATATTTCCCACTTGCCTGGATGAGTGGAGCTCCAACAAGACTCAAAAAGCTTGACACCATCCAGGACAAAGCACCAAGCTTGACTGGCACCACATCCACAAGTATCCACTTCCTGTAGCACCAATGCTATGTTGCAACTCCAAAAATTCACCAAAGATCCTTGGACAATACCTTCCAAACCACTGACCATTTTGATTGAGAAGGACAGGGCAGCAGATACATGGGACTGCCATCACCTTCAAGTTCCCCTCTAAGCCACTCACCATCCTGTCTTAGAAATCTGTCGCCATTCGTTAAGTGTCACTGTATCAATATCCTAGAATTCCCTCCCTTAAGGTATTGTGGGCCTACCTAAAGCAGAGTTTCATGAAGGCAGCTTACCACCACCTTCTCAAAGGCAAGTAGGGACAAACAATAAATGCTGGCCAGCCAACAACTCCCAAGCCCCACATTTAAGTTAAACAAAAACTACCATGTCTCCAAAACATGAAATGGTGCTGGCAATAGACTCTTTTGCACAGATCCGAACTCACATTAAGCTCAAATTTACCCATCGGTCTGTGTTCACTTTCCTACTGAAGCTCCCAATCTGGCAACATCTCAATTTTATGTTACAATGTGAGCTTGCCCCTGCATTTCTCAAATCTCAGCCTCTTGCAAGCTCTGAAGTGTCGGAGGCTGAGAGGTGACTTTATAAAGATTTACAAAATTATGAGGGGCATGGATAGGGTAAATAGACAGTTTTTTCCCCCGAGGGTTAGGGAGTCCAGAAATAGAGGGCATAGGTTTAGGGTGAGAGGGAAATGATATAAAAGAGACCTAAGGGGCAACTTTTTCACACAGAGGATGGTACTTGTATGGAATGAGCTGCCAGAGGAAGTGGTAGAGGCTGGTAATATTGCAACATTTAAGAGGCATTTGGAAGGGTATATGAATAGGAAGGATTTGGAGGGATATGGGCCGGGTGCTGGCAGGTGGGATTAGATTGGGTTGAGATATCTGGTCGGCATGGACGGGTTGAACCAAAGGATCTGTTTCCACGCTGTACATCTCTATGACTCTATAACGTTGACCTTTCCTTCAGTTGCCTAGCCCCCAAGCCCTGAAAACTCTCTCTAAAGCCTGTTTCTATCCCCCCCCCCGCCTTTTAAGACACTCCTTAAAATCGTACACCTGATGAAATTTGGATAACCTGTCCTAATATTACAACTCCTTGCATCAGGTAGTGCAAACTGATTTCTTAACACTACCTTACTGTGTTATTGAGATTATGTCAATGCTTTTATCATCATTGCATATGAGAGTACATAGCGATTGGACACAGGTGGAATCAAAAACAAAAAGGTGTCCTTCTTCAGTCAGTTAATTTGCATATTGGAGATATATCAGAAATTTGAGCAAGTTCCCACCAAGTCAAGAGCATTTCATGGCAGCTTGACATAAGTAAAAGCTGCTCCAGGAACTCAAAGACCGAGAGAACCAAAGAGAATTCTCACCCTAAATCAAGTTGAGACAAATGCAATGCAGATGAACAATCCAAACCCCTTCGCAAATGTTTCCAAATAATCAGGCTGTGCAAAAATGTCTATTTTATTCATTGGGTGATGAATATCAACTCATTTTGTCCAAGATTGAAATAGGTGGGTAGATGCGTTTCATTCAAAATTGTTCGCAAGACAGAAGACGGAAGTAGATGATTTCACTACAAGGATTTTTATAATGACAAAAAAACAAGTGGTACACCACATCTTTAACAATGGACTTATAATGGCACGTTATCAAGAGGCCTACCTGAATTTACTGTTCTACTCCATGGAATTTTAAACATTGCAGGGACAGAGCACTTAAGACAAAGGAATTACAATGAAGTTACTTTGTATATAGAGCCGGTAACAGCATTCACTGTGACAGCATTAGATTAATCTGAACAATTAATGCAGACTAAAATCTACTTTGCTCTGAGGGAGGAAGTCATTCGGTAGAGTGTAACACCCCACAGTGTGTGGGATTTTTAATGCTGGTGAGATGTCAGCATCTGAAACCAGTTACAACTTTAAGATTTAACACTGGTACAGATTAAGAAGAATCCTCATATTATAAACACAGTAATTCACTGCTTGGGCATGAGCTGGACAACTGCTAGCAGAAAAAACAGTTAACCTTGGTAAAAAGTTCCTCCTTTTCAACACTCATAATACAAATAGAAACCCCATTTAAAGCTAAACTTGTTCACTACAGATGTAATTGAGGTTTACAAACAACAGCTGACTTGACAACCATCAGTGAACACCAATATGTTGCTGAAAAAAGTATGTTATATTTGTGGAGCGTTGTTAAATTTTGCAGTTTTGATTACTTGATTTTTAAAAAATTAGTTTTGAAGAATTTGTTTAAAAATTTGTTTTTAATATTTCAGCTTCTACACCCATTCCATGTGTATGGTCTAATTTTTATTTTTAAAAAAATTATGGGGTAAAGTGTTTCCTGTTTGGCTATTAGAATTACATTGCAAATCAGTAGCAGGAGTATCCATCCAGTCCCTCAATCTTACTCTACCATTCAATTAGATCACGGTCAAAATCACACGACACCAGGATACAGTCTACGTTCACTTGAAAACTCTAGCTTTCTGAGATTTGCTCCTTCATCAGATGTACTGAGACAGGAGGCATCAGACACAGAAATTTATAAGTTAAAGATCATATAACTGATGTGAATATATGGTATATTGGCAACACCATGCAGATGCTACGACAACGGATGAATGGACACTGCACAACAGTTGCTAGACATAGGGGTTTCCTTCCAGTGGGGGAACACTGCAGCAGTCAAGGGCATTCGGCCTCGGATCTTTGGGTAAACGTCCTCCAGACCGGACTTCGGGATACATAACAACGCAGAGTCATTAAGCAGAGGCTGATAGCCAAGTTTGGTACCCAAAATGACTGTCTCAACCATGATCTTGGGTTCATGTCGCACTACAGGTGACCCTTCCACACTATACATTCTCTCTCTCTCTCTCTCTCACACACACACTCTCACTGTCAAGCACACACACTCACGCTCTCTCGCTCTCCCTCACACACACACACACAAATCTATGTGGGGAATTTGCATTTGCAGATACGTTCAATTTTGTTCAAAAAGCATACAATTTGTAGACACAGTCAGTTTGGTATTTTATAAATTTTTGCTTTGGAATCTGGTCTGACTCCAGGCTAAAACACAGACAGATTCTAAACAAGGCCTCACACACCTAAAATGCATTGTCTTACCCAAGGTGTCACCTCTTGTCGAAACGGACAAAACCTTTAATTATCTCGGGGCAATGACTTGAAAGAAATTCTGGGATTTGCATTTTAATCAATTAAAACGTGCATGGCTTTTCTAACTGATTAAAAATCTAATGGAAAGGAGTCAGACATTTTAGGTTGTTCAATACGTTCACATACAATTGTATAATTCCTTGATCTTTTACTTTTAAATTGTATCTGATGCTTTCTCTGTCACTACACCTAAACGGAGCAACGCTCCAAAAGCTAGTGTTTTCAGATAAACCTGTTGGATTATAACCGGTATTGTGTGCTTTTTGACCTTGTCCAATCCAGTTCAACACCGGCACCTCCACAACAATAAGATCATGGCTGATCGGATTGTGACTTCAAATTCACTTTCCTGCCTTATCTGATAACTCGTGATTCCTTTACAGATTCAAAGTCTATCTCCCATAACATTTGGCTCCTTTAAGAAACCATCTACCTCAGTCTTTAAAAAAGTATTCACTCTTCTTTCGTGATTTGAGAGTGGCTGCTTAAAACAACACTGACCAACTTGACTCCAGCTCACAAATCATGAAACCCTGTCTCTCTCTCTCTCTCTCTGCAGCTTATGTTCTAGCCAGATATTGCTCACTCTCTCAGCTGAGGCTTTCTTCAAAACCTGTAGCAAGTGGCCTTGCCACTGCTGACCACAAAATCTGAGCCAGTATAAATTTCAAATTTCTTTCATAATAATTATACCATCCTTACAGAATGCCACAAGTAACCAACTTTCAGGACTTCAGGACACCCAAAATTACTTGGCAGATAATTAAGCATGTGTAAGCTTCTTCAACAGCAGCCCCCAAACCCACAACCTCTAACACCTTGAAGGATAGCAGGTGTACTTGCTGCTTATAAGGTCCTCTCAAAGTCACACTATCACAACCTGGAAATCTCATCCAGTTCCTTGACTGTCACTGAGTCAAAATCCTAGAAGCCCCTCCATAATAGCGCTGCGGCTTTACTTACACATAAGAATTGCAATCGTTCAAGACTGTACCTCACTGTCATTTTTTCAAGCATGATAAAAGATGGGGAAAAGGTATTGACCTTGCCAGCAACAGCTATATCGAATGAAAAATCAAGTCATAAGAAGAAAGTTTAGGATATTCAGCAATCAATTTACATATGCAAAGGACTGTCAAAACAGCAATGTGAAAATGACCAGATAATCAGTT
The DNA here is from genome assembly GCF_004010195.1 of Chiloscyllium plagiosum. Taxonomy (NCBI): domain Eukaryota; kingdom Metazoa; phylum Chordata; class Chondrichthyes; order Orectolobiformes; family Hemiscylliidae; genus Chiloscyllium; species Chiloscyllium plagiosum. The sequence continues at coordinate 43,092,507 of NC_057712.1, forward strand.
TTAGTGATGCTCATCAAAAGATAGATATTAATCTTTGTTGCATCTTCTATTTCATGTGGAATTTATAGTTTATATTGACCCCAATATGCTTTCTAGCTCTTTTTAGTTTACTTGTTAAAGTCATAAAAGGCAAAATCTTGTCCATGGTTTTTCAGTGGGGTTCGTTTGAGAAACTTGGTTCTTTTAGCACGTTGATCTCCATTACAATTTCAACAATACAACAGGGGTCTGTCAAGAAATCATCTTGTGTTTAAAGACTCAGTGCAATCTAAATGCACACAACAACAAGGAACATGACCTATTGAGTTTTAGTAAGTGACAAGTAGTCTGTTGATAATCCTTTCCAAGCTCCTGTCAGGAATACCACCAGTTTCTTGCTTGTGATGTTACAATCATCTAGTTCACAATTCATATTATTTGAGACATATTGTGCAGATTTGAGAAGATTCAAATTGTGAGGCAAGGTAATTAAAATACCTCATAATGGCTGCTCAAAGGGTTCCATGTACCCCCAAAGAGGTCAGAGGTAGGACGGTGAAAGCCAAAAGCAATAAAAAGGTAGTGGCCTTCAGTTGGCAAGCCAATAACAGACAGTAAGTTAGAGAAGAAATGTTGTAATGCCAATAAAAACTTGAATTGTTCAATCTATCAGACATCTCAGCAAACCTCTGTGGTCATACAGGGCAGCAATTCAGCATGGAGCCTTATCTAGAATTCTGCACAGTTGTCCACGTCATTTTCCCAGACGATCTTTGGGATTGGAGCTAAGCACATGCAAGTTGATGGACATGTGCCCTGCATTCAGCCAGCAGAGAAGAGAGCAAGTCTGCTAACAGCTACACGGTTATCAGAAATCAGGGGTGCTCCTGAGGTACAGGCAATAAACAAGAGTGCAGTGAAGCCCTTGCTTGGGCTGAGAAATCCACAGCTATGAAGTTTTGAAGAGATGCTGGAGGATTGCAATGCCAGAAGCTAGTGGAAGGAAATAAACATACAAATACAAATTACGAGCATTCCCATGAAATTTCATACCCATGAGAACCATTGGAACCCTTCAAAAATTGAAGAAAATTGCTGAGAGTTGTGGCATTTTGGTGTGAACTCAGAAAATGAAGGAACCTCCAAATGCCTGATAAATGGCCAGAGACTTTGAGGGAGAAGTGGAGTCATAAGGAAAAGGGCATGCCCAGTTGAAAATTTGAGTCTAAAGTATGTGTGATAACATTTTATTATGCTTTTCGATGTTGACTGTATGTATTCTGTGCCTATTAGCATATGCTTTACTGATTTCTTGCACAGAAAAATTAATTTATTTTAAAACAGTGGAATTTCACAGCATCGTTTCTTTCAGTTGATCACTGGACGTTAAGATATCTCTTCAAACACTAGGTTATAGTCCAACAGGTTTAAATGGAAGCATACTAGCTTTCGGAGCGACGCTCCTTCATCAGATGATAGTGGAGGGCTAGTGTGCTTCCAATTAAACCTGTTGGACTATAACCTGGTGTTGTGTAATTTTTAACTTTGTACACCCCAGTCCAACACCGGCATCTCCAAATCTTCAAACACTAGCAGTCTTCGTGAGGATTGTAACAATGTTGTCAGCTGTAGCTCAGTAAGTGGTACTCACCTCTTGCAGTCAGAAGACCATAGATTGATGTCCCACTACAGAGATGGATTTAAGTCCCATTACAGAGAGATGGACATTATAACCTATCTTGTAACCTTATTTTTAAACAACAGTAAAGAAGTTCTTCCCATTATCCCAGCCAATGTTTATCCCTTCACCAATGATCATAAGCAGATTGTTTGATCATTGTCACATCACTGTTCCTGAGTGTTTGCTGCGTGTAAACTGGCTGTCACTTTTCTGAGATAACAGCAGTAAATATACTACAGAAAATGTAGTTAATTAGCAATGGAGTGCCCACAGAGGTCCAAGCATTATAAAAGGCATTCTAAAAAACATTAATTCTTCTTTTATTCAACAAAGACCACCAGGAGGCAACAAGGCTCAATAGTATTGCTTTCCAAATACCCAAAACACAAGAACCTCACACACTGAACCTATTCGTAGAACTCTTTCAGACCAGGTTACCACCTGGAAACTACTGTGCTTTTTGGCAAACACTTATCTTTTGCTGATCTAAGACTATATCTCTCTGGTTATCAGAATGCCCATTTGCAACCACAAAAATAAAATCCTGTACAAGTGCTAACAATACAAGATACTCAGCAATGAACTGTTATTATTATACAAAAGAAACTCCTCTACCCACAGTATGCCACAAAGTCCTGATGTGCTATCACAAACAAAAGCTCTTGCAAATTGAATGGTTGCACTTTTGGGGAAGCTAAATAAGCAAGAAAGAAATAAATGATTATAGACAGAAAGAGAGTGCTGAAGGAAGGTGGGTGCAGAGTTTTGGAGCTTAAATACTCCTGATTTAGACCAGGAGAGCTGAATGGCCTGTTTCTTTGACGTAGTTTGAATGTTACTGATAACACAGTCACTGATGTAAGAATAGCTCAAAATCCAGGAAATATCCAACGCAAAGACATTCCCAATAAATAAATAGGGAGATAAATTAATATTTCAATATATAGGTCTCAAAAGTTTTAACGACTAAAATACGGGATGTGTCAGTAAAAAAAACTTCATGGAACCACCAAAAGGATGTGTTCAGACTCATAACTATTGACTATTATCCAATTTCAATTCTGAAGGAGCCACAAAACACTTAGTTTTCCTCACACATACATTAACAAACAGGTTCAAAATCAATATTGGCCTGTGTGTAACAGAACACTCAATGGAAAAGGCCATTTGATCCACATCATCTCGACATGCAGTGCAGTGAAAGTGAAAAATTGGAATTGTGGCAGGAAGAAAAGGGTTACTCTGGTGCATTAGTGTCTGATCCATAATGAAACAAGATCATGTTTTAAAAACCTAGTGAAAAACATCCGGCAATTTAATCAACCACCAATAATCATACTGAGAGGTCAGCTCCACCTTACCATGATGAATACCACATCTCCTAGTCAAACATCGGTCATGGAATGCCCTGCCAGTAGCAGTGGTGGACTCTCCTTCATTATGGGCATTTAAACGTGCATTGGATAGGCATATGGTGGATAGTGGGCTAGTGTAGGTTAGGTGGGCTTGGATCGGCGCAACATCGAGGGCCAAAGGGCCTGTACTGCGCTGTATTCTTCTATGTTCTATGTATATTCTTTTGTCTCCGTGCACATTATTAAACTCAAGGAAAATTCTTCTTCAATTATTTGTCTATTTATAAGAAAGGAATGATAAAATTATACAGCTAATATTAATACGGAGCAATGATCCACAAGCACTCCAAAATGAGTAGGCAACTCCTTCTCTCAGTAGAAATTCTTTGTATTATACAGATAAATGCTCTGCATGTGTTCTTTTAACAGCCAAAAGTCACCAAGAAAGTAAAAGACTAAAAAATAATTTGCACATTCCACTTTTCACTTCAGCATTTTACCAACAATTGCTTGGATAAGGATTAGTTACACAGTTGCAAGCTGTGCCAAAATGACTGTATAGTCACACTCCAATGAACACAAGAACTCGGAGCAGGAGTAGGCAATTCAGCCCCTCATGCCTGCTTCCCTATTTAATATCATCTAAGCCTCAACTCCACTTTCTTGCTCACTGTCGACAACCCTTCAACCCCATTACTAATTTTTAAAATCTGCCTATCGCCTCCTGAATTGTACTCAATGTCCCATCATCCACCAAACTCGAGGGTTATGAATTCCATTGATTCACAACTCAAAAAAGGTAATTTTTCTTCATTTCTTATTTTTTTAAATCGGTTTTAAAACTGTGATGAAATAATTCCACAGGAGGTCAGTATCTCATCACCAAGTCACCATTTATTTCCACATGCAGAGTCCTTGATACTCATCCAGCTTCCTCAGAGCAAGCAGAACTTCTGACAGCCACGGCTCCCTGATTAAACCAGATTAACAGTCCTGATCAGGGAACTCTTATTCTATGAGGTTCACATGGCTGACCTCGTTACAATCACTATACATGACCTCTCATTCTAGCTTGCTCCATGACAGAAAATGTCCTCTTACTTCAACTTTGTCAATCCCCTTTAGCAGCTTATATGCCTCAATTAGATCTCTTCTCATTCTTCTAAATTCCACATAAGTTGTCTTTCTGTTCTTCCAAAACACATAAACTTACATTTATCCATGTTAGATTCCATCTATCCAAATTTGGCCTATTTACCAGTCTACCAATATTCATGTATAAATGTATTATTTCTTTATTGCAGCTTACCTGCCTATTTTCAAGCCATCTACAAATTTGGCTATAGTGCCTTCTTTTCCTGTATCCAAGCCACTATTATAGATTGTAAATAGTTATGACTCTGGACCAAACCCTATGGCACCCCACCAGTTACAGTTTGCCAACCAAAAAAAGACCCAATTATTCCAACTTTCTGCTGGTTCATCAATTTTCTATCCAAACTAACAAATTACTGCAACCCAAATGACCTTACTTTGCAAAGCACCTTATCAAATGCCTTCTGGAAATCCAAATACACCACATCCACAGGATCTCCATTATCCAAATTATTTGTTACATCTTCGAAGAACGCTAGCAAATCAGTCAAACACAATTTATCCTGTATAAAATCATGTTAACTCTGATGGATTGGGTTTAGATGTTTCAAATGTCCTGTTATTACTTCCTTAATAATGGATTCTCAAAATTTTCTAATGACAGATGTCAAACTAACTACTTTCTGCCTCCCTCCTTTTTCAAATAAGGGCATTATATTAGCATGTTTGCAATCCTCTGGAATTTTTCCTATATCAAGGGAATTTTGGAATGTTATAACCTGTGCTACAAACTTCCTTACAGACTCTAGAATATAGGCCATCAGGCCCTTGGGATTTGTCTGCCTTCATTCCCAATAATTTGTTCAATACTTTTTTTCCCTAATGATGATACTTGATTTAAATTTCTTGCTTTCTATAACTTCCGCATTGCCTGTTACTCTTGGAATGGTACTAGTGTCCGCCACCATGAAAACAAAGGCAAAATATTGATTCGTGCTTTGTGGTCTCCACTATTAACCCCCCCAGTCTCATCTTCCAATGAATCAACATTGACTTCAGGAAGTCTCTTAACTTTTATATACATATAGAAGGCTTTTAAAAAATATTTTGCACTAGTTTTCTTTCATAATTTATCATTGCTCTTTTTATTACTTTCTTAGTAACCCTTTGTTGATCGTTAAAAGTTTCCATTTTTCCAACCTGCCACTGGCCTTTACATTATGGTATGCCTTAGTTTTTATCTTTATGCTCTCTTTAACTTCAACTGTGGATCTTTTTTCCCCCTCTTTGAAATATATTTTGGTTGGGAGGATTGAATATCACAAGACCTGACACTGCTCATCAACTGTCCTACCTTTTGGTCTTCCTGCCCAGTCCATTGAGATCAAATCTATACTCATGCCTATTGAATTACCTTTGTTTAACTTCAGATCACTAGTGTAGGACTCCAGTTTCTCACCTTCAACCTGAAATTCTCGCATGTTACGATCATCTTCCCTACGGGATCCTTTTCTATGTTATGTTTAATTAATCCAACCTCATTACATAACACCACAACTAAAATACCCTGTGTCCTTAATAGATCCCCAGCATAATGTTCCGGAACACAAATTTCTAATACATTCAATAAACTATTTCTCAAGGCTACTCTTGCCAACTTCACCATCCTGTGGTTGATAGCAATGATTATAGGAAAGCATGCCAAGAGAAGCACCTGGCATATGTACAACTGAAGTATCAACCCAATGAAGCTATAACAGATATAAATATTGGAAACAACATGAAAAAAAACAGCACCAAGCAATCCCACATTAAATGCCTCAGTCCAAAGCTTTGCAGTTCTAAACATCCAGTTATAAATAGTGGTGAATAATTGAACTTATCTAAATGGGGAGATACCACAAATATTTTCATCCTCAGATGATGGGGAGCTCAGACATCAGTGCAAAAAGACAAAGCTGAAGCATTTGCATTCATCTTCAACTGTAAATGTTCAGTGGGAGGAGTCATCTGAGCTCATCCAAAGGTTCCCAGTATCAAAGATGCCAGCCAATTTGAATCACTTCACACAATGTCAAGAAACAGCTGATGGCACTGGAAATTGTAAAGGTGTTGGGCAGCAACAATATTCTGGCACCAGCGCTGAAGACTTGCTCTTCCAAATTTGTGCCATCCCAAGTCAAGCTGTCCCAATAAGGTACAACACTGGCACCTATCCAGTAATTTCTAGATACAACATTTCTACAAAAAACAGGACAAATTTAACTGAACCAATTACCATCCTATCACAGTACTCCGAATCCATCAGTCAGTAAGAGATGTTATCAACAGTGTTATAAACAGGCATTTGCTCAGTAAAAGCCTGCTGGCTGATGCTTAGTTTAGGTTCCATCAAGGCATCTCAGTTCCTGACCTCATTACATCTTTAGTTCAAACATGGTCAAAGAGATGAACTTCAGAGGTGAGGTACAAGTTGCAGCCCTTGATATCAAGGCAGCATTTAACCATCATCAAGGATCCTTAGGAAAATGTGAAATCCTGAAATCAATGTGAACTAGAGGAAACCTCTCCAATGGCTGGGATTATACCTAGCACTAACAAAGATTACTATTGGCGGTCAATCATCTTGGTTTCAGAACATCATTGCAGGAGTTACTTGGGATTTTGCCCTCAGCCCAGCCATCTAACTTTCCAACCAGTATGAGGTCAGAAATGGAGATGTGTCACCAATTACTGCACAATCGTTCACAATGCTTCTGATACTGAAGTATTCCATGCTCACTTCTGGTCAAGAATGTAACTAAGATGGGATCCATTAACTCCAAGACTGGATGAGAGGCAGAGGATAATGGTGGAGGGACATTTGCATGACTGGAAATAAATTTCCAGAATGGTTCCACAGGGCTCGGTGCTGGGGCCCTTACTGTCTGTGGTGTACATTAATGATTTGGAATAAATGTAGGTGATATGACCAAGAAGTTTGTGGGCAAGATGAAAATTGGTACCAAATTAGAAAAGAAAGAACTGTAAATCAGAAACAAAAATGGAAGTTGCTGGAAAAACTCAGCAGGTCTGGCAGCATCTGTGATGAGAAAGCAGAGTTAACGTTTCAGGTCCAGTGACCCTTCCTCAGAATGAAAATTAGTAGGTTGATCAGTAGTGAGGAGGAGAGCCATAAACTACAGGAAGATATCAACAAGCTGGTCAGTTGAGCAGAGCAGTGGAAAATGGAAGTCAATCTGATAAAAAAAAGGTATGAGGTAATGCAGTAAGGGAAGGCTAACAAGGTAAGGGATTACACAGTGAATGGCAGGACCCTTCAAAGTACTGAAGATCTGAGGGACCTTAGTGTGCATATTCACAGAACCCTGAAGTTAGCAGTGCAGGTTGATAAAATGATTAAGGTGACATATGGGATATTTGCCTTTGCTAGCAGAGGCTTAGAATAATGAGCAAGGATATTACACTGAAATTGCAAAAAATGCTGGTTAGGCCACAAGTGTATTGCATCCAATTTTGGGTCATTAAATTACAGCAAGGGTGTGACTGCACTACTGAGGATACAGAGGAGATTAACCCAGATGCTGCCTGGGCTAGAGGGTCTGAGCTACAAGGAAAGACTTGATAGGTTGGAGTAGTTTTCCTCGGAGGAGTGTTGACTCGGAGTGGACCTGATGGAGGTGTAGATGATAGGCATAGATAGGTTGGATATAAAGGCATTTTTTAATATTACTAGAGGGATCAATATCTAAGATAAATAGTTTCAAGGTAAGAAATAGAAGGTTAAGGGGAGAGTGGAACACAAATTATTTTTTACTGAGGGTGGTGACAAATTGTAACTCACTGCCTGAAAGAGTGGTTCAGTCAGAAATTGCTATAATATTTAAGCAGTATTTAGATATTCTTTTATCTTGCCATAGCCTCCAGGACTACGGGCCAAAGACCAGAAAATGGGATTTTTTTAGTCTGATCTTGGTCAACTGGCAGGGACATGATGAACTGAATAGATTTCTTCTATGGTGTAAATTTCGACAAGCAAGAGAGGAATAAAGAAAATAGCAAGTAAAATTTCATGCCATACAAGTGCCGGGCAATGAACGCCTTGAATAAGGGAAGGTCAACTATCTCCCCTTATTATTCAATGATTTTTCCATCCCTGAAACCCAAATAACATTCTGGGTTTACCACTGGCCAGTAATTAAATTGGACCACCACATAAATACAGTGGCTACAAGAGCAGGACAGAGTCTAGGAATACTGCAATGATTAAATCACCTCCTGACTCCCCAAAGCCTGTCCATCATCTGCAAGGTACAAGTCAGGAGTATGATGAAATACTGTCCATTTGTTTGGATGAGTGCAACTTCCACAACACTCAAAAGCTTAATATTAGCCTAACAAAGTACACACTTAACTGGCATCCTATCTGCCATCTCAATATTTACATTCCTTTCACCACTAACACGGTGGCCATGTTTACCACCTAAGACATGCACAGCAGACTTGATAGCACTTTCCAATCTATAACCTCTGCCAACCAAAAGGACAAGAGAAAATGCACAGAAACATGATCACCTGCAGTTCTACCCCAAGTCACACACCATCCAGACTTGGAATTCTACCACTATTCCTTCATCATTTCTGAGTTAAAATGCATTTCCTGGAACTCCGCCAAGGAACAACATTGTAGAGGCACCTGCAGCAGATGGGCTACAGTGGTTCATGAAGGCAGTTCACCACCATCTTCTCAAGGTTCAGACAAATGCTGGCCCAGCTAATGACATCCACTCTCCATGAATGAGTAAAACATTTTCTTTAGAAAAAAGCAGCAGGCAAGAGCTTCCCCAATGTGCTGGCCAGTAACATATTCCTCAATCAATATCAGCACATCTCAGTCACTAACCAGATTCATACACCACAATCACAATCTGGACATCATCATCTGGCTGTTTGCCCTTGCTGTGCATAAATTGGCTGTTGCAATTCTTTTGGCTGTCAAGATTTGTAGGTTATTTTGAGGTTGTGGAGATGGAAGGTATTTAAAACATGAGGTAGACTTTGGTAGGAAACAGACAGGCAAGAGACCATAATAGTTTAATTGCATTAAACTTTTACTAATCACCTCAAAAGGAACAGATACAGGGTAGACCATTTAGGACAGAGATGAGGAGAAACTTCTTCACCCAGACAGTGGTGGCTGTATGGAATGCTCTGCCCCAGAGGGCAGTGGAGGCCCAGTCTCTGGATTCAATTAAGAAAGAGTTGGATAGAGCTCTCAAGGATAGTGGAATCAAGGGTTATGGAGGTAAGGCAGGAACAGTACACTGATTAAGGATGATCAGCCATGATCATATCGAATGGTGGTGCAGGCTCGAAGGGCAGACTGGCCTACTCCTGCACCTATTGTCTATTGTCTATAGAATTGTTCATAAAGAGAAAAGATGGTGCTTGTTAAAAGAAATGTAGAGAGAAGTAGATGAATGAATTGTATTTGAATGAAATGTACAAAAAATTTATTTGGGAGCAGTCAGTATACATACCATTCAAGAACAATGGAACCTCATACCTCGATAAACAACTGCATTTTGTGCACCACCCAGTAAATTGTATTAAACTGTCTTATGTTACATCAATGCTGGTGGTAACAGCTTTGTCAACAATAAAGTGGGTTTTGTTACCAATCCCCATGTGTAGGATACTGCCACAGGTGAAAAAGAATAATAAGGGTGGAGAGAAGTAAGGAAATGGTGAAGAAAAGCTCAACATTGTTGAAAAACGCAGTGCTAATTAAGGAGAGATTGCCACTTCTGCCGAAGATTAAACTAGATTAAAGTCAGAGTGGGCTAGAATTTCCACTTTGGGTACAATAGGACACTTAAATTTTGAACCAAATGGAAATTAGTGGAAAACAAACACGTATGGCTTCAGGCCTAAGTTAATTCACATTCTCTAGTCTTGGTACTGATTTGTGGTAATAATGTTTGTGTAAATTCTACTCTGACATATTTGTTTACTAGAAACTTTGCAGCAGTGAAAAAAAAAGTAGAAACTTTCAGAATGCAACACTAATAAAGAGCAGAGAAAGCAAAAGCATGAAGATAAAAGGGGAAACAATGTAAAAGGAAGAATGAAGAAGAGATGGCAAGTGAGTTTACAGGCAAGATAAAGGAAAAAGAAACAGAAAAAAAACCTGCATGGGAAAAACAAATTAAAAAGACAAGCAACAAATCAGAAGTTAGATTCACAAATGCAGGTTCTCAAGTGTGTAGTGCAAACACTACTTAACTCAGCTTGGTCAGTTTGTTGGAAATACATTTGTGAGCCACGAAACAGCAGTTTCCCATCTCCCTGTGAGGCATCTGTAGGAAACGGAACAATAATCACAATACTCTGGAGGACTTCTAACTTTGAGGAAGCAGAATAATAACAGCTGTCACCAAACCCAATGCAATATATTGGATTTCAGATTACACAGCAGCAATCGACCAGCATAAAGGAGACAAAGTGTTTACTCATGTTAAAATTCTATAGATTGAGAATCACAGGGAAATATTTAAATTCAGGACCACCAACAGGTCCACACACTTGTGTCTCCATAAACATTGTTTTAATAAACTGAAACCTTTTATGGACATGAAATTTCAAACAATTTCAGGCTGCAGAGATGTAGAAAATAAAGTATTGGGAGATCTTATATTGAACTTGTTTGGATGAAACTTAGCCCAAGCTCGTGCCCTCTTGGGCCACACTGTGTGCCCAGAGCAGTACTTATCGTCAATCTCATTAATTACTTGCACAAGTTGTCAGTAAAAAGAGACCTTGACATTCTGATACCATTTAACCAAAAGTGAATGGTGAGACATAAGGCCTTTTACAAATCTCTCGGCTGAAAAAAAAATCAACCATAACAAAAAGTGGTTGAAGCTTAGACTAGAATTTACAGGTCATATGAGCTTGAGCTGACCAACTCTGCCAGAACAATGAAAACAGCTTACTTGTTCAATTTTGCAAATTTATTAACACAAGATGCCTCAATAATTTTATTAAACACTTTCCTCCTCCCCATCCAGCCTTACCAGCCACAAATACAAGGAGTACAAAGGCAGAGATTGTAAAATCATTACAGTACACATAGAGGTAATTCGACCCATCAAGTCTGCATCAACCAGGCAAACAGCATCCCATCCAGACCCACACTCCTACACTAACCCCATAATCTCACATGTCCCACAGCTAATTCACCCAGCTTACACACTATGGGACAATTTACCATGGCAATCCAATGAATTTGCCCATCTTTGAACTGTGGGAGGAAACCGGAGCACCCAGCAGAAACCCACGCAGACATTGCACAACTCCACACAGACAGTCACCTGAGGCTGAAACCAAACCAGAGTCTCTGGCACCATGAGATAGCAGTGCAAAACACTGTGTCACTGTGTCACCCCACAGTCAAGCATCCATTCACCCGAGAGGAGAGGGTATGGTGCTGAAAAGCACAGCAGGTCAGGAAGCATTCGAGGAGCAGGAGAATCAATGTTTTGGGCATAAGCCCTTCATCAGGAATAAGGCTTGTGGGTCGGGGCTGAAAAATAAATGGGAGGGGGGGTGGGGTTAGGGTGAGGTAGCTGGGAAATCAATAGATGGATGAAGGTGAGGGAGAAGGTGATAGGTCAGAGGGGGCAGTGATGGATGGGTCTGGAGGGCGGTGCCAAGTTGGAGGCTTGGGACTGGGATAATGTGGGGCGAGGTGAAATGAGGAAGCTGTTGAAATCCACATTTATCCCGTGTGGTTGCAGGGTCCCAAGGCAGAATAGTCATTCCTCCTCGTCATCAGGTGGTAACGGTTTGGCAGTGGAGGAAGCCCAGGACCTGCATGTCCTTGACACTCACCTAAAATGACACAATATTTCTCTCCATCAATCAAGCTTAAATTCCCCAGTTACCTCTTACTGAGTTCTGAACCTCCATCATTTGTCAATTACTGTCCCATCTTCATTTATGCCCTCTATCACTCAGTTTGTAACTGTTAATGAAGTTCACCTCCTGCTCTCTTGATCAGATTCCTGTTATACAGCTGACTATCTAACTCCTTTACTGGCCCTCATTATGGATAAGAGAACAAAAAAAAAGAAATAGAGCACAGGAACAGGCCCTTAGCCCTCCAAGCCTGTGCTGATCATCATGTCCTAACCAAAAACAAACGTTCTGCCCTTATTCAGTCCATATCCCTCTATTCCCACCCTCTTCATGTAACCATCCAGATGCCTCTTGATGTCACCAATGTGCCTGCTTCCAGCACCTCACCTGGCAGTGCGTTCCAGCGCATACCACTCTCCGCATGGAAAAACTCACACATCTCACTTAAACTTTCCCCCTCTCATCTTGAACCTGTCCCCCTTATAATTGGGAAAAAGCTCTGACTATCCACTCTATCTGTGCTTCTCATAATGTTGTAGATCTTTATCGGGTCTCCTCTCAACTGCATACTTTCCGGTAAAAACAATCCGCATCTTTTTAACCTATCTTCACAGCCAATCCCCTTGAGACCAGGCAACATCCTGGTGAACCTTCTTGCACTCCCTCCAAAGCTTCCACATCCTTCTGGTAGTGCGGCGACCAAAACTGCACATGATACTCAAAAAAAGGCCTAACAAGGGTTTTATATAGCTGCAACATGGTTTGCCAACTGATGTTGTAAATATTCCTTCTCCTCCATTATGGTCTTTCTACTTTTCAAAACCACTTCTCACCACAAAAAAACCCTCAACTTTTCCACTATTGCAAATTTCTGCCCCAGCACAAACTCCCTTCGCAAAATCAGTGAATGATTTGCCACCTCCCAAACCTGCAATTGCTTTTCCTACAACTCAGTGTTTCAAGCTCTCAAATAATGCTTCCACTCAGCCACAAAAATGACACCCTCTCTGACTATTCAGAGTATTACTCAGAGTCCTTGATCTTCCTTCCACCTCAAAAGGTTTGTCTTTCTATTGTCAAGCTCAAGAACAGTCCTTGTTTTATTCCATCTTCACTTCTGCAATCTGTTTCTCCTACCGAGTGAGTGAAGGAAAGCATGTCTGGAAACTGAATGTGAAATAACAATATTAGTTTCATCAGGAAATGGCAAAACCCGCCCAGGACAGGTGGGCTGTGCCCAAGTCCACAAGCAACAAAGACTTGGGAGGAACACGGATTCAGACAAGCTAGATATTATTTCAAGTCATATGGGAAGAAGACTCACATCAAATTTACAACATGACCTTGGTTTCTCTCAAAGATGCAACCGGACCTGACTTTGTTTCTCTAGCATTTTCTGTTCTTATTTCAGAATTCCCAGTATGTACATTTGTATTGTATTAGAAATTATTTCAACTGGAAAAATGGGAGGGAAGAGGGTTAGATGTTAATTCAGTCAGATTTGGTGATATGATAGAGATTGAAACAAGAGGACGTAGGCACAGAAACTCAAGGATATGGATGAGACTGACAGTAGGAAAGGTTCTAATATCCTAATATGGTTGTTTTCCTTCTGCATAGGTTAAAGAAAAGGTCTTTGCAAAACCTACATACAGCAGTAGCAAGCATCTCCCAAAAGTGGTTTGCATATATTTGTTTGGTAATATTAATGATTGAATATAAAGATAATGTTTAGTCACTTAGCTTTTTCCAACTGAATACAATCAACACTATCTTCTGAAGTAACACATTAAATGTGTTGTGAGATTTAAAAAGATGGGAGAGAAACGGCTGCATTTCATACCAGGTTTTGCACAACTTCAGGAAATACCCCAATGCACTTGACATCTGTTGAAGTACTCCTGACCTGTAGTTAAAGCACAAATGCAGGTGCCAGGTCAGCTATTTGTGCACAGTGAGATCTACAAACAGAAATGGCCCAATCATCTGGTTATTTTTAGTAACTTTAGTGTGTGGATAAATATTAACCAGGATATTCTGGAGGACTCCTATGCTTCTCTTAGAAAATGCCTTGGGATCTTTTATCACTGAACCAAGAGAGGAGATATAGCCTTTGGAAGGACATGGGCCGGGTGCTTGCAGGTGGGACTAGATTGGGTTGAGATATCTGGTCGGCATGGACAGGTTGGACCAAAGGGTCTGTTTCCATGCTGTACATCTCTATGACTCTATGACCTCTAACAGTGCAGCATTCTATCACTATTACATTGGAGCATCAGAATCTCTGGAACTTGTGATCTAACTCCAGAAATGAGTGTGCTACCCATTGAGGCATTGCTGACACTGGGGTTGGTTGGGGGTAGGGAAAGAGAAAGAGAGAGGAAAGGAGACTGCAGAATTTACACCACTACTGTACATCCCAGAACAAACAAATTCAGTGTTCTCCAACTTGGCCCATGCAGTAAGTTATTCATTTCAGTTTACTGGGACAGCTTTCACTCCTTGCCCACATTGGAGGCGGGAGTCTTGAGGAAGATGCTCTAAATGGAGCTCATTATGGAATTCATCTCATGAAAAAAATTCAGTCATGGCACGACAAGAGGAGGCGGATTCAATTGTGACATTTGAAAAGCTTTTAAGGAATTTTAGCTGTTTCAGCCTCATGACAGAATGCATTCAGTGGCACTAAGGCAGAAAATGCACACAATCTCTGAACTACAGGCAACCACTCATTTTTCAAAAGACAGAATGTGACCAGATCACAAAAGCAGACAATAAAATACACATCATATTTTCATATTTTGCCATCAAATCGATATTCAGCATCAAAAACAAGAAACTAATTAAAAGCGAGCAAGTAATCAATGGAAATCAAGGGAAACATGCATATGTCACAGGAATCCTCTTTAAATCCCCCAGTTACACCAACCTCAGCTCCACCTAAACTGAATCACAAGACTTTTAAAACTTATAAGAACCTAAGTTACAAACTGATTGACACAGCTGATGCTCTGACACTGATAATCAAAATTAACTTTAACATAGGAAATCCTCAAAAACAAACTTCACTGGAGGAGTGAGTATTAATCAGATCAAATTTGACATTGAGCCACACAGGAAGATATTAGGACAGGAGATCAAATGCTTGGGTCAAAGAGGGAACAATGAAGCAAAATTAAAGGAAAAGGAGGCAAACAGGTTTTGGGACAGAATTCCAGAGCTTAATCGCGGGTAGCTGACAGCACAACATCCAATGGTATAGCAATGAAAATCGGGATGTACAAGTAGCCAGAACTGGAGGAGCACAGGGAGGTGTGGAGGATATTCCAGAAATAAGGAAAGGCAGAGATATTAGAGAGATTTGAATACAATGAATGAGAATTTTAAAAACTGGGCCATTGATAGAGCTGGGGTTATTGTAGGTCACTGAGCAGAGGGATGCTGGATGAACACAAATTAGAATAAAAGACAGAGTATTGGCAGATCTCAAGCTCCTAAAGGGTTAAATGATTGAGAATAGCTGGCCAGAACATCATTGGAATAAATGAACCTAGGAAGGAACCAAGACATAGATGTGGGTTTGCCCCAACAAATGAGCTGAGGATAGGGTGGATACTAGGTGTTAAGACCATAAGACATAGGAGTGGAAGTAAGGCCATTCGGCCCATCGAGTCCACTCCGCCATTCAATCGTGGCTGATGGGCATTTCATCTCCACTTACCCGCATTCTCCCTGAAGCCCTTAATAAGCACTTGTGTTAAAATCCAAGTGCCTAAAGTTTTAGCTTGCCCCAGCATAAATTGGAAGTGCAATACCTCAAATACAATTCTGAATGGAACTATATGGGCTGAAGTCCAGTAACACTACATCACTACACCAGCATTCCACAAAGCCTTGAACAGAGCATCACGGTCTGGTTTCCATTTCCCACATTTCACATGCACCTCTTTGTGTCTGACTATAGGCGGGCACTTACGGAACTCTAAGATGTCAAGTTACTGCCAATTACGTGTACAAAATGAAGAAAGACAAAATATAAAACTTAAGTTAAACCAAAAATTAAAGTTTGAAGGCAATGCCTAAATGAAACCAGAATGTCAACGAGCATCCAGGTTATGATGTGAAGAGTATAGAAGAGCCTATGAACAGAGCTTCAAGAAGGGTTTTCCCAATGCAGAAACCAATTTCAGCAGTCAAAGAGACTCTGCCTCATGTCCAACTCAGAACAATTTCAGTAAAACACCTATACTGCAAAGCTTGCCCTTTAACGTGAAAACTATTACCCCATATTAAAACTACACCACTCATACTGGTGGCCTTATTTTTACTGGTGCAGATTGTACTTTGAAAGAATAACTGAACAGACCAACATGAAATACTTTGTCAGTACAGCCATTGACAGAACAGCATAACATTCTGCATGAAATTAGTTACAACTGAACACAACGAAATACATAAAATTAAAGCAGCTTTTGGAGCAAACTATTGACTAAAATTTCCAAGTCCACTAGAGCTTGCATCCAATCTGAAAATTCTAAGTCTACATATAACAAAGCCCTTAAACTGAGGCTGCTTACAGCAGCTGTTACCATATAATGTACACTAAAACTAGGATAATTCAGATTAACACAATTAGCAATCGAACAATAGATTTTTTTAATGAGAAATATCTATATTGTGTATACAGACACTCATATAGCCAAGGAAAATAAGTTACATTTCAAGTCACAATGGCAAATGAACAGCAAACAATGCAAAGAACAGAATAAATACACAATGCTTATTAACTGTTCTGATATTTCTGAAAAAAAGTTAACATCTATGGAATGTATCTTTAGGACCACTTTTACAAATGTTGTGCAAGTTTCAGTTCCAAAATATTGGTGACTAGAGTTAATCCATCTCATGTGATGAGCATTATACAGCAAAGAAAAGAAAACACAGAAAGGCTCTTCATTCTTTATCCCAATAAGCTAAATAGTTGCCTACTAATTCACCTGAATGTGGACCATTAACTGAATACATACAGATACAAGCTAAATTGTGCAGCAGCAACAGCATGGACATTTTAGAAAATTCAAGTTTAAGAGCAACATCAAATTCACATTAAGTGTGAAGAGAAAGATAAATCTTGGAACTCTGGAGGAAGACACATTAGGAACAGACTTAATGTGGTGAGTGCATCAGAACAAAAAGCCAAGATTCCAGTACTGATGCATCATTCGGTTCTGTTCCTTGGAGAGTGCAGCAACTGTTATTTCCACAGCTGACTCTCTACTAGTTACATTATGCAACAGCTGAGATGAAATCTAATTTTGTTCATTTACAGTTTAATCCTGTTTAAAACATAGATTAAAATAGTAAACACACTCGTAATAGACAGTGTGCAACATGGTTCGATTCTGACCATCTACAACCTTTTCAATCACATCGCACCTTTAAGATGGTAAAGCATCGAAAGGCACTTCCCAGGAACCATTATCTGACAAAAATTGGCACCAATCTACATCAAGTAGTATTATAATACATGACCTGAAACTTGGTTAATGAAAGAAAAGGATATCCACAAAGAATTGTATATACAGAGGTATTAACTTTATTAAACAAAATATAACAAATTCAACAAGAAAATAACTGATCCACTCTCCAATTTCTTGCATGGAAATTTCACTTAACATTCCTCAGACGGCTCAATGAGCAAAGATACCAAATACCTGGACTATGAAGCCAAAACAACAAATCTCAACAAGGCTGGGACTGAAGTTTGAGATGAAAGCAAACAGAATTAGGATTCTTGTTGACTTTATGATCATTACAGAGATCAAAACATCAGGGCAGTATGACACATCAGAGTTAAGGCTATCTTATAAAAGAATGAACACTCAGTCAAGGCACCAAAGACCTATCTAATGACAAATTGTACTCAGCAGCTTCCATGGACTAATACAATCTGGACACAAGGATGTGGTAGACAGGGGAAGGGAGGGAAAGAAATAAAGAAACTGTCACCTCTGCTGCAACACACCAGGGACAACAGTTCAAAAGAATATGTCGAATATTTCCGATTGTAAAGAGTACCCTTCTGTCAAATAAAGCCAACAATGAATCTTACTTGCCAACAGATGAGATTACTTTTAAACATCCTACATCAATTCTTACACTTCAAATCAGAAAAGAAATGAAAATTTCAAGCAGTTCACAAGACTGAAATCCATTGACTTAAAAATAAATCAAGAACCAAAAAGTGAAAATCATCTTAAATACATACAACAATAGTTATGGTCAAGAATACATTGAAAGGACAGTGGTATCAGATTTAATAGCAACTTTCAAACAGGAAACTGGAGGAATACCTGAAGGGGAGAAAACCTCAGAGCCAGACTATGGGGAGAAGAGTATGCAATTGGGTCTAATTGGTTAATTCGTTTTAAGACCAAGCAGAAGCAGGATAAACTGAATATTCTCCTCCGGTGCTTTACTATACTGTTCCATGTTGCTCTCATCAAGCTGCCAACGCACATACAATACAGCCTTAATTGTTGTACCCTGCTCTGCACTGGGTAGCACTTCAATGCACAAAGGGACAAAGGTGTCCCTCATTTCCACATAACAGCTTGGTGGATTTAATTCCCACTTTCACCAGGCGAAAAAAAAACGTTGAGTCATTTCATTCTCCGTTATCTTCAGAATTGCTCCAATGACTAAGCAGAATTATCATCCCAGAGAACAATTCCTGTCTCTCTGAAAGATGCACATATTCAGCAGGTTCAAATTCTTGGCTGCTGGGACACAGTTCTCTGACAGTGTGGGTGCCACATTAGATAGGAGATATTAAGGCCATTTATATGTTATCTATAAAGAGCCTCCAAGTGTTACACATCACAGGCCAAGTGACGGCCAAATCTCAGAAACTAATCTGACTGAGAGATGAGGCCTGGCCAAACTGGGGCACGATATTATTTATAGAAATATCGATATGGAGAAAAAGGTGACAATCTAGCCAGACATTAGGAGAGAGGGAGAGTATGAAAATAAATCTCAGTGGGAGGATTTATATTTCTGATCTCTCTTGCCCGCGCACAAAAATACATTTGGCATCACGGTCTAAACAAAACACTTCATTTAGTCGTTGGTCCAATCATTCGGGACAATAGACAATCCAAAATGGAAAAGGTATAGCGAGAGAGGCGAAACCGTTAGCTGACAGCCATGAAAGCGGGTTTACCTTTATACCGCTCCAGCACGTCCTCATAAGCCTGCAGATACTGCAGTTCATCGGCGTAATAGTAAGCAGCGGGGCTGAACCCTGAGCTGTAGCCGGCCATGGGTGCTGGAAAGGAGCGGTCGGCACCGTCTCTACAGCTCTCCTTCAACTTGGAGGGAAGGACTGACCACAGGCACACACACAGGAGACACACTGAGGGCTGGGAACTTGGCAGAGCCGATGGGGGGGGCGAGCTGAGCGAAGGACCGCCCTGGACTCACCAGCACCAATCGCTCTGCCCTTATCCTTCCTGTCCCTCCCCCGGCCCCCAGGGTTGGCGGAGAGAGAGAGGGAGAGAGAGGGATACCGGCCGCTCTGGTCACTGCTTCTCCCCACCCAGCTCCTCTCCCGTTAACAATACAACAGCCGGCTGCACATCACTCTCTCTGAAGTACCACAGACATCCCCTTCCCCATCCTACACACAAGGTTTCGGGTGTGGGGTGGTCCACCAGGAATATTAGAAGGGCAGGATTTTGATTTATATATATATATATATATATATGTTAAACAAGCTGCAGAAGATGGCGTGAGGTCTCTGCCGTGCAGAAACTGCAGCGTTTTGGTATTGTCTGAGGATGAAGGGAGGGGAAGGGAATCATTCCGTCATATCCACGTTTACGTTCGAATTGTGTTTTTTTTTAAAGGGAAACATTTTACAAGGAAAATGTTTTTCTTTAACCAAAATTGGTTTTCTAAATGTTTCTATTTATAAATCAAATCTAACATGATGTTTTCAAACCAAGCATATCTGGTAATATAACGTACACACATCATCATTAGCTGGAAGAAGGTTCCATACCTGGTTACTCGGAAAGAAAATGAGATATAAACCAACATTTCTCCCCGAGACATAACCAGGCACACCGCAAGAAACCCAAGATGCCTGTCATTCTGTTATATTATAGCATATCACTATCTCGTATGCTAAATAAAGACCGAAAGAACTGCGGATGCTGTAAATCAGAAACAAAAGCAGAAATTGCACGTTCTGAAAAAGGATCACTCGATCCGGAACGTTAACTCTGATTTCTCTGCACAGATGCTGCAAGACCTGCTGAGATTTTCCAGCAATTTTGTTTTTGTTGCAATCTTTTAATAAGTCTGTTCTCAGTACTGTCAGGTATACATACTGTATACCTGTATGTCTGTACACTGTATGTCGATGGGAGCTGAGGAAGTCAGGGAGCTATATATATATGTCCAGATCTGAACCAGACCTCCAGCAAGCAGAAACAGCTAGTTGATAACAAAGGGAATTAAGTGAAACTGAAAACATTACTGTATAACGCATTGCTTGTCAGTTTCACGCACCACCCTCAATTATATCATCGCCCCAATTCAGTGAAACAAACGGTAGCTTTCATTTGGAAGAAAATAAAGGCGTCTCATTGTAGAATTAAACCCTGCAGCTCTCCTGCACGACAATAAGATTCCTCATTGCGTCTGATGCACAGCATTCCAGATTTTTAACCCGATAAATATGTGAAGTCTCACCGGCTATCCTGAGAACGGCTCTTTCCGCCGGGTCCAGCACCGACCCTCCGTGAATTTTTCTCTTGGATCTCTCGTGTTTCGGCAGGTTCCACGGCAACGTGTCCCCGGGAGCTGGCGAGACAGTTCCTGATCTCTGACCAGAATCATCCTCATCGTCGGAATAATCGGCGGAAGACATGGAGCAGGGGCGAGAGCTGCTACCGACACTCTGTATGGAGGGGTGGGGGTGTGAAGGACAGACAAAAGCTCAAATTAAACCCATAGACACACATATCTATTGGCTCACAAATGATGAGTAGGGCACATGACTTAAACCAACGCGTTTTTGAAAATTAAAAAATCATGGACCTACATCTTTATTTCCCTCTCCCTTTAATTAACACTTTCACTTTTACCAAGGATATGTTTCCAAAACACATGACTTGATTTCTCAATCCCAATTTCGCACAATGACCATGAACAGAGTTGGCGACTGCTCCTAACAAACTGTATTTGTCTCCCCCATCAGGGCTAACTCTGACTTACCATGGTTCACAGGAAACGATTCACTCCACCAGCGTTTCTTTTGTTGAGGCCGGTTTCTGTGTGTGTGTGGTTTTTTTTTATATAAAAATAGTTATCCAATTTCTACTGTCCACCCGGGGAGATGAAGGATGAGAGCCAAGGCTTGTTTCTGCCGCCGCTGCCGCCGCCTTACTGAGCACCAGGTGTTGCTTACGAGTCCTCCTCCCCAGGGTCTGCAGCCTGGCGAAGTGATAGTGTTCTCCTTCCAGTCATCCACAGCAAGGCTGGCGGTGCATTCACACGAAGCTCCGCACTGGTCAACTGCAGCCAGCCGCCGCTTTATGGAGCCGCAGTTCCGGCTACAGGGGACTTTTGGGTTCAGTGCATCACTCAGTGACTCACCACTGCTTGAACTTCTCCCTTTCCCTCTCTAACAATGCCTTTTGTTCCACCCAGACATTGAGTGACCCGGCATCGCCATTATTTACAAGGGATGTTCTGGGCTCCCGGTACATTGTGGAAATATGTGAACATCCCATTTCTCGTCACATCCAATTGACGAATTAGCCAACTACGTCCCCCCCTATATTTTACAAAGACAATACACCACTACCTTGCACCAAGTCTCAAGAGATTCCCAGTTCGGCAGCGATTGGTTAAATCGTCCTGTCAATCTGGGCAGGGAGGCGACAGGGTCGCACACTACCGGTCAATGGTGGCATCCCAGACATTTCCCTGCGTCTCGGAGACAGACGACACATTGAGGGAAATGTGTAAATATCGCCAAATGATTGCAGTTTCGGGAATGAACCAGATTTATGACTGACACTCCCAACACTACCCCGCAGGGGGAGAAACGTCCTGGTCTTTTTTCGGCCATGTAAACACTAACAGAAGAATTTATTTCGGTGCCATAAGGAAGGGAGGGCTAAGACTGTTTGGACAAAGGGCTAGCGCCAGCATGAATAGGCTGAATGATTTCCTTCAGTGCTGTATCATTTTATGTTGCAACATAAAACAAGGAACAGGGTGTGTTGGAGATCTGAAACAAATAAAAACAGTGTTGGAGAAACTCAGCAGGTCTGTGAAGAGAGAAACTGAGTTAATGTTTCGAGTCCAGCGACACTTCTTCAGAAACAGATTGAAAGATTCGGAAGAAGAACCATGTTCGACTCGAAACATTCACTGTTTTTTTCTCTCCACGGATGCTGCCAAACCTGCTGAGTTTCTCCTGCACTTTCAGTTTTGTTGCAGATCATAGAGATGTACAGCACGGAAACAGACCCTTCTGTCCAACTAGTCCATGCTGACTAGATATCCTAACCCAATCTAGTCCCACCTGCACATATCCCTCCAAACGCTTCCTAATCATATACCCATCCAGATGCCTTTTTAAATATTGCAATTGTACCAGCCTCCACCACTTCCTCTGGCAGCTCATTCCTGAAGAAGGGCCTGTGCCCGAAACGTCGAATCTCCTGTTCCCTGGATGCTGCCTGACCTGCTGTGCTGTTCCAGCAATAAAGTTTCAACATTCCATACGTGTACCACCCTCTGTGTGAAAAAGTTGCCCCTTAGGTCTCTTTTATATCTTCTTTCTCTCACCCTAAACCTCTAATTCTGGACTCCCCCACCCCAGGGAAAAGACTTTGTTTATTTGTCCTATTCATGCCCCTCATGATTTTATAAACCGCTATATGGTCACCAACACTCCAGGGAAAACAGCCCCAGCCTATTCAACCTCTCCCTATAGCTCAAATCCTCCAACCCTGGCAACATTCTTATAAATCTTTTCTGAACCCTTTCAAGTTTCAAGATTAGATGAGATTAGATTAATTACAGAGTGGAAACAGGCCCTTCGGCCCAACAAGTCCACACCGCCCCGCCGAAGCGCAACCCACCCATACCCCTACACCTAACACTACGGGCAATTTAGCATGGCCAATTCACCTGACCTGCACATCTTTGGACTGTGGGAGGAAACCGGAGCACCCGGAGGAAACCCACGCAGACACGGGGAGAACGTGCAAACTCCACACAGTCAGTCGCCTGAGGCGGGAATTGAACCCGGGTCTCTGGCGCTGTGAGGCAGTAGTGCTAACCACTGTGCCACTCACATCTTTCTGATAGGAAGGAGACCAGAATTGCACGCAATATTCCAAAAATGGCCGAACCAATGACCGGTGCAGCTGCAACATGATGTCCCAACTCCTGTACTCAATACTCTCACTGATAAAGGAAAGCATACCAAACACCTTCTTCACTATCCTATCTACCTGCGACTCCACTTTCAAGGAGCTATGAACCTGCACTCCAAGATCTCTTTGTTCAGCAATACTCCCTAGGACCTTACCATTAAGTGTATAAGTCCTGCTAAGATTTGCTTTTCCAAAATGCAGCACCTTGCATTTATCTAAATTAAACTCCATCTGCCACTCCTCAGCCCATTGGTCCATTGATCAAGATCCTGTTGTAATCTGAGGTAACCTTCTTCGCTGTCCACTACACCTCCAATTTTGGTGTCATCTGCAAACTTACTAACTATACCTCTTATGCTCCCATCTAAATCATTTATATAATGATTTGGATGGGAGCATAATATAGGACCCAGCACCGATCCTTATGGCACTCCACTGGTCATAGGCCTCTAGTCTGAAAAACAACCTCTGTCTTCTACCTTCAAGCCAGTTCTGTATCCAAATGGCTAGTTCTCTCTGTATTCCATGAGATTTAACCTTGCTCACCAGTCTCCCATGGGGAACCTTGTCGAACACCTTATTGAAGTCCATATAGATCGTCCACCGCTCTGCTCTCATCAAACCTCTTTGTTACTTCTTCAAAAAACTCAATCAAGTTTGTGAGACATGATTTCCCACGCACAAAGCCATGTTGACTATCCCTAATCAGTCCACGCCTTTCCAAATACTTGTACATCCTGTCCCTCAAATTCCCTCCAACAACCTGCCCATCACCGACGTCAGGCTCACTGGTCTATACTTCCATGGCATGTCCTTACGACCTTTTCACTTTGTGAAGACTCAGTTTCATCCTCCCAGTTAATGCCATGAGCACGTAAACATCACACTTCCATCAGTTAAAGTTCAGTTCTATAATAACATCCAGTGAACGGCACAGTCATGCACACCAGCTGGTCTATATGAGCGTTTATGCTCGACTGCCGCCTCTTCCCACTTCTCTCCATTCCATGGGACGGAGCAAGAGAGTAGAACTTCAGTACAAGATTGCCATTGCAATCAGCCCAAACTAATAGAATTTGAATCGATGGGTGGGAAAAAATCAAATCTTGCCAACTAAGTCTAAGAAATTGGACCATATCAAAGTTACTCACTTGATGGAGAACTATCTTTCGTTTTCGGCCAAATTTGCTGCCAGTTCTTTTTGGCAGACAGCAGATCTGAGATGGGGCCAGTTGTCCATTTTTATGAACGCACACTGATATACTTCTGTAAATGTCACAATAATTTTTATCTCGCTGTTACTCAAAAGGCATTTTTTATTAATGTCAAAACAGGTTTGTCTGTCCAGTTAGGGTCAGAACCTCAAGATATACGATGCTGGGTCCGCTCACCAGAAATTGTTCAGAGATTATGTCAGGGGCTCCATTTCACTGGAAATCTCCTCCCATCGAGCCTGTGGCGGGACTTTGAAGAAACGGAGCCATGGAGACTCACTACAGCTCTGGACCCATAGCCCTGCAATATCCCAACCTTCAAGATTTTACCCAGTTCCCCTTCAGAAAGTTACCACTGAAGCCACTTTGACCACATTTTTAAGCAACGTATTTTAAAACAGAATTGGAATATATAATGATCAGTAATGAATAGTAACTGTGTTATATTATGTTGGTGCTGTTTAAAAATTGCTTGATTTCCAAATACGAGCCGCCAGTCGATTTGTCTTTTCCATCGAGGTTTCTTGAGAACAGGAAGAAACTGAAAATATTCCTGTAAGTACAGGATAAAGTTGCTCATAGAGTGATTAATAACGTCAGAATCTGATCCCAAACCGTCGCCGCGAGGTACGAATACCAGTCTAATCAATAAATGGGTCAAAGATAATTGATTAGTATCATTCGGAATTATCTTGAGAGTGTACAAAGTTAAAAATCACACAACACCAGGTTATAGTGCAACAGGTTTATTTGGAAGCACTCGCTATCGATGCGCTGCTCCTTCATCAGGCAGCTACCTGATGGCAGAGCATCGCTCCGAATACCAGTGCTTCCAAATAAACCTGTTGCACTATAACCTGGTATTGTGTGATTTTTAACTTTGTACGCCACAGTCCAACACCGGCACCTCCAAATCTTGAGGGTGATGAGATAAAGAGCATATGTTGGTGCCAATCACTGAGAAACTCCAATTTGTCTGAAGTTAAGACAACCCGTGTATTGTGTCAACAGTAGTTGACAGCGAACATAGTCCCCCTGGTCCGGACGCTAGAGGACTCACCGCTCTGCGTGTTGGAGTCCCCTGCACGGAGTGGTAAAACTCTGCCTGCACCCGACTGCTCCTCTTGATTTTCCTCCTTCTTACCAGATGTTCCTGATCGCTCTCAGGTATCTCCACCAGAGGCTTGGACTCGTCCGAAACTCGCAATCTGCTGCTTCTCCTGCCATGCCGTGGGCTGTGTCTGAATCCCTGAGCAAAAGCAATAAGAACACAGGGTTTTGTGTTATGTGTTTGTAAGGAACGCCCTTTTACTTTCCCTAAACTGGAACACAACTTGGCGTCACTGCCTTGAGTACACCCAATTAGTAAAGTGCAGAGGGCGGGCCGGAGTTCTGCATGGTTTCCAAGCAACTTCTTATCGTTTATTAAAGTCTTCTCCCAAACTTTGGTTTATTAAATATATACGCCACAGAGGAAAATGTGGAACTGCAATAAGGATACGGGGTACATCAAGCATTCCAGCTTTTTAAAAAATCAAAAGGAAGGGAAAATACATTATGCTCAGTGATGTTAAATTGAGTGGTACAGTCCATGATGGAGATGAGAGCTGAAGGTTTCAAAGGGGGAGTGATTGATTAAAGTGAGTGGGCAAAACTGTAGCAGAGTTCAGGCCAGGAAAGCGTGATCTCATCCATTTTGGATCCAAACAAAGAGTAAGTAGTATATTTTCAAAATGATGAGAAGCTAGGCATATGCAGAAGCACAGGAAGAGAATTAGAGGTCCATGTACAGAAATCAATAAAAAAAGGTACAAAAACAATGGGAGGCTAGCCATATCATGGGAGGCAAAAAAAGAAAAGCTGCAGCAGTATTTAGTTCTGGTTAGGTCACAACTGGAGTATCATATGCAGTCTGGGAATCTCTTCAGAAAATATACATTGGCCTTGGAGGGAGTCCAGTACATATTTATCATAATAATACTAGAGCTAAAAGGGTTAAACAATGAGGACATAATTGATCTCCTCCTGGTCCAATGCTTCTGTATCTCTAAGGTGTGGTGTATAGCATATGACATTCCAAGCACTCATGGACCATATTCAGGCCAAGGGTGGAACAGTCAGCTGCACACCAGAGCTCCCTCTACACTGACCCTTTCCAGATCTATCATCAGAAAGGCACGGTCCTATTGCACTAAAGCTCATTCAAGTGCCATCCCCTGATCTTTTTGCAGAAATTGAACATTTGTGTGAAATCAACAATAGTCTCAATGTTAGAGAATTTTAAAAATTCAACCTTGTGTGAAGAAATTTCTTCCAATTTCTGATTTAAATAATTGAGCCCAGGAAGGAGAAACATCTCTGTGAAAACCCTTCACAGTCTTGTATGAGTCTTCCATTAGACTATTACTCAACTTTCCAAAGTTCAGAGAGTTTAGGCTCAGTTTATTCACATTTTCATCATAGGGCAACCCTCTTATTCTAGGAACCAATGTTGTGAATCTTCACTGTACCAACTCAAGGCAAGTATATTCTTCTATAAATTATGGAGACCAAAACTATGTATAGTTTATAGTTATGCATAAAAATGTAACAAGACTTTTTTTTATTCTTGTCCTCCAACTTCCTTGCAGTGAAGATTAATAGGTCATTTGTCTTCTTAATTGTTTGCTGTACCTGCATGCTTGTTTTCTTTAATCCCTCTGCATGCATATCCAAGCATCCTTAAGCATCAACATTTAAAAGTTCACGCCTTTTAAAATTTATTTTTCCATTTTTGTTACAAGAATGAACAACCCCATACTTCCCCACATTTTACTCTAAATCTTTTGCCCCTTCATTTAATTGTTATAACTTTCTGATCTCTCAGCTTACATTCCCAGCTAGATTTGTATCATGAGCAAACATGGACACATTACTCTTGGTGTCTTCATCTGCCATTATCACATTGTAAATAGCTGAGTGCCAGGACTGATGCTGATTGATTGTACTAAGTACAGTCAGCCAAACTTGAAAATGCTTGCCTCCCTTCCATGAATCTGAAGATCTATGTTAATATTGTCAATCTCAACTCAACAAACATTTACTTTGTGTATTATTATGAACATCTCTTTGAAATCTGAGTATATTATGTCTACGGGCTCCTTTTTTTTAGTCCTACAGGCTGGTCCTCAAAAATTGTGTCAAACACAATTTCCCTCTCATGAACCATGTTGACTGCCTGATTCTGGTATGATTTTTCTAAGTACATTGTTAAAACGTTATTAATAACAGATTCCAGCATTTTCCTGATGGTGATAGTTGTGTGGGTGTTTTTTCTGCTTACACAAAGGTGTTACATTTGCTAACTTTCAATTCACTGTGACCATTCTAGAATCGAGAGAATTTTGTAAACAGTACACCCATTGTCTCTGCAAAGTTAGCTCTGTTTTCACCCAACGATACAATCTGATCGAGGATTTTTCAACTTTTAGTTTTGAAGATTTCTTAGATTTCTCTCTGCAAATGTTAATTATCTTAATTTCCCTGCTTTTAATAGTCACTTTGATACACTCTATTTCTGGTACGCAAATTGTGTCTTCAGTGATGAAGACAGACAAAATATTTTTTCAATGGCTCTACCATTTCATCATTCCCCATGATATTCTCTCCTCCCAAGATGAATGTTTAACTTAGTTATTCTCCTCTTCCTATTTGCAAAAGAGTTCCAATTTGTTTTGTATTCCTGGCAGGTTAATCTCATATTTAAAAATTTCCCTCATCAGTTTGTTGCTTGCCCTTTGCAGGGTTTTAAGCACCCTAGATTTTCAGGCCTACTACTATTCTTCGCAACATTATAAGTGCCTTCTTTGAACAGAATATTATATTTAATATTCCTAATAAGCATCTAATGGGTCTTTTCCATTGAAGTTTTGTTTTGTAATGGCACGTATATTTGTGGCACTTTTTGAATCATTTCTTTACATGTTTCCCCCTGATTATTTGCTGCCATAACTTTTAATCAATTTAACCAATCAACATTAGGCATCTCTCCTGTGTTGCCTCGCTAATTGTTTTTGTTTACACGTAAGATCAGTTCTGGGATCAGTTATGTCACCCTCAAACTTCAGATGAAATTGTTCTTTCCAAAGGATCTTTATCATTAGTAATTAATCATGCCTCACAACACGACAGTGAATCGTAAACAACTTTGTCACTAGCTGTGTGCACAAAATATTCTTCCAGAAAATTCTTCTGAATACAATCAACCGTAGCTTGTAAAGTAACTTTGCTAATTTGATTGGTCCATTCGCCATGAATATTAAATCTCCCCAAGATTATAATATTAACCCTATTATTTTATCTCTTTTTGTATTTTACTTCTTACTTGTTGGTTTACGTAACTGTGCAATTACATTTTAGTGTCTGACAAATACTGCCTTTAGTGTTTTCTGACTTTCCGCCAAGATTTAATTACCCAACAAATAAGTGTGCGTGTCATTAGACGAGGGAGGGTACAGGGACAACTGACTCCAACCCAACCAACCAGAATATTCACTAGCTAAAGCTCCAATTAGCTTGGTAAGAGCTGAATGGCAGATGTCTCTACAAATCACGGGCCTCAATGTAGAGGTCCCGCCTCACCAGAAGCTACTATGCACAGGCGGGGAAACTCTGGGTCCTAAAGAATATTTCTTCAACGCTCGTCTTTCGCGGATCGGATTGTGAGGTTGTAGTTTATTTTGTGTCTCGTGGGTTGTAATTTGTTGACGGGGGTGGTCAGTGGGGTTAGAAGGAATGATGGGCAAGTGGGATGTGATTTTCAAAGGCCACACCCTGCCATACTGGTAAGAACGGGTGTCCCCTGAGCCCATTAAATGGACACCCTGGTTTCCCATTAGGAATTTCTACCACTTCTCACTGCCCGGAAAGCACATAATCAGAGTTCAGGCCCTTAAGTGTCCATTAAATGACCACTTGCTATCAAGTTGAGGACAACTCCATTGGACCTTCTTATCCAGCACTAATTGCCAAGGTGGTTAGGGCCAAATCACACAATTATTTGTCCCTCTTTGCCACTTGTAGAGAGGCGATAATTTTGCTGTTTGTTATAACTCAATTCCACCTGTACCTGCACTGTTATTGTTATGATTTGCTGACCGAAGAGTCTTTCCTACTGCTGTCATTATATCCCCCTTCAATAATAGGGCTAGTCCTCTTCCTTTTCGCCTGTCCTTCAGAAATTTGTGTAGCCTTCTTCCCCAACATTAGTCATCAAGCAACTATGCCTCTGTAATTGTGATTATATCAAACTCATTTGTCTCTATTTGTGATGTAGTTTATCTGTTTTGATTTTTGAGATTTTGTGCATTCAGATAAAAAGCTTTTTTTTGTAACCAATGATCTTTACATGAAGCTAATGCACTGACACGTTATTACCATTAAACTCCATGTCCCTTCCTGTCCCACCTGCTTGCCTCTACCCAAATTGCTGTGTCGTATTGCCTCAACCTTTCTCTTCATGTTTCCAATTATTCCTCCACCTAATATCTTCTTCTAATATAAAGCCCTATCTACAGTCCTATCTAGTTGTATGACTCATCAAGATGCTGATTCCAGCCTATTATAAATGGAGGCCATCCCAAAAGATTATCTCCATCTTTCCCAGTATTGGGGCCAGTGCTCCATGAATGGAAATCCCTGTTCCCACACCACTTTTTAAGATATGCTTTTAATTCTCCAGTATGCTTGAATTTATGCATGGTTTGGGTAACAATCCAATTACTAATATCTTTGATGGTCTCCTTATACTTTCAGAATAGAACATCATTTCTAGTTCTTTGAATATCACTAGTTCTTTTGTAATCCATGACAAGTGGATCCTCCCCTCTTACTCCAGTCACAAAGAGACGACTTTAACCCTGGCAGTGGGAAGACAACACGATCTGTGAAATTTCTGGTTGTGACTCCAAAGAACAACATCTATCCCCCTGACAGCATTGTACCTCATCACGACTGCATTTCTTTTCAATGTAGGACTGCAATACAAACACGAACTCTCACATGTTGCCATCATTGCATGCAACCCTCCCAACCATGCCTATGTAACTATACCTAATTAACTGGATAATTAGTTACTAGTTTAATACAGTAATAGCAAATGACCACTTCCTAGCTTAGGGCCAATGGAAATGTATTCAAATGTGCAGGAATATAGAAAAAGCAAAGAGGAGGATGAATTCAAAGCTCTTTAAAACATCCGATGTAGTAGACCTGTTGGACCAAATGCTATGCTAATCTGCAATCCTATAAGCCAAATGTGCATGTCTATCCCTGGCTCCTCTGTTAGGAGAGGTGAGGTGACTACTTTCAGTCCTGCAGGTCATTCCCTAACAGTGGGTGGCATGGTGGCTCAGTGGTTAGCACTGCTGCCTCACAGCGTCAGGGACCTGGGTTTGATTCCAGCCTCAGGCAACTGTCTGTGTGGAGTTTGCACATTCTCCCCGTGTCTGTGTGGGTTTCCTCCGGGTGCTGGTTTCCTTCCACAGTCCAAAGATATGCAGGTCAAGTGAATTGGCTATGCTAAATTGCCCATAATGTTAGGTGCATTAGTCAGAGGGAAGTGGGTCTGGTTGGATTACTCTTTGAAGGGTCAGTGTGGACTGGTTGGGCCGAAGGGCCTGTTTCCACATGTCGGGAATCTAATCTAAACTTTCCCTTGGAAAAACAAAACCATCCTTCAAAAGTAAAAGATGGGCATGTCCCTGTATCCCTCAAGATTGTAATGGGCCTTTCTCTTCTGTTAGAAGCAAAAGGTCTCATTATATCATTTGACAAAAACCCCTCATACCCTTCACTTATTTTGTTTCCTCCTGCCTTATTCATAGGGTTCATCTCTGTCCTTTTTACCATAGTCACCACTACCTACTGGGTCGGGATGCTTTCTTCTTTAATTCCTTTTCCTGCTTCTCCTGTCTGAATGCCTATGGCCCCAACTGGTTTCCTAAGCAGCTTCCAGCCAGTTGCCTTAATGTGCCCTACTTTACTGCAGCAAAAACACTTCAGTTCCCTGAACTCTCCTCCACTTTCAATCACTGCCTTTCTATCCTGAGATGGTGATTTATGAACACTCCAGGTATCCCTTCCTTATCCTGGCTAACTTCCTTCCTCTCTCACTCTCCTACTTTCTGTTTTTCTCAGAACTCTGGGAGTGATGGAATGAGGGCTGATGAAACATTTCATAGTCATCGGCCATCCAAGCTTCCTGCCTAACACTACCAACTTTCTGTTTCTCTACATGTATACGTATTTTGATTGCAGGTAGTAAGGAGATTTTAAACTCTTCCAAGAAACAACCTCTCTTAACCATTCATAAATTGTTTTTACTCTGGATGCCCTGATCCACTTGTCAAAATCGATCTACTTCTTCCTCTTGAACTCTAAGTATGTCCCAGCTGTTTTGTTGGACTCCAAACCTTTGTCTAAAGGCCTATAGGACTAGTTCGTAAGTTCATCCGTTAAAAATAATTGTTGTCACGGTTTGTAAAGTCTGAGTCCTCCTCTAATAGGGATGCAAATACATTCAATGCTTTTCCAGTAACTTTGTTTGATAGAGGCAAAGTCAAGAGGTCTTGAGGCCACCCCATCTGGGTCACTACGTTTTCAAAGATAGCAAGAGCGCTTCCACACATTATCCTTCAAGTCTCGGTAATACCTATGATATCTTGAACATTTCCTGGCTCAACCTTGATTTTCTAACAGCTTCTGGGCTAATCTGTTAGCTTTTACTTCAACTGTCTAACTTCCTCTTTCTCTCCGGCATCAGCCTCCAGCTCCATTTTTCTTAGAGCTAACTATTATGCTCTCTCTTCTGTTTTTTCCTGAGCTTCCCATTCTAACCCTTCCTCGTTTCCTTGATATAGTTACTCAACTGTACCTGTCCCCTAACACGAACCTCAGTTCCATTACTGTCATTTCCCTCTGACTCCCTCTGTTTCTCAGATTTAACTGTGATGCGATCTGCAGCACCAACTGTGCCTTTTCTGTCTTTGGTGGACTTGCTCACCCTAGGTCTCCCATAACTTTGGACAAATCCCCTTCTTTTGTCCCTCTGTATTGACAGATATTTCTGTCAGTCCCAAGATGCTTGGACAATTTCCATTTGTTTTGCTATTTTATACCTCAAAAAACATCAGTACCAGAAGTTTCACATTTAGTACAGTAATTCTACACTACCCTTAATGTCGAACTGTTCCATATCACAGACATGAGCCCCCTGTTGTGTCAGGGACACTGAATTATCCAAATGGACAAGCACAAAGTGGTGAAGTGTAACATGTGATTAAACGTTTGTTGAATTATTGCAATAACACCTCCCAATTGACCTGTCCCACATCTAACTACCTGGACTATTACCCCAAAATCCCTATTTTATCCCAAACTGGCACTTAAACCTGACAGACAGAAGATTGGTAGTGGTGGTTAGACATTAGAGTAAAGACAGAAAGGTGATAAGCTATGTGGCTGGACTCAGACTGTTTGAATTTCAGTTTCAACCTTCAAATGTGTTAGACCTCTCTGAGCAATTGTATGACACTTTGATGTGGAAAGAGTTAAGCCTTTGAAAGAATCACTGAGTTGGGTTGGTTTCTTCTTCTGGGCAGTCTCCTCATGGAAAGCTACCACTCAGACACTCTGTTTTTGATGAGGAGCCATATTCAGTCTTCCAGTTCGACCTTTACTACTCCAGTCATAGTTATCTATTCTTTCCTTCAAGCAGTGTCCCCACGTTTCACGTCCAAGTGAGCACTCCGAGTGGGTCACCTCTGCAAGAGCAATCCTTTCTGAGACCTCACTGCTCAAGTTCTAGCCATTGACTGTCCCCACAGGGCTGCAAGATTTGGCTTTAAAACTCTATTCCGTGTTCCCCGCCCCCGACCCTGTCATTTTTCCCTCCAGATTGTAACTTGTTTTACAGGGTGATTATGAGGTCACAGGATTGAACTCCCACCTAGCTTTGGTTGGATTTCTGCACTGTGGGGAGTGACTAATCAGTGAGCAATCCCAATCCGCACTGATTCTTGTTGTCCCCAAAGTCAATTCCCCAGTGGAGAGGGGGGCATTGACTGCATCATGAACCTCATTCTGAATCCCTCTCTTTTCTGATAATTTGTTTTTAAAGATTAATGTTTGATGTTAGTTATAGAAAATAAAGTTAGAAAGATCAGAAAGGGTTATAACAACATGGTTTAAAAATATTTACATTGCTAACTCTTTCTAGTTCTGATAAAAGATTATCAAAATGGGACATTAATTCTGTTTACCGCTCCACATATGCTGCCTTACCAGCTGAGTGTTTCCAGCATTTTATGTTTTGATGTTGAAGTTGGTTATACTCAGATTAAACATGTCCTTTGTAGAAGGAGGAAGATTTTAATGCATGAATGTGAATAATTACACCTCTGACAATGCAGCACTCTCTCAATGCTGCACCAGCCTCTGTGTTCAAACCCTGGTTTTGAACCTGAACAAATGGCCTTGTGCCTCGCCACTCAGAGTGCAAAGGCTGAGCCAAACTGATGCTTGCAATTTGTGGATCACATAAAAGCTTCTCCGTACCTATTTAACATTCTACAATGTAAACACCCACAGTATTATGTTTTGTTTTACACATTTAAAATCAAATCAGTTTATACATTTGTCGGTAGCTCAACCATAAAGTCTGAATTCATTTTCATCTTTAAATAATGATATCGGAAGTGCACTTACATGTGATTGGAAATTATGTTTCCTCGTTTTACAACAAAGTCTGGGATCACATCAAGTCCTGTTTGCCCACTCCCAACTGTGTTTAACCTATATTAGCTCTTGTGCAGCAACACCTCAAACTGTTACTCTATGGTGTGTTTCTCCCTATCTCTGTAATTATAGAATCAGACAATTTTACATTAGGAGGCCATTTGACCCATCACATCTCAACTGGCTCCTGAAAGAGCTATCCAGCTAGTCCCATTCTTCAGCCCTATCTCCTTAGTCCTCTGAGTTCATTCCTTTCAAATAGGTATCCAGCTTTTCTGTGAAAACTCCTGTGGAATCCACCTCCACCATTCTCCCAGGCAGCACAATCTAAATTGTAACAACTCTTTGAGTAAAGAAGTTTCTCTTCATCTCATTCCAGCTCTCTTTCTGACAATCTTGAAGTTGGGACCCCAAGTCACTGACATATCAACCAGTGGAAATAGAATATCCTTCTTTACACTGTCAAAATTGTTCATAATTTTGCACACCTCAATAAAGGATGTCCTTCTACCCTACGAGTCTCAAAGATCTCTGTACTTCTCAAATTCTAGCCTCTTTCACTTCCCTAGTTTTCATATCTCCATACTGTCTTTCATGTCTTCAGCTGTCAAGTCCTGAAGCTCTGTACTTTCCACAGCCTCACTTCCCAACATCTTTTTGAAATCATTCCTCAAAATGTAACTCTTTGATCAAGCTTTTGGTTATTTGTTGTAGCGCCTATTTGTGTGGTATGGAGCAATCTCTGTCTGTCTGTTTTACTGTTCTCATTTCTGAAGGCTGGGCAATGGACTTCCATAAACTAAACAGTGCATTGGTTTTGCATTGCTTTCTGTTAGATGGCTGACCAGGAAATTCTCCCACTCTTACTGCCTGTCTTCAGGAATATTTGAAGATGTGACAGGCTGATAATAAACCTATTTGACCACATCACCAAAGCACTAACAAATCTTGGTTTAGAACTTAGATGCGGAGCTTCAAGCCCAAAAGATAGGGCCCTCCCATGAAGCAATAGGGTGCAATAAGTTTCTAAACCTCTTCACACCTACCTGAGTCCTTATGCAACTGGATGAATCCAAAATTGTTGGCTGTTTTTAGAATCAGATTTTATTGTCACGTGTATTCAAGAAGTACAGTGAAAAGTGTATAATGTCACCGCCACACATGGCACCAACCAAGGTAGAAAGGTACCCAGGTACAAAAGACTTGGGTACAAAATAATAAAAGAAATAAAGCTAAAAACAGTAAGCACTGCCTTCACAAAATAAGTAGAAAAGTAAAGAAATACAGTAATAGTCAATATTAAAGTCCTTCTTAATGTAGGCTGGAAAATTAAACAAATAAACTTAAAAGTTTAGCAGTATTTGTTGAGTCCTCTGCTTAGCTCATTCTCCGAGCGACCTCAGCTGCCTGTTCTTGACACCACTGCAACAGATACCATGGGACCTCCCTCATCACTCGCTCTTCCTGTTTTGGGCAGCAATGCCATCGCTGATAATGAAGCTGCCGCCTTTCCAATCTCCTCTTGCTGCCTCCAGAACATGCCCAGACAGGACCCACTCACAGGCTGAGATGCCACCGGCTCAAGAGAACGGCCGAGTCACCACCATGCTGGGCCAAAAGACTACCACGGGCGGGCCAGGCCAAGATAATGCCTTGAGGAGAAAGTGAGGTCTGCAGATGCTGGAGATCAGAGCTGGAAATGTGTTGCTGGAAAAGCGCAGCAGGTCAGGCAGCATCCAGGGAACAGGAGAATCCACATTTCGGGCATAAGCCCTTCTTCAGGAATGAGGAAAGTTTGTCCAGCAGGCTAAGATAAAAGGTAGGGAGGAGGGACTTGGGGGAGGGGCGTCGGAAATGTGATAGGTGGAAAGAGGTCAAGGTGAGGGTGATAGGTCAAACTGGGGTGGGGGCGGAGAGGTCGGGAAGAAGATCTCAGGTTAGGAAGGCGGCTGGTCTGTGCTGAGGCCGAGAGCAAAGAAAAGAAATACCAAGAGAGAAGTAGTCGGAGCAGTACAAATTGACTATCCTCAGAGAAAAAGATTTTCTCAACTCTGTCTGAAATAGGTGATCACTTGCTCTAAGATTATGTCCAATGGTCCTTGACTCTCCCACTGCATCTAACTTGTCAAGTTCCCTAATAATCTCATAGTATTCAATAACGCCTCTCCTTATCCTTCTAAACTCCAATGAGTACAAGCCCAACCTATACAACATTTCCTCATAAGGAAAGTATTTCATCTGGTATCAACCTTGATTTTCCTTCAATAAGGGGACTCCACAACTGTTCACAATAATCCAGGAGTGGTCTGTCTCGTGCCTTGTATAGCTTTAGCAAGACTTCCCTGTTTTTAGGCTCCATTACCTTTGAAATAAAGGACCACATTTCATTTGCCTTTCCTATTACCTACTGAACTTGAATACTAGCGTTTTTGGGATTTATACACAAGGATCCCCAAATTCCTCAGAACTGCAATCTTCTGCAGCTTTTCTCTATTTTAATAATAGACTATTTTAATAATACTTAGCTCGTCTATTAGAATCACAGAATCCCTACAATGCAGATTAAGGTCATGTGGCCCATCAAGTTTATGACTCTAAGTCTACACTGACCTTCTGAAGAACATCCCACCTTATCCCATAACCCTGCATTTACCATGGCTAATTGACCTAGCATGCACATCTCTGGACACTACGGGGCAATGTACCATGGCCAATCCTCCCAACTCAAACATCTTTGGACTGTGGGAGAAAACTGGAGCACTGGATGAAAACGCACGCATACACAGGGAGAATTTGCAAACTCCACACAACTTACTTACGGCTACCATACAAATCCAGGTCTCTCGTGCTGTGAGGCAGCAGTGCTAACCAGTGCACTGCTAAACAGTGCCACTCTACTGCCCTTTCTCCCTCCCAAAGTGTATAACCTCACATTTTCCCATCTGTCAAGATTTTGCCCACTCATTTGTCTATATACCCCTGCAGACTCATTGTGCCAAATGAAATAAATTTTGAACAGATATGATCTAGTAACTCAAGACTAATTATCCATTAGGTGTTGTAGGCTATCGTCAGCAACAAAATTGTATTTAAACAAAATCTGCAACCTCATGGCCTGGCACATCCCTCACTCCACCATTACTACAAAGCCAAGTGATCAACATATTTAAAAATAAGGTGTCAGTCTGGTGAAACTACAAAACAGGATTATTGCAAGGCAAACAGCATAAACAGCAAGAGACAGACAAGGCTAAGTGAATCCACAACCAATGAATCAGATGGGACCCTGCCACATCCCATTATGAGTGATAGTGGACAATGAAACAATCACTAGAGGATGAGGCTTCACAATTATCCCCACCCTCAATAATGAGGGAGACCAAAACATCAGTGTAAAAGATAAGGCTGAAGTGTTTGCCATAATCTTCAGCCAGAAGTGCAAAGTGGATGATCTACCTCAGCCTCCTCCAAAAATCCCCAGCTTCACTGTAGATACATAAAGAAACCGTAAGCTGAATGCACTGGGTATTGCAAAGGTTATGAGCCCTGACAACACTCCAGCAATAGTACTTAAGACTTGTGCTCCAGAACTTGCAGAGACCCTTAGCCAAGCTGTTGCAGTACAGCTATAAATTTGCTATATATCTGGCAGTGTGGAAAATTACCCAGGTATGTTCTATATAGAAAGTACAGGACATATCTAACTCAGCCAAATACCACCTCATCAGTCTACTTTTGATCATCAGTAAAATGATGAAAAAAGTAATCAACATTGCTACCAAACAGCATATATTTATCAATAATCTGCTCACTAGCACTCAACTTGGGTTTGGCATGCAGTTTGCAACTCCTGACCTCATTACAAGTTTGGTTCAAACATGGACAGAAAAACTGAACTTTAGAGGTTTGGCAAGAGTAACTGTCCTTGACATCAAGTCTGCATTTGACCAAATGTAGCACCAAGAAGAACCTAGCAAGACTACAGTTAACTGTAATCATGGGGGTAAACTCTCCACTGGTTGGACTCATTCTTAGCACAATGAAGACGGTTGTTGGAGGTTGTTCATCTTAGCACCAGGATTTGTGTGAAGATATCCTCAGGGTAGTTTCCTAGGTCCAACCATCTTTAGCTGTCATTCTTCCATTCAAGGTCATAAGTCCATGGGGTGGCTCACTGGCTTAGTGGTTAGCACTACTGCCTCATAGCACCTGGGACCTGGGTTCACTTCCAGACTCAGAGAACTGTCTGTGCAGAGTTTGCACATTCTCCCTGTGTCTGCATGAGTTTCCTCTGGGTGCTCCAGTTTCCTCCCACAATCCAAAAATGTGCAGGTTAGGTGAATTGGCCATGCTAAATTGCTCATAGTGTTCAGGGATGTGTAGGTTAGGTACATTAGTCAGGGATAAATGTTAAGTTAATAAGATAGGGGAATGGGTCTGAGTGGATTACTCTTTGGAGGATTGGTGTGGACTTATTGGGCTAAATGGCCTATTTCCACACTGTAGGGCTTCTATGGAGAAAAAAAAAGTTGTGTTGTCCATTGATTATTGCACAATGTTCAACACCATTCCAACTCCTCAAAAAATAAAGCAGACCATGTGCAAATGCAGCAAGACATGGACAATATCCAACTTGGGCTGACAATTGGAAAGTAACATTCACAATACACAGCTATTTCCAGCAAAAGAGAGTCTAACCATCCTTCACTATTCAGTGTCATTTGAATTCTCTCCTTAAAGCTATTGGAGACTGCAGTAGTTCAAGAAGGCAACTCACGATATCTCAAGGGCAATTAGGGATAGGAAATAAATGCTGTCCAGCCAATATTGCCCACATTCCATGAATAAGTAAACAAAAAATCCCCATTATTTACATTCACTGGCTATAAACTGTACTGGATGAGGCATGTAAATAGTGTAGGAGAAAGTAAGGCCTGCAGATGCTGGAGATCAGAGTCAAGAATGTGGTGTTGGAAAGACACAACAGGTCAGGCAACATTGGAGGAGCAGGAGTTCCTGATGAAGGGCTTATGCCCAAAACATCGATTCTCCTGCTCCTCAGATGCTGCCTGACCTGATGTGTGTTTCCATCACCACACTCTCGACCCATGTGAATAGTGTGGCTATTTGCATGTCAAAGGCACAGAATCCCGACACGTATAACTCACCTCCTCCCTTCCCAAAGTTGTTTACCATTTACAAGGCACAGGTCAGGGGAGTGATGAGATAGAAAATCCCCCTTACCTGAATGACTGCAGCTCCAAAAAACACTCAGAAATCTTGATATCATTTAAACAAAGCAGCTGACTTGATTGGCACAATATTCACATTCACCCCCAGCACCAACCCTCAGTAGCAGCAGTGTGTGCAATCTACTAAATGTACTGTAGAAATACCACAACCACTTCCATCTAGAAAGACAAGAGCGGCAGACACATTGGAACGCACCATCTGCAAGTTTCTGTCCAAGTCGCTCACTATCCTGACTTGCAAGTTTATAACCATTCCTTCAATATCAATGGGTCAGTGTCCTGGAACTCCAGCTCCAATACCATTGTGGGTGTACCTATGGCAAATGGACTGCAATAGTTCAAGAAATATTAACTCACAACGACCTTTTCAAGTGTAATTAAAGATGTGCAATAAATGTTTGTCTAGCCAGTAAAGCCCATATCTCTTGAATAAGTAAAAGGATCAGGTTGCTTTGTCTTCCTCATGCATCTCTCAACACAGGAATTTAAGTCAGCATCACTTAAAAAAAATTACTTAGACATTATCACAATGCTACGTGTTGGATCTTGTTGTTGCAAACTGGCTACATTGCCACAATGACTATGTTTCAAAATGTACTCAATGACTTAAAGTGCTTTGGGATGTTACGTGGGACTTGTACACTGAAAAGGGTGTCGTGGTCATAACAGCAATTTGGAAGACCTTCAGGTGGTTTCACTTTTGCATTCAACAAAGTTTCATGGGTTCAGCATTGAGACTCATGTCCAACAGTCCAAGAGAGGAAGCAGGCAATGTTCATTGATACACTCCAACCTATCATGGTGAGTGTACCCCACCGTATATGGACTGGCTGACTGACACAGATGCTAATGTGGAAAAACTGAGGACTGCAGATGCAAGAGATCAGAGACCCAGGTATGTCTCTGGAAAAGCACAGCAGGTCAGGCAGCATCCGAGGAGCAAGAGAATCAACCTTTCGGGCATAAGCCCTTCACATTCCTGATGAAGGGCTTATGCCCAAAACGTCGATTCTTCTGCTTCTCAGATGCTGCCTGACCTAGTGTTTTTTCAGTGCCACACTTTTGACTCAGATGTTAATGTCACGATTTAGTTTATAAATTTCTTTTGGCTCTGTTCAAACTAGCTTTTATGTTTAAATTATTCTAATAGGTGTGTTTCCTCATAAGAAGGCTCGTGCATGTTTTATCCCTCATAGTGACTAGCAAAGAAACTATGTATT
The DNA here is from genome assembly GCF_004010195.1 of Chiloscyllium plagiosum. Lineage (NCBI taxonomy): Eukaryota > Metazoa > Chordata > Chondrichthyes > Orectolobiformes > Hemiscylliidae > Chiloscyllium > Chiloscyllium plagiosum. Next base: position 43,133,459 of record NC_057712.1, read on the forward strand.
GAATAGCCTCTTTCTCAGCAGGATCATTCCATGATCTACATCACTGGGACAACCCAGAGTCACTTTATGCATAAACGAAAAGCATTCTCCAACCTTTGTACATTTTTGAAAGTCATGTGCAAGGGGAAGTTGAATAACATATTCTGCAAATAGCAAATGCCATCATGTTTTCTTCCGAGATTCCTGCTTAACTACTGATCAAATGGAAAAACGTCGTACTTAGATTCTCCGTCTCAAAATATCCCTTTATAACTTACAACCAATTACGCAATTTTGAATTACAGCGACTAATGTAATTCAGGAAACATGGCAGACAACACACAGCAAAAGAAGACTTGCATTTTCATAGCACCTTTTTTAATGCCAGTACATAACAAAATGTTTTATGTCTAATTAATTATCTTTTAAAATGTATTCACTGTTGCAATTAAAGAAGCAAAGCAGTCGAACTACACTTAGCATAAACTGAATTAAATGTGTACTTAGATCTTGGTTGGTGAATATTTCCTGTCTATTTGAAAGGATAGCCAGGATCTCAATTTCACGTCTTATCAAAAAATGACATCTCCAACAGTGTAACACTCCCTCAGTACTGCGGTAGAGTTTCAGCTTAGGTTTTGCGCTTGAATCTCTGGAACTGAATCTGAACAAACCAGCGCATGACTCAAGCAGGAGAGCTGACATTCGTGGAAATGATATCAATATTTTCACCTTCCTGTACTTGATCTGCAAATATTGCATCATCTATGTTTCCAAGACAATAATTTGTATCTTAATTTCCGTGATTACATCCTGCATTTATCTATTGATCAGGAAAGCCAAGCCAAGCAAATCCTGTCATTTCTACCTTCCCAGTATTAAAATACTGTCACTCATATGTTTTCTTACTGTAAAACCCATTTTATCATTCAGCAGTTTTAAAAGCACAATTTATTAAGCAGTTAGTCATCATATCTGTTGTGAACTGTCTGAAACTGAACTGCAGGAACACATGGTTGAAGAAACATTTGCCGACTCAGTGAATTAATATTGACCATGTGATTTGGATAATGTACAGCAATACTATTAGATAGATTGGTATTGTTTCTGAGAACAGGATTGACTGGGCTTGCAAGCCTGGCAAATCCCTTAAAGGAGATTGGTACTGTAACACACTAAAGTAAGAGTGGGGCTTCTGTAAATAACTTGTAATTAAAAATAAAGCTTTATGACCACTCTCTTGTGCTTAATCCATAAGTGAGAGGGTCAGAGTCTGGTACTTTGTCTGAGATAGCACTGACCTACACTCAGTGCAGGAACTACTGTCAACAGAGTATCACTTTCTTTACCCAAACTTGGTACCTACTGATTTCTGGGCTGTAAAAAAAATATTAACTTTACATAAGATTACAAATATTTTTAAAATGACATTCAGGTATTTTGGGAATGCCCTGTTAAATATGAAACATTTCACAATCTTTGATAGTAGAAAAGTTGTTTTTCACTTTTCTTTCAATGTTCATATTCTGACAATCCAAACCCATAATTGTATTTTCATCAGAGATTTAGAAATGAGTTCAGAAAAGTTTAAGAAGAAAATACACAATCATGAATAATAATGCAGGTTCCGATTCTTTACAGCAGATCATTACTGTGCATTGAACGCTCAATACTCAGCCTCACCCTAGGTGGATTTAATGGAAGCTAGAGGCATAATAAACTTTCATTTACTTGTCCCTTCTATGCAAATTGATCTGAACCTCAAGCATGTACCCACTCATGAATGCCAATGTGAACTCTTCCATTTTGTCCACACTTGGAACCCTAATGGTTTATTTGGAGAATAGAATACATAATCTATATTAATGCTCCCCATGCGGTACAGTATTGGAGGAAGTACTGCATTTCAGATGAGACATTAAATTAAGGTCCTGTCTGCCCTCTCAGGTGAACACAAAACAACCCCTAGCACTGCTTCAAAGAAGAGCAGATAGTGTTTCCAGGCATTTCAGTCAATATTTATCCCTCAGTGAACCGTGAGTGCTGCACTGTCAGAGGTATCATTTCCCAGCTGAGATCTTAAACTGAGGCCCAGTCTGCTCTCTCAGGTGAATGGAAAAGAACATATGGCACTACTTCAAAGAGCATGGAAGTTTCTACTGATTTTCCAGAGAACATTTATCCCTCAGTCAAACACAGGAAAAGCCGATTGTCTGGTTATTATAATATTGCCATACTTTATAGTGGCTTTCTTTAAAAAGTACTGCACTGACGCTAAAATGATTTGAGATGTCGAAAGGTAGTAAAAAGTGCTGTATCATAGCAAGCCCTGTTTTCTTTCTTTACAATCCAATGCATAATAGGAATTACGTGGCAACTTCCCCAAAATAATTTCAATTTGGACTCCTATAGTGGGTGCAGAGGAAATACTTTGATCCCACGTGTATGGTCTAGGTTTAAACGGAGTCTCTCTGACATTCCTTTGCAATGGTGTAACAGCTATTCAAGTGTTTATCTTTTTAGAGTCAGAGATGTACAGCGCGGAAACAGGCCCTTCGGTCCAACCAGTCCATGCTGACCAGATATCCCAACCCAATCTAGTCCCACCTGCCAGCACCTGGCCCATATCCCTCCAATCCCTTCCTATTCATATACCCATCCAGATGCCATTTAAATGTTGCAATTGTACTAGCTTCCACTACTTCCTCTGGCAGCTCATTCCATTCACATACCACCCTCTATGTGAAAACGTTGCCTCTTAGGTCTCTTTTATATCTTGCCCCTCTCACCCTAAACCTATGCCCTCTAGTTCTGTTCTCCCCCACCCTAAGGAAAAGACTTTGTCTATTTATCCTATCAATGCCACTCATGATTTTGTAAACCTGTACAAGGTCACCCCTCAGCCTCCGACGCTCGAAAACAGCCCCAGCCTATTCAGTCTTTCCCTATAGCTCAAGTCCACCAACCCTGGGAACAGCCTTGTAAATCGTATCTGAACCCTTTCAAGTTTCACAACATCTTTCTGATAGGAAGACCAGAATTGCACGCAATATTCCACCAGTGGCCTAACCAATGTCCTGTACAGCCGCAATATGACCTTCCCATTCCTGTATTCAATACTCTGACCAATAAAGGAAAGCATACCAAACGCCTTCTTCACTATCCTATCGACCTGCCACTTCATTTTCAAGGAGCTATGAACCTGCTCTCCAAGATCTCTTTGTTCAGCAACACTCTCTCGGACCTTACCATTAAGGGTATAAGTCCCGATAAGATTTGCTTTCCCAAAATGCAGCACCTCACATTTATCTAAATTAAACTCCATCTGCCACTTCTTAGCCCATTGGCCCATTAGATCAAGATCCCATTGTAATCTGAGGTAACCCTCTTTGCTGTCCACTACACCTCCAATTTTGGTGTCATCTGCAAACTTACTAACTTTACCTATTATGCTCACATCCAAATCATTTATATGAACAATGAAAATTAGTGGACCCAGCACCGATTCTTGTGGCACTCCACTGGTCACAGGCCTCCAGTCTGAAAAACAACCCTCCACCACCACCCTCTGCCTTCTACCTTTGAGCCAGTTCTGTATCCAAATGGTGAGTTCTCCCTGTATTCCTGAGATCTAACCTTGCTCACCAGTCTCCCATGGGGAACCTTACTGAATGCCTTACTGAAGTCCATATAGATCACATCTGCTACTCTGCCCTCATCAATCCTCTTTGTTACTTCTTCAAAAAATTCAATCAAGTTTGTGAGGTATGATTTCCCATGCATAAAGTCATGTTGACTATTCCTAATCGGTCCTTGTCTTTCCAAATACATGCACATCCTGTCCCTCAGGATTCCCTCCGACAACTTTCCCACCACCAACATCAGGCTCACTGGTCTATAGTTCCCTGGCTTGTCCTTACCGCCTTTCTTAAACAGTGGCACCACGTTAGCCAACCTCCAGTCTTCCGGCACCTCACCTGTGACTATTGATGACACAAATATCTCAATAAGAGGTCCCGCAATCACTTCCCTAGCTTTCTGCAGAGTTCTAGGGTACACCTGATCAGGTCCTGGGGATTTATCCACTTTTATGCATTTCAATACATCCAGCACTTCCTCCTCTGTAATATGGACATTTTTCAAGATGTCACCATCTATTTCCCTACATTCTATATCTTCCATATCCTTTTCCACAGTAAATACTGATGCAAAATACTCATTTAGTATCTGCTCCATCTCCTGCAGCTCCACATAAATGCCACCTTGCTGATCTTTGAGAGGCCCTATTCTCTCCCTTGTTACCTTTTTGTCCTTAAGGTATTTGTAAAAGCCCTTTGATTCTCCATAACTCTACTTGCAAAAGCTATCTCATGTCCCCTTTTTGCCCTCCTGATTTCTCTCTTAAGTATACTCCCACTGCCTTTATACTCTTCAAAGGATTCACTCGATCTATCCTGTCTGTACCTGACATATCCTTCCTTCTTTTTCTTAGCCAAACCCTCTATTTCTTTAGTCATCCAGCATTCCCTCTCGAAATCTCATTTCTGAAGACTTCCCATTTTCCAGCTGTTCCTTTACCTGCGAACATCTGTGCCCAATCAGTTTTTGAAAGTTCTTGCCTAATTTAGCCTTCCTCCAATTTAGAACTTCAATTTTTAGATCTGGTCTATCCTTTTCCATCACTCTTTTAAAATTAATAGAATTATGGTCGCTGGCCCCAAAGTGCTCCCCCACTGACACTTCATCACCTGCCGTGCCTTATTTACCAAGAGTAGGTCAAGTTTTCACCTTGTTTAGTAGGATTTTCTTATTTTTCCGACTTATACAATGAATAACTGTAATGTTATGTTTTTTCTTTATTTCTCTGTTTTGTATCTAAGATCTGTACCCAGGTATTTTATATCTAAGATGGTGCGTACCTAAGATGGTGTTGTGTGGGGCAACATTGTGAACTTTTCACTGTACTCCTATACTTCTGTGCTTGAGTACACATGACAATAAACCTAATTCTAAACTCATGCAAAGCAGCTCAGCTGTTTAACACTTTTGTGTTTAATACTCTGGAACATTTATAAAGGGACACATTTTATTCCATTTTTTAATAATCTTTTAAAGTTCAAGTCTAACATTTTTGGTAATAACTAAATTGTCATCTTCTTGACTGATGAGCATGAGGAGGAATGTGAAATCTTCTCATGGTGATGTGTCATATGCACATATCGAGTACATTTCCTCGAAGAGACAACATGTATCACCAAAACGGATGGAATGAGGGACAAAACAAAGCGTAACAACTCAACAGGTCAGACAGCATCTGTGGAGAGAAGCATGACTGAACGTTTCAGTTCAATGACCTTTCACCATAACGGATGTAGTAAGGGTGAGTGTGTTGTGTGGAGGGGAGGAAACAGAAGGGTATGCTCCAATTTCCCATCTCCCCCTCTTCCGACAAAGCAATTGACCTTGACTATATGTTTGACTGATCCTGAAAGGCCTGTTACAAATATGGCCAACACAGAGCCCCCTCCAGTTCAGTATCAGTTTGGAAATTAAGTTGGCAAATTAAATTCTTTAAACATTGAAAAGTCACCACAAACTGCTGAGAAGTCAGGGAAAATGAATGACAAAGTTATTTGGAAGGAAAAAAGCAATCTTTCATGTATTAATTTAAATGGAGAAACGTGTTCCTTCTGTTCTCAACAAGTTGCATTTAGATAACGCCTTTTGATAGAACAGAACTTCACAAGATGTTTTCACAGTAACATTATCAGCAAAAAACTGAGATGGAGCCACAAAACATATTAGGACCAAGAAGTTGACCAAAGAAGTACGTTTTCAGAAACATTGTAAAAGAGGAGAGAGAGAGAGGTAGAGAGGCAAAATTTAGGGAATCCAGAGTTTAATAGGCAATGGTGGGTCCAAGGAAATAAAGGATGCACACGAGTCCAGAATTGGAAGACAGCAGACAATTCAGTGAGTTTCAGGATTGGGGTTCATCACAGAAATAGGGATAGGCAAGATCATACAGGACTACAAAACATGACATCATTTCGACCAGATATGGACAAAATACTAATTATTTGGTACAAACAAGGACTGCAGATGCTAGAAACCAGAGTCTAGATTAGAGTGGTGCTGGAAAAACACAGCAGGTCAGGCAGCATCCGAGGAGCAGAAAAATTGACGTTTCGGGCAAAAGCTCTTCATCAGGAATAGAGATGAAGGGCTTTTGCCTGAAACATCGATTTTCCTGCTCCTCGGATGCTGCCTGACCTGCTGTGCTTTTCCAGCATCACTCTAAGCTAAAATACTCATTATTGTCTAATCTGAACTTCACACACAAAGCTCTTAGAGGTTAATGTTGAGGCTGATTATTACAAAGTTATTTTCTAATGTTTCCCTTCTTCCTTATCAAGGATTCTGGTGGAATTTTGTCCACAGACAGTGAAACATAGTCCAATTATTGTCAACCCTGTTATACAGTTTGCTGAGGAGGGTGCAGGTGCAGGTGACTTGATCCTGAGCTTCTGGTGATTATTGATAACGATGCTGATAACTGTATCTGCCCAAGGAACCCCCTTCATTGTCGTAGTTTCAGTACCTCAAACTAACAAGCCCATTCATCTGCCATCCACATTTGATTAATTTTAATCTAAACATATTCTCAGCAAACATGAAGTACTAAACAAGGCCCATTTTCCAATGGATGATCCCACTTGGTACAATTTTTCCCACCACATATGCCAATAGTTTGCCCAGCCCTGATGATCACATATTGATGGAGATTTAACATCTTTACGTTATCTTGAGGTTGAGTTGAGTGCTATTGGGATGCTCAATAAGTAACTTTGTATGACCTTGAATTGAGAAAGCAAAACAGCATGCTGTACCTCAGAACGGAAGTGCGATCTCATCCCTGCATCTGGGATAAAATAAGGGAAAAATATTATTTATGGCACAGAAGCAAATCCACAGTATTAGTTACACAACAATGGTAATGTTACATTTAATGTAGTTTAGTTCAGGGTCAGAATACACAGCTGTAGTTTGATAGCAAAATTGCACACATCTCTAAATCAATTCATGCAAATACTTATGAATGAAACCTTCTAATGGCTATCTTGATAGAAGTTATCTTTGAAAAATTTAACACATCAGAGTTACTAAATATGAGAGTGAGAGATTGGGTGAGGAGAGAAGGGATAAGGGGGTTGATGGAGGGGATGAGAAGATGAGGCAGGGATCAAGGGTGGAGGGAGGGAATGATGGGGGCCAGGGAGGGAAGGGAAGGTGAATGAATGAGGAGATTAGAGGGGAAGGAGTGAGGAAGAAAGGGGGAAGCCCTGTCTAAGTGAGGACAGGGGAGAAGGGTAGGAGTTAGAAGGAGACCGAGGGAGGAATTATGAGGGAGCATATAGTCTGAAAGGGAAGTTGGGAGCTATTGGGGGACAAGTGGAGTGGGAGAGTAAAGGTATGAGGGTCAGTGGCGAAAGGATGACGGGTCATAGAGAAGGGAGTGTAGGAGGAGGGGGTGAGAAAAGGGTGAAGGAGGGGGTGAGAGAAGGGAGAGGGAGCGGGTGAGGGAGGGGGTGAGGGAAGGAGGGGGTAGTTGAAGATGAAGTTGGGTGATATGCGGGAGAATGGAAGAGGATGATTATGCTGCTGAAGAAGAGGGAATAATATTGGGCCTTGGGAATCGAGGGGTTGAGGTAGCTGAGAGGGAGAACGAGGAGCCGCAGAGGGTGCGCCAGGAGTGGGGGAGCGCAGAGGGAGCACCTGGGTGGCTAGAGGAAGCGATAGGGAAACGCACTCTCACCTCGACTCCTGGAACGGCCTGAGCCGACCGACTTGATGGGGTGACGAGCCTTGCGGAGTTTACGGTGCCAGCAGCAGAAGAACAAGATGGTAGCGATGGTGCCCAGCAGCAGGAGCAGCAGCAGCAAAACGCACTGGACGCTGTAGGGCTTGAGCAGGACCAGGAACGCCGCTGCTATCATTGTAGGTGTCTGGCAAGTGGCTCCTTTCCACTAGTACATCACCTGCATGTGAAGAAAGATTCAGGGCACTGGATATAGATAGCTCAACCTCTAGACCTCGTTTATGCAACTCGGAGGAAAGGGGCTCTCGAAATTTTGAAAGCTCTGCTCGCTTCCACTGCAGCCAGCCATCCTGGGACATCTGGGAAGGAGGGGTGGGGGGAATGGAGTTATTGATTCGACGTAGAATTGGAGGGCATCAGTCCATGAGTCAGCATGATGCAAAGCAGCAGTCTCACCGCTGTGCACACTTGCAGCCGCAGTCCCCCTGAATTTGAAAAAAAAAGCCACCGGGCTTCATCTGAAATGTGCCATTCCTGTTTCACCTCAACGCAGACGGAGCCGAGAGGGATGCGCCGGTTTCACTCGACATGCCCCATTAAAATAACAGTTGCGAGTTTCAGAAGATTAGATCATGCCGTCTGGATGAAAATGAACCAGAGCACTAACTGCAGCAGCAGCAGCAGCAACAGCGTGGGGGTGGGCGGCATTGAGGCCGGTGTTCTTACACACACTGACGCCGATCCCCGCGCCCACAGTGCCGAATTCTGTCTCAGGTCTTCCCTCCCGCAGAAATCAGGCACTTCATCCTCAACATCAGCAACGCCAGGACGCGGGCAGACGCTCGATTTAAACAAGACGGAATGCCCAGTTCATGTCATTCCTTGCGGCAGCGATCAGCCAAACCGCAACAAAAATAGACACACAGAAAAAAAAACAGACACACACAGGAACAGGAATTTATTTGCCCATACAAGTCCGCAACTCGCCGTTTTGCTTAGGGTCCGTGGCAAGCAGCGTTGAGTGGTGAAATCGGTAGGGAGCCGAACTTTTCTGATGGGTCATATTTTAATAAGTTGCGATTTCTAAGGGTGGTACATCAGAAGGTCTGGTCTAATAACAGAATGCTTTCTTAATTATATCCGAAATAAATAGATGGTTGGTCATTTTCAGACATAGAATTAAGTCGAAATTACAGTACACCAACATCACTTCTATCCACTAAATCCATGCCAGTGTTTCTGATCCACACAATCCTCCTCCTGCTATACGTCACACCCTATCAGCATATCCATCTCCCACATCTAATTTACTTACAAATATTTGGTGATACCTGATAACTGCATTTCAAAAAAAGGAAAGTTTAATCAGTTTTGGTTATTTTTGTTTGTAAAGGTGAGCCCAACCTTTATCCACCCCTAAAGTAAATTAACTAAATTTCACTATGTCACAGAGAGTAGATACAGCAAAAGGATTAAAACAGAGTAACGTAAGAAGTGGAGGCAATTTAGCTTAAATCTGTTCATTTAATTAGATCGTCAAACGGCTCTCTGCCTTTAATCCTGATGAAGGGCTTTTGCCCGCAACGTCGATTTTAGTGCTCCTCGGATGCTGCCTGAATTGCTGTGCTCTTCCAGCACCACTAATCCAGAATCTGGTTTCCAGCATCTGCAGTCATTGTTTTTACCTAACAGCAAAGAAAGCCCGTTTCCCAAGCGTGCCTTTCTTAGTTCAACTATTCACTTGACTCACACCCACTGCAGCTTTGGGACCATCAACCTGATGGAAGATACTGTTTGGTCTGTCTGAAACCTGTTGGTCTTCCAGTGCTTGTTGGTCAACAACTCAGATGCGGACCTTCCAAGATCAGGCAAATTACATGGTTAATGGGCTGAGGAGTAGTGGATGGAGTTTAATTTGGATAAATATGAGATATTGCATTTTGGTGGGCAGGAGTTATTCAATTAAAAGTAGGTCCTCAGGTAGTGTTGTAGAACAGGGACCTAGTGTTTCAGGTACACAATTTTTTGATGTTTGGATCACATATAGACAGAGTGGTTAGGAAGGCATTCAGTACACTTGCCTTCATTGTTCAGACGTTTGAGTATACAAGTGGGTCGCCATGTGCAGGACATGAGTGAGGCCTCTTCTCGAGTGCTGTGTGCAATTCTGGTCACCCTGCTGTAGGAAGGATATCATTAAGCTGGAGAGGATTCCGAACATATTTACCAACACGTTGCCGTAAATGGAGGGTTTGAATTAGAAGGAGAGGCTGGATAGGCTGGGACTATTTTCACCAGAGCATAGGAGGTTGAGGGGTGACTTGATAGAGGTTTATAAAATCATGAGAGTTATAGATAAGCTGAATAGAAAAAGGTCTTTTCCCCAGTGTGGGGATTTCAAAACCAGGGGGCATATTTTTAAGGTGAGAGGAGAAGAATTTTACAAAAGACATGAAGGGCAACTTGTTTATATACAGTGGTTCGTTTTGTGGAATGAGCTTCCAGAGGAAATGATGGATGCAGGTACAATTAAAAGACATTCGAATAAATACATGAATAAGAAATGTTTGGAGGGATATGGGCCATGTGCAGGTAGGTGGGCCTAGTTGAAAGGAAGCAATGGAGAAAAGTCAATGTCTGAGGCCCTTCAGCCATCAGCAGTCAGGAATGGATAAAGAAAATATCCCGCCAGCTGTATGTTTGGCATGTAATGATAATAGTAAAGAGTCACTTAATTGCAAATGTGATTAACGTAAAATATTGGAAGAAACTGAGTTGGTTTGAATTTCATGCCAACTTTGATTTGTCATGTAATGCACTTTTAAAAATGTAATGAATAAAGTATATTTTTTGTAAAAAGTTCTACAAAGAATATTGCACTCCAGAGTGAATTATGTATGGAGAAAAGTTTAACTTTATTGCACTATGAAATATTGACGTCAAAATGGTTTGCAGCATACCTTTACAAATTTTATAAATAAAGTACATTTTAAAAGAAAAATAACAGTCATAGTGAATCTGTATTTTAACTCCATTGAGCTGTCTTGGTTCCATAAACCTTAATTCCTTTCCCAATGAAAACTTTTCAATCTAAGTTCTAAAGTGTTCAATTGACTCCTCTCCCACCCAAACTCAATCAATGCCAGAAAGCCATTAATGTGAGACCAAATACTTCTTCAGAGGTGTGCAATGTTTTCAGGTTGTACTACTACAGTTATTCCAGTTGGCAACAACCTAAAACAATGATTTTGAAAAGAGTATTAGTTGTAAACTCACTGCCAAAGACATGACATGCAGCTGGAAACTTAAAGGTTCAGTGAAGTTGTAAAGAGTTTAGAGGAAAAGACCATTTTCTCTGGTTGGCAATGAGTTTAAAATTGCAATTCATTCCAAAAGAAAAAAAAAGTGAAAATAAATTTCTTTATGTGCAGGATTGTTGGAGAATGGAATTTCTTGCTCATGATGTAGTGAAAATAGAAAATTTTCTTTGTAGAAAAATGGATAAACTAAGATAAAAGGCTGAGGCCTGTGAGAAAGCAAGCTTCAGTTTTGATAGCAGCTGCAGCCAAAGGTGGAGTTAGTGAAAAATTAAAAATGTGCAAGATTGCACTAGAGGAATACAATAGAGATCCTGAGAGGTATAGGGCTAGAGTATTAGAGATACGTTGAGGGTGAGGCTCTGAATACATTTAAACATAGTATAATAACATTTAATTGCCACTCAAGGGCTTTTCTCATATGAAATAAAAGCTGTCCTTGCCAGTGATACACACATTATCACCACATAAAAGAAACTTGAAGCATTGCCAAACTGAGAACAAACGGAGAACAGGGGTGATAGGTGAACAGAACTTAATGCAAGTTAGGAAAAGCATAGTGGAGATTTGGATCAACTCACATTGGTGAAGATGCAAAATACCGATACTGATGTGAAATGAAGTGAAGAGCCTTAAAGTTACAAAAGCATGAGGAACAGCTTAGCAGCGGGTGAATTGAAATGAGAAGAAATATGCAATGTTACAAGAACATATGGGTTGGAGATTCACCTCAACATAAGTTAGGATGGCAAGCTTGACTCATTCACAGTAATAACAGAATGTCAACAATCTATTGCAGCAAGATGCCAACACTGCCTTACAAATGTGCGAGCTCATTTCAATGATAAGTCTAAAGCATGAAAGGTTTATCGTGAGGCAAATCAAAGTATAAATCACTTGAATCTTCAGTCCTAACAGGCTGAGCTCCACAAGTCAAGTGATGATTGCAACATCCACACACAATGCTGTCCTTTGCAATCCTTACAAAGTCTGTTTCATTTAAAAACTCTATTGGTTATTAATCTATTGAAAGAAAGGTCTTGAAAGGGAAATTTGACCTTGATATTTGTTGAAAATGACCATTTACACTCCCAAATCTGGGCATAAATGTTCTGTTATCATGTGGCAGCTGTCTTCCGAGCAAAAAAATCTCTTTGAGAAAAAAAACAACATAAATTTTACCATAGTAAAAGCTTCCTCTTAGTTTTTAAAAATTGTTTGAGGCATATGCTGACCAAAAGTGCAAGAAGAAAGATATTCCATCCACACAGTGAGCTGAAAGCTACTGATCCATCTTGGGAAATTCAGTTTACTGTGCATGCTTTGAATGCCAAATTAAAGTATCAAAATTCAAGTCAAGGCTTTTGGGAGAGGATTAGGCCTTCACAGAAATGCCTGCTTGAAAGACACAGAAAGTCATAAAAGAGAATTAATTTGTTGGGAAATAATTAATTGAAACATTTTCGGTCATAGCCTGAATTTACATATCAAAGTTTTAGTTACTTCAGAAAAAATAACAAATGAAAGAATTTTCAAAAGGTATTTTCCAATTTTTTTTAGAAAATGAAGGAAAAGATCATCAGAAATATGGACTATCAAATATTAACTTACATCTTGTGATTGTTTTACTTGAAACCTTCCTTTGACTAAAATGGGTTTAAATAGAAAGAACCATGAACCTAAATACCTGCAGTGATAATGATAAGTGGCAAATGATAATTTCACATATTGGGAGATGCAAAATTCAATTGCCAGTTAACTAGTTTGGAAAGACAGTAGAGTTAGATTCCAAAATACACAAGCAATTATATTTCGATTCTGAGCAGCAAAACAGAGGGAAGGTTGCACGAACTTGCAATAATAAGAGCTGGAACTCTCTCCCTACCTGCCTATTTTGCTCATCATTTTGGAATATAATGCTGTTGAAAAAGCAAATTGGGAAAACAACATTCACCCACTAAGTTCTGATGTATCACTATTGCTGACAGTCAAACATAAAAGAACTGTGGTCTCAGGTTAAGAATCTACTTCATGGATTACAAGGATTAACTGTGTCACCTTTACCTTCCCAGATCTTATCAGGCAGTCTCCCTTTGAAATTTATTACCTGTGTTGTGTACACATTTGATGTCATGATTTGGTTAAGTTTTCTTAGGGTTGGCCAATATATCCTTCCTAACATGTGGTGCCCAGATCTGCTTACAGCCAGGTGGGGGCTAATCAGGATTTTGTATGACTGCAGATTAACTTCTACATTCTAGTATTCCAGTCTTCCAGATGAAAAGGCTAGCATTCAATTAGCTTTCTTGAATGTTTTCTGCACCTGTACATGGCATTTTAAAGACCTGTGCACCTCAATCCCCAAGTATCTTTGGGCATTTAATGTTTTAACACTTCAGTTTGCAAGATTTATCATCATTTTGTGCTGCAAAAATTGGTATGGTTGTCAGTTCAGCTATCAAGTTGTCAAAGGCACGCTGGTAGTCTTTTTCCATTCAAATCTTTTTGTCTGTCTTTCTTCAAAAACTCATTAAGAGTCATCACAATGCTAAAATAAACCTCTGATAAAATCCATTCATGCCGATATAAAGCACAATTTTGCCTTTTGTCTCAGTAACAGGGAAATCCAAGACAGCCAAGACTTTTGCTTCTCTTGGTGAAACTTGGCTTTGCACCCCTGTATGGCTGAAATAATCATATTTAGCAAATTCACATTTAGCAAAACTTATGACCAATGCTTCTTTATAATCAATCAAACAACTCCTTCAAGTGATGTAATTGCTCTTCCCATAATTTGCTGAACACATCAAGTTATTTCTGTGGACAACACAGTTGCATAATCCTTTAATAACTTTGTTGCTTAGCCAGTGAAAAAATTCTGGTGCATTTTATATCCCAAGCAACATGACTTGACATTGATAAAGTCCTTCCATTGTTACAAAAGCTGGTATTTCTTTGACTGCATCAGTTAATGGCACTTGCCAATATCCTTTTAAGAAGTAAATCTTTGTAACAAATTGTGGTTGTTCAATCTTCTCGATACAACTTTCCAAGTGTTGAATCAGATATAATTCTATTATTATCCTGTTGTCTTTGAGATAATCAATACATGATCTTTGTGACGCAGCCAGTTTCAGCACCATCATGGACAGGTGAGCTCCAGCAACTGTGACTCAATCCAGTAATGTTCTTATCCATCATAATCTCTTTTTTCTCTGGGTTGAATCTGTAAGGCTGTTGTTTTAGGAGTAATGCATCCCCTATATGATTAGCATGTGTAGCTAAAGGTGATTATCCTGGACCATTCATGCAAAATTAATTTTTTTAAGCTACCTCAAAGGTGTTTGTAAGTCACTTTGATAGTATTCTAGAAAGTGGCATAATATTCCATCAACCTGTATAAGCACCCCTGTACTGTCCAAACTGATTACTGGAGGGTTAATTTTTGATTTATAAATTTCAGATTTATTTTCAAATCGTTCTGATATTTTCTATTTCACTCCTTATTCTTTTCCCCACTGTAAATTAACTTCTGTTCTGACTATTTTTCTTGTCCTGGCATCTCTTTAACAGATTACCATGACATATAGAATTTTCCATGTGTCTTAATTCACATCATTGAGCTCCTTTTTAATTTGATAAGATCCAATGAACCTTACTTTTGATGATTTCCCTGAGACAGGTAAACTGAACACACTCATGTGCACACACACACACATATTTTCATTCATACACAAATAAGACATGGAAAAGACAGATGGTTCGACACAAAATATATGGGTGGGAAAATATAAAGAAGGAAAATGAAATTCTGTAGATTCAAAGTCTAATCCACACGGTTTAGAAGCAATTTTCACAGTTCTTTGGATTTTAGCAAGAATGACTTATTGTCTGTAGCTTCTTGGATTCAGTATTGATTTCATGGACCATGTTCTTTTCTTAAATTAGACCACTTTTATAAGTTATTTTTGTCTTCACATTGACAGAAAGGAGAGAGATGTTTGCTCTTTCCTGGTCCTGGGTGTTTCCTGCTGCATTGCTCTCACAGGTCTGTGCAATCTGCTGCACGACCAGTCTGAGGTCTCCTTACTTCAGAAACTCCTGAAACTGCTCGATGTTAACAATGTGACAACCTCAAGGATTCAAAAGTAATTCCATTTAATACAAATAAAAATATGCAGCTCTTGATTTTCATGTTGCAAAGTTTCCCTGATATTTTGGCTATACAACAGCATCCGGTTTCCATTCTAGTTTGTACTTTTAAAAGGAAATATGTGTGGTCCATTACACCAGAACCAAAATTATGAGCTTTGGTCTTGTTATCTGCTTTATTTCTCAATGTTCTTTGAGTACTTTTTGGTCAATTCACTTTTTCTCTTGACACACAAACTGGAAGCATAGGCTCTGAGCATGATGTTCGCAAATTTTTATTTCATCAATTTAAGGAGTCCTCTAAACTCAGGTCCTTATATCATGTTCAAAATGACTGGATTCTGTGGATTCATTAAGAACATCACTGGTGGCAAACAGTAACATATTCCTGACAAGAAGTTCTATTCATGGTTTTAAAGATTCATACGTCCTTTTAATGCTCCTTGATGTTGTGAATAATAAGCTTAAGATACAAAGAGTTTTATTCTAAATCTATTCATTATTTATTTGAATATTTGTAACAATATTTGAAACTTAACCTTATTGCAATCCTTTGAGTAATCCACATCTCAAAAAAATTGAACTGTTCTACTACTATTTTTGTTAAAAATCACACAACACCAGGTTATAATCCAACAGGTTTATTTGAAAGTGTTAGCTTTCAGAGCGCTGCTCCTTCATCAGGTCGCTGTAGAGCAGGATTATAAGAAACAGAATTTATAGCAAAAGATTACAGTGTCATGCAACTAAAACAATATATTGAACAAACCAAGATTACTGTTAAGTTTTTCATCTTTTAGAATGAGTTGCAGGTTTTGGTTCATTAACATGTTAATCCCAGAACTTCTTTTAAGTCACATTCTTGAGATAACCTAAGGTTTTGTAAAAAAAGGTGCCATCTCAGCTCAGACAATGTATTCAAGTTGTGAAGTTAGAGTCTGTCTGTATTCCAATCATGAGTCAGACTGCTTCTATTTCCAAAGTAGGAATTTATAAAATGTTACATGGATTGACTGCCTGCAGATTGTGTGCTTTTTGAGCAAAATAGAATGTATCTGCATATACAATTCTGCAACTGCAAATTCATCCCATAGACATATATGTGTGTGTGCATGGGATTTACATATTAATGAACCAAAACCCACAACCCATTCTAAAAGATGAAAGACTGAACAGCAATCAAGGTTTGTTAAATATATCGTTTCAGTTGCATGACACTGTAATCTTTTGCAATAAATTCTATGTCTTATGATCCTGCTACCTGATGAAGGAGCAGTCCTCTGAAAGCTAGTGCTTCCAAACAAACCTGTTGGACTATAACTTGATGTTGTGTGGTTTTTAACTTTGTCGACTCCAGTCCAACACCAGCACCTCCACATCATGGTATCATTTTTGTTGCAATTTTTCCCAAAAGCACTGCAACAGAAAACCTTTTTGAAAGATACATAATTGATGAAAGACACCGATTCCCATTCCTGGATTTAGATAGGAATCATACGCAAACTATTAAGTCCCTGCTAAATAGTTCTTTGAAAGCTTGTAACAGAAAAAAGTATGGATTTCCCTCATGCTCAAGATTTCTGCACTACCTGACAAGTGTGGTATGCCTGGCAAAATTTCACTACACCTTTATGGAATCCCTATGATTAGAAATGCTTTCGTATTTTAACCTCTGTTTTCCTAACTCCGACCATTGGAAATTTGTTTAATTCATTAAGCTACTCATGAAATTTTGGCATGATAATCAAATGGAACAACTGAGAGATTGCTGCACATTCCTCATTGACTAGTATTTCAGGTGGTCTCCATTTCCTCATTAGCACTTTGTCTTTTAAATAATAACACTCAATTACTGGTCATGATTCAACTTCTGAGAAGGCTGTTGGCTATAGCTCTCAATTCAGGATTCACCTGTTATATTTCTGCTGGCATAATTTCTCTTTCAAGAAGCCATACTGACTCTTCTTGATCATATTAAATATTTCTAAATGTTCTGCCATTATGTTCTTTATTATAGGGTCGACCATTTTCCCAACAACATCTGTTATGCTAACTCAACTGTTTATACTTGGTTATTGTCTTCTTCATTTTTGAATAAAGATGTTATGTCAGCAGTTTTCCAATCTTCTGATTCTTTTCTAGAACTTAAGGATAATTTGAAAATTATGACCATTACATCCACTATCTCCCTTAATATCTTGGATGCATTTTATCAGGGTCAGGGGCCTTATCGGTCTTTAGTCCCGAGTTCCCCTAGTACTTTTTCTCTAGGGATAGTTATTACATTTATTTCTTCTCTCCTGTCTCCCACTTGATTATTTCATTTTTTTGGAATGCTATTCATGCACCATGAAAACTGATGCAAGTATTTATTCAATGCCTCTGCGATTTGTTGGTTCCCCATTATTATTTCCTCAGGCTCATTCCCTAATGGGCCTATGTTGTCTTCCTTTTTATATTTAAAGAAGCTCTTGCCGTCTGTTTTAATATTACCAGCAAGTTTATCCTCAATGATAATTTTTTCCTCTTTATTTTTATTGATCATCTTCTGTTGGTTTTTATAACTTGCCTAATTCCTTGGCTTAACTGTAAGCTTTGTCACATTGTATGATTTTTCTTTCAATTTGATGCTATTGTTCCAGGAAATTGTCCCAGACACACTCTGTCCACTCCTTCATGGTTTCCTCTGCAAATCTTACTTTCCCAATTTACATGGAGATGTTAGAATTCAAAAAGAGGATACAAAAAACTAGCATAAAGGGATTTTACCTGAATGCTTGTAACATTCGAAACAGGGTGGATGAGCTAACAGCAAAAATCATTATGAATGCGTATGATTTAGTTGCCATTATGGAGTCATGGTTATAGGATGGTCACAAGTTAAATATCCAGCAGTATCAGACTATTCGGAAGGACAGACAGGAAAGTAAAGGAGTGGTGGAGCTCTGATATTTAAGGATGACATCAGAACAGTGGTGAGAGATCATATAGGTTCTACAGAGAAAGCTGAATCAATTTGGGTAGAAATTGGGTAGAAGAAAAAGTCACTGGTAGGCGTAATATATAGGCCACCAAATAATAACATTAAAAAAACTAATGTCTGTAAAAACGGTATGGGAATTATTATGAGGGATTTTAATCTACATGTTGATTGGTCAAACCAGGTCGGTCAGGGTAGCCTTGAGGAGGAGTTCATTGAATATATCCGCAATAGTTTTTTGACCAGTATGTAATGGAACTGATGAAGGTGTAAGCTATCCTAGATCTGATCCTGTGTAATGAGACAGGAATAATTAATGATCTCATAGTTAGGAATCCTCTTGGAAGTTTGGTTGAATTTAGAATACAGATGGAAAGTGTGATGATAAAATCCAATACCAGGGTCGTGTGCTTAAACAAAGGAGATTACAATAGGATGAGGGACGAGTTGGTTAAAGTAGAATGTAAGCAAAGACTGGATGTAAGTTTGCTTGCTGAGCTGGAAGGTTCATTTTCAGACGTTTCATCACCATATTAGGTAACATCTTCAGTGAGCCTCCAGACAAAGCTTCATCCAGAGACTCACTGAAGATGTTACATAATATGGTGACGAAACATCTGAAAATGAACCTTCCAGCTTAGGGAGCAAACCTACAACTAGAACCTCAACCTGAGCTACAAATCTTTTCAAAACTTGCTGTAAGCAAAGACTTTATGATGGGACAGCTGATAAACAGTGAAGGACTTTCAAAGCAATTTTTCAAAGTGCTAAGCAAAAGTAAATACCAGAGAAAAGGAAGGACTGTAGGAAAAGGGGCCATGGGTGTCCAAGGAAATAAGGGAGGCTATCGAATTGAAGGAGAAGGCATACAAAGTGCAAAGAACAGTGGGAAACAAGAAAATTGGGAAAACTTTAAAGGTCAACAGAAAGCCACAAAAGAGCTATAAAGAAGAGTAAGATAGATTATGAGAGTAAACGAATTCAGTATATAAAGACAGTTGGCAAAGGTTTCTATAAATATATAAAATGAAAAAGAGCAGCTAAGGTCCTTGAGAGAATGAGAAGGGGGATTTAGTAATGGGATATCAGGAAATGGCCGAGACATCAAACAGGTTTTTTTTGTTGGTTTTCACAGTGGAGGACACGAATAATGTGCCAGTAATTGACAAGGAGACGAAGGTAGGTGAGGTGAAAAATGTGTTGCTGGAAAAGAGCAGCAGGTCAGGCAGCATCCAAGAAGCAGGAGAACCGACGTTTCAGGCATAAGCCCTTCTTCAGGAAGGTAGGTGAGGACATGGAAATAATCATTATCACAAAAGAGGTAGTGTTGGGCATGGTAATGGAGCTAAAGATAGACAAGTTTCCTCGCCGTGATGGAATGCATCCCAGGGTACTAAAACAGTTGGCAGGAGAAATAGCAAATGCACTTGTGTTAATTTTCCAAAATTCGCTGGATCCTGGAACAATTACAGCAGATTGGACAACAGCAAATGTGATGCCACTGTTTAAAAAAGGTGGACAAAAGATGGGGAATTATAGACTGGTTAGCTTACCTTCTGTCGTAGGGGAAATGCTTGAATCTATTATCAAGGAAGAAATAGCAAGACATCCAGATGGAAATTGTCCTTTTGGACAGATACAACATGGGTTAATGAAAGGCAGGTCATGCTTAACTAATCTACTGGTATTCTATGAAGACATTGTGAACACGGTGGATAACGGAGACCCGGTAGATGTGGTGTATCTAGATTTCCGAAAGGCATTCGACAAGGTGCCACACAAGATGCTGCTGCATAAGATGAAGATGCATGGCATTACAGGGAAGAGGTTTGGTTAACTAACACTTAGCAAAGAGTGTGGATAAACTAGTGCTTTTCTGGTTGGTGATTAGTGACTAGTGGTGTGCCTCAGGGCTCAGTGTTGGGACTGCAATTATTCACAATTTACATAGGCAATCTGGAGTTGGAAAGCATATGTAGTGTATCAAAGTTTGCAGATGACACTCAGATGAGTGGTAGAGCAAAGTCTGCAGAGGACTGTGAAACTTTGCAAATGGACCTAGAGAGTTTAAGTGAGTGGGTAAAGATCTGGCAGATGGAGTACAATGTTAATAAATGTGAAGTCGTCCATATTGGTAGGAATAATAGTAATAAGGACTATTATTTGAATGGTTAAACAAAAACTGCAGCATGCTGCTGTTCAAAGGCACCTGGGTGTTCTTGTGCCTGAAACACAGAAGGTTGATCCACAGATGCAATCGGCAACTAAGAAGGGAAATGGAATTTTGTCCTTCATTGCTGAAGGGATTGAGTTTAAAAGCAATGTGGTTATGTTGCAGATGTATCGGGTGCTGGTGAGGCCACACCTGAAGTACTGCATGCAGTTTTGGTCTCCGTACTTGAGAAAGAATGTACTGACACTAGAAGGGGTGTAGAGGAGGTTCACTCGGTTGATTCTGGAGTTGAGGGGGTTGGCTTATGAGGAGAGACTGAGTAGACTGAGATTATATTCAACGGAATTTAGATTAGAGTGGTACTGGAAAAGCACAACAGGTCAGGCAGCATCCAAGCAGCAGGAAAATCGACATTTCGGGCAAAAGTGGCAGGTAAAACAGGTCATGAGGATGGTGCTGAGCTGGAAGGTTGGAACTGGGGTAAGGTGGGGGTTGGGGAAATGAGGAAACTGGTGAAGTCCACACTTATGCCCTGGGGTTGAAGTGTTCCGAGGCAGAAGATGAGGCGTTCTTCCTCCAGACGTCGGGTGGTGAGGGAGTGTGGTAGAGGAGGCCCAGGACCTGCATGTCCTCGGCAGAGTGGGAGGGGGAGTTGAAATGTTGGGCCATGTGGTAGTGGGGTTGATTGGTGCGGGTATCCCGGAGATGTTCCCTAAAGTGCTCTGCGAGAAGGCGTCCAGTCTCCCCAGTGTAGAGGTGACTGCATCAGGAGCAATGGATACAATAAATGACATTGGTGGATGTACAGGTGAAACTTCAATGGATGTGGAAGGCTCCTTTGGGTCCTTGGATGGAAGTGAGGGGGGAGGTGTGGGCGCAGGTTTTGCAATTCCTGTGGTGGCAGGTGAAAGTGCCAGGAGGGGAGGGTGGGTTGTTGGGGTGCGTGGACCTGACCAGGTAGTCAGGGAGGGAATGGTCTTTGCAGAAAGCAGAAAGGAGCGGGGAGGGAAATATATCCCTGGTGGTGGGGTTTGTTTGGAGGTGGCGGAAATGTTGGCAGATGATGCAGTTTATGCAAAGGTTGGTAGGGTGGAAGGTAAGGATCGGGGAATTCTGTCCTTGTTACAGTTGGAGGGGTGGGGTTTGAGGGCGGAGGTGCGGGATGTGGATGAGATGCATTGGAGGGCATCTTCAAACACATGGGAAGGGAAATTGGATCTTTAAAGAAGGATATTTAAAGAAGGAGGCCATCTGGTGTGTTCTATGGTGGAACTGGTCCTCCTGGGAGCAAATACAGAAGAGGCGGAGGAATTGGGAATACGGGATAGCATTTTTGCAGAAGGCAGGGTGGGAAGAGATGTAATCCAGGAGCCACCTTCATTGGAATTTAGAAGAATGAGGGGGGATCTTATAGAAACATATAAAATGATGAACGGAATAGATAAGATGGAAGTAGAGAGGATGGCAGATGAAATTCGGACAAGTGGGCATGGCCTCAAAATTAGGGAAGCAGATTTCGAACCAAATAGAGAAGGAACTTCTTCACCCAGAGGATTGTGAATCTATGGAATTCCAGGCCCAGTGAAGTAGTTGAGGCTTCCTCACTGAACATTTTTAAAGCTAAGATAGATAATGTTTTGAATAGTAAAGGAATTAAAGATTTGGTAAGAGGGTGGGTAAGTGGAGCGGAGGCCACAAAAAGATCAGCCATAATCTTATTGAATGGTGGAGCAGACTCAAAGTGCCAGATGGCCTACTCCTGCTCCTATTTCTGATCTTTGAGACTCGCATTCACCTTATGCCAGTTTGTCTGTGGCTCAGGTAGTAATCCACCGATTATTATCTTGAAAGTTGAGCATTTAAATTTAGCTTCCATCTGTTCAAACTCTTTCAGCAGAACTTCCTTTCTTGTTCTATCAATGTTATTGGTTCCATTTTTGAATGACGACGATTGATCCCTCCCCTCCCTCTCCTAATTCTTCTCTAGCCCCCTGGAAGTATCCTTAACCCTGGTACCAGGTAAGCAAAACAGCTTTCAGGACTTCTGCTTATGGCTGCAGAATCCTGTATTCCCTTATACCACAACTGTATTCCTATTGCCTCCCCCTGCTTGAATGGCGCCCTGTAGAACAGGGTCAGTTTGCTCATTCTCCTTGCAGTCCTCACTGTCATCCACATTCCTGAAGAAGGGCTTATGCCCAAAACGTCGATTCTCCTGTTCCTTGGATGCTGCCTGACCTGCTGCGCTTTTCCAGCAACACATTTTTCAGTACTGTCATCCACACACCATGTAAGATCTTCAGAAATATTGGACAAGTGCTGAGGTTCCTCAGATGTAACTCCTAGGTCTCCAAACCTGCCTCAACCTGCTATCTCACCTTCCTGTAAGCACTTTAGAGCAAAGTAACTTTCCCCTTCCCTGATGCGGTGCAATGTCTGTAGCTTGGACTTAACAACAGATGTGTTTGCTCTGACCACCCGAATGTCTAGCAGCTTCCACAGGCTGCAGCAGCAACACATCACATATCTTGGCATCATTATCATATTGAGTTAATACATAAATTAATTATTCTGCATTCACTACTCATTGAAATTGTAGTGTAATTTTAAAAACATTTTTAGTTTTAAAATAAGCACATTCAATCCGATACTTAACCAGCTTATTTTTAAAGAAAAAAGAGAGAAAAACACAGCTGGAGATTTAAATGTAAAGTGAAAGCCTTACCTTTACCTTAAAGATTAGAAATATTCACCAGTTCTACTCACCAATCAGTCACTTTGGCTGCATTCTTGTCACAGTGTGGTTCACGATGAAACTCTGTCACTGGTCTCACTGCAGATTGGCCTCTCATGGAGTATTAGCATCATACAGCATGGAAACAGACCCTTCAGTCCAACCCGTCCATGCTGACCAAGTTTCCCAAACTAAACTAGTCCCACTTACTTGCATTTGGCCCATATCCCTCTCATCCTTTCCAAATCAAGTACCTGTCCAATGGATTTTGGATGTTGCAACCGTACTACATTTACACTTCCTCTGGCAGTTCATGCCACATACGAATCACCCTCTGTATGAACAAGTTGCCCCTTTAAATATTTCTCCTCTCACCTTAAAAATACGTCCTCTCGTTTTGAACTAAACTACTCTTGGGAAAAGACCTTTGCTATTCCCCTTGTCTATGCTCCTTGAGATGTTATAAACTTCTGCAAGGTTACCGCTCAATCTCCTACGTTCTAGTGGAAAAAGTCCCAACTTATCTAGCTTCTCCTGATATCTCAAACCTCAAGTCCCCGTAACATCCATGTAAATCTTTTCTGCACCCTTTCCAATTTGATAACATGCTTTCCGGTCCATGCCTTTTATCCTCTCCCATTTACATCTCATCTGGAGTATTTACTACTTACAATAAAGATTAGATAAAGCACCTCTCTACCCCTTTGCACAAAATTCCCATTTGAACCAAATTTCCAGTTCACTCACTTGGCCATTGTCTCCTTTACACTGGCATTAATTCCTTCAACATGGTATAAAGAAATAGCAGACCACTTTGAATACAGTTAGGGCTATGGGGATGAGATCACATCCCTGCTCTCATCTTGAAGACTTGTATTTCAGAATTAGCTGCATCTCCAGGTGATGGCTCCAAAGCAGATACTAACCAGGCCATGATCAAAGAGGAATCTCAGTCACTAGAAAGGTTTAAAATTACTAAGGAATAAATTTTGATTAACATATCAATCCTTCAACTATCAATTCTATACCTGACCAGCTTATTTTTTAGATTAAAGTTGAAAAGGCACCAAATACCCAATGAGATTCATCCAACGATATAAAAGGAAGTGAGAGTGTAAATTGTTGAGACACTGGCAATTATGTTTCAATCTTCCCTCGATTCTGCGGTGATGCGAGGGGACTGGAGAATTGCGAAAGTCTTGCCCTTGTTCAAAAAAGATTATAAAGATTGGACCAGCAATTGCAGACCAGTCAGTTTAACCTTGGTGTTGGGGAACTTCTAGAAATAATATTCAGCATAGAATTAATAATCACAGAGAAAATGTTTGGATAGATTTCAAAGAGTCAACATGTTTTGCTGAGGAAAAATCATATCTAACTTGCTGGAATATTTTGAAGAGGTGACAGAGAGGGTTGATGTGGTGGATATGCTTTTCCAAAAGTTTCAGGTCATGGAATAAAAGGGACAGTAACAACGTGAGTGCAAAATTTGCTGAAGGATATGAAACTGAATAATAGTTAAGAGGTATTTTTCAGGTGAAAGAAGGGTTATAATGGAGTTCCCCAAGGCTCAGTATTGGAACTCTTGCTTTTCTTGACATACATCAATGTCTAGATCTTGCTGCGAAAGGGACAATTTCAAAATTTACAAAACTCCCAAGCAAAACTTCGGAGAATTGTAAACTGTGCCGGGGGGGGGGGGGGGGCGGGCAGTGAAGACCTTTCAAAGGACATTGATGCTTTATGGCAGTAAAAGGATAGGTAGCAGATGAAGTTCAGAGCAGAGAGTCACAGAATCAGAGTCATACAGCATGGAAACAGACCATCCAGTCCAAATAGTCCACACTGACCATGTTCTCAAATTAAACGTTCCACCTGCCTGTGATTGGCCCATATATCTCCAACCCTTTCCTATTCATGAACTTATCCAAATGTCTTTTAAATGCTGTAACTGTACCTGCATTCATCACTTGTTCTGACAGTTCGTTTTAAGACATGAACAATTGTCTACGTAAAACAGTTGCCCTTCACGTCCGTTTTAAATTTTTCTCCCCGCATCTTAACAAGATGCCCCCTAGTTTTGAACTCTAGGGAAAATACCCATAGTCATTCACCTTATCTATGCCGCTCACGATTTAATAAACCTCAATCAGGTCATGCCTCTATCTCCAGCATTACAGTTAGAAAAGTCCCAGTCTTTCCATCTACTTTTTGAACTCAAATCGTCCATTCCTGGCAACATCCTGGTAAATCTTTTCTGAACCCTCTCCAGTTTAATAATATCCTTCTTATAACAGGGCTACCAGAATTGCACACTTTAATCCAGAAGAGGCCTCACCAACCTCAACAAAGAAATGTGAGATGATGCACTTTGCTCCAAAGAACATGGAGAGCCAGTAAAACATAAAGGATGCTATTCTAAAAGATGTGCAGGAGTAGAGACCTGCTTGCATATGTATATAAATCATTAAAGGTGGCAGGACAGCTATGGAGGACTGTTAATAAAGAATACAATATTCTAAACTTCATAAATAGGTGTACACAGCAGGGAAGGTACGATATGCTTTAAAGATAGACACTGGCTAGATCTTAACTGGGAGCACACTAGTGTAGAGTTCTACGAGCCACACTATCAAAAGGATGTGAATGCATTGGAGAGTGTGTGAAAAACATTTACAAGAATGATTCCAAGGATAAGTCAGCACAGTTATGCTTTCTCTCCATGGATGCTGCCTGACCCACTGCGATCTCCAGCATTTTTTGTTTTCACTTCAGTTATGAGGATAGGTTGGAGAAGTTGGGACTGTTTTCCTTGGACAGGAGAAGGCAAAGTGGAGTTTTGATGAAGGCTTTCAAAATCATGAAGGGTTTGGACCAATGGATAAGTAGAAATTTTTTTCGCTAATAAGTGAATCAAGAACCAGTGGGCACAGTTTCAGAGTGCTTTACAAAGGAAGAATGTGAAGTGAGAACCTTTTTTTCCATAGTGAGTAGTTAGGGAATACACAGTCTGAGAATGTGATGGAGGCAGGTTCAGTTGAAGCATTCAAGAGGACATTGAATTTTTTTAAAAATGAAAGCAATATGCAGAGTTATGAAAAAAGGCAGAAGGGCACTATTATTATATGCAGAGAACCAGTGAGATTACAATAGGCTGAATGGTCTCCTTCCAATGCAGCTCCAGCACTGGTAGTGAACCATAAAAGTGGAAAGTTATCCAACTATGTCCTATGGCAAAAAAGAACAAATATAATCCAGATAATTAATGAAACATTAGTCCACTCTCAGTCATGAGAAAATGAAAGTGTCATCAACAGTGCCATCAGTCACTACTACTCACCAGTAACCTGTTCACCAATGTTCTTTTTGGATTCTGCCAGGACCATACAGCTCCTGATCTCATTACAGCCTTTGTTCGATCAGGCAAGAAATGAGGTGAGATGGACAATAAGGTGGAGAATTGAAATTCATGACAGAAGAGCCATGTTTGTGAGCAAAATAGAAGTGTTCTGCAAAGTATTCACTCAGTGTGTAGATTAGAGTAGAAAATATCTACAGATTTGCAATGAATATAGCTCACTAAATTTAAAGAAGTGGAAGTAAATGATTGTTTCCCTTTGAAAGGAGTTTTGGGGCTTTGCAGATATGCTGCGAGATAAAGGTTCTTGTGGTGCAGTGGTAGTGTCCCTACCTCTGAGCCTAAGAGACCTGGGTTCAAGTCCCTCCGGCTTTCGAAATTTGTTGTAACATCCCTGAACAGGTTAATTAGAAAATACTTTTTAAAACTGTGCTGCAGGAAAGGGAGGGGTTGTGAAGATGTCAAAGGAGTGAACTAGGGTCTCACCAAGGCAACAATCCCATCAGATTTCTGAAAGTGGAGAGGGGGGGGGGGGTTGTTGCTGGCATAATGTTGGAGGTGGTGGAAATGGCAGAAGACAAGCTGTTGATGTCAGAGGCTGGAAAGACAGAAAGTGACCATTCTGGCAAATCAGTTCTGCACCTTCAGTAAAGTCTTGACTTTCTTTCTGAAGT
The DNA here is from genome assembly GCF_004010195.1 of Chiloscyllium plagiosum. Lineage (NCBI taxonomy): Eukaryota > Metazoa > Chordata > Chondrichthyes > Orectolobiformes > Hemiscylliidae > Chiloscyllium > Chiloscyllium plagiosum. The sequence goes on from NC_057712.1 coordinate 43,160,645, forward strand.
TTGTATCTCAGAATTGGAAACAATGTTGCAGAGGAGGCCTAGCCAAACTTTTATGAAGATTTAGCTAATTCCTAGCTCTTGTACTCTATGCCTGTATTTATGAAGTCAAGAATACCATATGTAATTTTTAAAATAGCCTTTGCAGCTTGTCTTGCCATCTTCAAAGAATGGTATTTATTTACCCCTGGGTCTCTTTGATTCTTTATTTTCTGTAAAACTGTATTCTAAGGGAAACCGCAGACTGATGGTTAATCTAAAATTTAAACGGTGTGAAAAGTTAAATCACTTAAGATCCAAACAGTTCAGTTTCCAAGCAGTGTTTTCTTCAGGTTTGAATGCATAATAGGATCATACCTGAAAAAGGGGTGGGGGAGGGGAGGGGGTGGAAAGGGAGAAATCCTCTCAATAGCAATCAAGTATTGAAAATAAGGAAACAGATTTTCAAAACCTGTTAAATAAAGAATTCCAGTAGCTGGTTGCTGTTACTTTTTGGTTCACATATTCGCTGAGATACCATGAACTATATTTGGCAGAACGTGCCAAATTCCACAAAAATTAAGGAAGATGAGTTTTCCTTCCACTCCCACAACGGAGCCAGAAAAGGTCAGATATTTGTTATTCTTACCACATTGCAACTCCTGTTGTTTCACACTAATGCAGCACTGTTTTCCTTTTCAATGTTATCTCCATTTCCTTTTTAGAAATTTATTGAATCTGCTTCTGCAACACCTCCATGCCAAGCATTCCAGATCATCCTGACACATTTCATTAAAGTACTTCTCACCTCTCATTCTAACTATTTTGCCAGTTATCATGCATCTTCACCCTCTGCTTCCTGACCCTATCAGTGGAAGCAGTTTCTCCTTATCAATTCTTTTAAACCTCTCTCCATTGGCCATCTCCCCTTCAATGCTCATTTTCTAGCCTCTTCAGAAAACTGAATCCCTGGGTTCTATGACCATTCTGGCAAATCTACTCTGCACCTTGCCTGTCCTCGGATGCTGCCTGAATTGCTGTGCTCTTCCAGCACCACTAATCCAGAATCTGGTTTCCAGCATCTGCAGTCATTGTTTTTACCTGTGTTTCTATGGCACAGTTTATATTAAACATGTTTATTTGTAGCAATGTGTGTCTTTGATTGGAAAAACTAATCACCATCAAAATGCACAAAATCATTACCCATGTTTATATTCTGCAGATGTTGCTCATGTTTAGCAGTTTGCCAAAAAATGTGCATTTATATGGTGTCCCTTGATTCCTTGAGAACTCCCAAAGTACATTAGGACAAAGCAAAATTTCAAAGAGAATGCTGCATTGTTGGAAATGTTGTCTGCCCTCTCAAAGGACATCAACTATGCCACAGTGCAATTTAAAAGAAGTATAAGGAGTTGCCCCAATGTCTTATTTCAGTTGTCATTCGGATGCCACAAGACTAGAAGGGTCCATCTAAATGAAACTATTGGTCTTCATTGTAACATCATGCAGACTGTCAGTTCCTATGTGATCATAGCATTCCCTCACAACTGTACCAAGAGAATCAGGCAAAATACAATCGTCAAAACTCTAAAATGGGGATTAGAACCACCACCTTCAGATGACAGGCTGCAAATCACTAAACCTTGGCTGACATTGACAATAAATACTTTTGGAACCGTGCACGTGAAAGTAAATTGAAATACCTCAATAAATTAACTCACTTATTAAACTAAACTGACATGCAAGATTTTTTTCCCTACTTTCTTTCATAAATTTCTAATAGCAAGGGAGTTTTTTTTAATGTGAAATGTTTAAAAGCACCACACCTGGTTAGCATTGATGCAGACACACCTGACGTGTACATTGTGATTCAGGCGCCCCCTCTGTTAACAATGGAGATATTACCGCAGGCGCAGTGGAGGGGAAGCAGAGCAAGCTGACGCTATGCGACAGCGCGGGAGGGTAGCGCAGGCGCAGTAACCGGGGGAAGGGGGAAAAACGCAATAGCAATTAGATGATAGTGCAGGAGCAGTGAGCAAGGAGTCAGAGGTTTGCCGTTCACGGAGGCGCAGACAAGTAGCAGGATACTTCGGCGCATGCGCACCTACCAGATTCCGTGAACACGGCGGCGCAGGCGCATTGACCGGGTACTGGGAGAGACAGTGGCGCAGGCCCAGTGACCGGGTTTAGGAGCGGACGGCAGCGCAGGCGCAGTGACAGGGTAATGGGAAAGACGGCGGCACAGGCGCAGTGATCGGGTACAGTGAGTGGCGGGGCAACAGCGGCGCAGGCCCAGTGAACGGGTTCAATTCGTGGAGACAGTTGCGCAAGCGCATTGCGGAGCTGGGTCTACGAGCGGCCTGGTGTGTTAATGGCAATGTGAGGAGTGGGTTGGTGAGCATACGTTAGTTGTTAGCGCGCTTGAGGTTATTCCTTTTCGTTCCGCGTATTGGTCAATCTTTCATTCATTCACCACTGGGCAAACAATGCTGAGAAGAGTGGGTATATGGGCAGCTGAAGCAGGGCACTGAGTCCTGGACTGTGTGAACAAATTTGCAAGCTGCAGGCGCTGGTGAAGAAGGAAGTTGGTGTTGTGCTGGAGGTTGGTGCAGAGTTTAAAGCTGAACTGGGGAAGGAATGCTGGATTGCAACAAGATTGCAACAGGGGGCGGAACGGTTCAGTATTTTGACTTGGAAAAAGTAAAGCAGGTGTTTGCTTTACCATTATAACGCACCTTCAGGCGACTTTATTTGTAAATTACTGTATCTCTAGCTTGTTACAAGTCTTCCAAAAACTTAACTGTTTCTCCCAACTCGAGTCCCCTGTGTGCATTCCTCGCCACATCATTGGCGGCTTTACCTTCATCTGTTCAGACCCGAGGGTCGTATAAAGGGGCTCAGAGCTTAAATAATGGGGACTGGTTGCATTGGCTTGTATTTCGTTAAGTGTAGAAAACTAAATGGGAATTGAATATTCAAAGAAAAACCAGAAATTTAGCTAATATTGTAATTATTGAGGTTGGGGGAGTGGGCAGTCAGTGGAAGATTTCTAAACAAGTATTTATCTTTGGTTAAAATATGAGAGCTTAGAACCAAGGTGAGTAGATATTGGAGTTAAGGTGCATGCTCATCTGCACAGTCTTATTGAATGAATATTTTGGCAAAGGATCAAGCCTGTGGTCTGCTTGAGGGGGTGAAGGCTGAAGGAGGTAAGGGACATGTGGGAAATAGTTGAGTTACCTGAGGTGATGTTTCATAACAACTGAGAATAGTGCATGAACAGTGTGAAAGGTGGTGGTTGTCTTTGGATAAGCCAAAGGTCCTGGCAAATGCTTTCCTACCATGGCAGCTAGTGGGATTTAGTTTAGATTAATAAATTTAGTTAATTAATAACTGTGAGACTAGCTTTAAGTTCCAATGTTGATGATCAATTGCCATCAATTGTTATAATGATTCATCTGGTTCACTCAGCCTGTCAGATAAGAAAATTTGATGCATTTAACTGGCCTGGTCCATAAGTCACTCCAAACGCACAGCAATGCGCTTAACTGCCCTCTGAATTGGCCTGACAACCATAGACATGAGGTGCTGGAAGACTGGAAGTTGACGAACGTGGTGCCACTGTTTAAGAAAGGTGGTAAGGACAAGCCAGGGAACTATAGACCAGTAAGTCTGATGTCGGTGGTGGGCAGGTTGTTGGAAGGAATCCTGATGGACAGGTTGTATATGTATTTGGGAAAGCAAGGACTGTTAGGGATACTCATCATGGCTTTGTGCATGGGAAATCATGTCTCACTAACTTGATTGAGTTTTTTGAAGAAGTAACAAAGAGGATTGATGAGGGTAGAGCAGTAGACGTGATCTATATGGACTTCAGTAAGGCATTCGACAGGATTCCCCATAGGAGACTGGTGAGCAAGGTTAGATCTCAGGCAATACTAGCCATTTGGATACAGAACTGGCTCGAAAGTAGAAGACGGAGGATGGTGGTGGAGGGTTGTTTTTCAGAGTGGAGGCCTGTGACCAGTGGAGTGCCACAAGGATCAGTGCTGGGTCCACTACTTTTCATCATTTATATAAAGGATTTGGATGGGAGCATAAGAAGTCTAGTTAGTAAGTTTGCAGATGACACCAAAATTGGAGGTGTAGTGGACAGCAAAGAAGGTTACTTTGGATTACAACTGAATCTTGATCAGATGGGCCATAGGGGTGAGAATTGGCAGATGGAGTTTAATTTAGATAAATGCGAGGTGCTGCATTTTGGGAAAGCAAATCTTAGCAAGACTTATACACTTAATGGTAAGGTCCTAGGGAGTGTTGCTGAACAAAGAGACCTTGGAGTGCAGGTTCATAGCTCCTTGAAAGTGGAGTCATAGGTGGATAGGAGTGAAGAAGGCATTGATATGCTTTCCTTTATTAGTCAGAGTATTGAGTACAGGAGTTGGGAGGTCATGTTGCAGCTGTACAGGACATTGGTTAGGCCACCTTTGGAATATTGCGTGCAATTCTGGTCTCCTTCCTATTGGAAAGATGTTGTGAAACTTGAAAGGGTTCAGAAAAGATTTACAAGGATGTTACCAGGGTTGGAGGATTTGAACTATAGGGAGAGGTTGAATAGGCTGGGCTGTTTTCCCTGGAGTGTCAGAGGCTGAGGGATGACCATATAGAGATTTATAAAATCATGAGGGGCATGAATAGGATAAATAGACCAAGTCTTTTCCCTGGGAATCCAGAATTAGAGAGCATAGGTTTAGCATAAGAGGGGAAAGATACTAAAGAGAACCAAGGGGTAACTTTTTCACGCAGAGGGTGGTACGTGTATGGAATGAGCTGCCGGGGAATTGGTGGAGGCTGGTACAATTGCAACATTTAAAAAGCATTATGATGGTGTATGAATAAGAAGGGTTTGGAGGGATATGGGCCAGGTGCTGGCAGGTGGGACTAGATTGGGTTCGGATACCCGGTCGGCATGGACAATTTGGACTGAAAGGTCTGTTTCCATACTGTACACCTCTATGACTCTGAGTGTATCAACCAATCCAGAAAAATCATAACAGATGGACTACAATGGTTCAATGAGACTGCTAATCATCATTGTCTCAATTAAGAGTGCACAGCAAATACTGGCCTTGCCAGTGACCCCCACATCTTATGAAATTATCTTGAAGCAACCTTTTAAATTCAGTTTGGCAAAGCTGTTCAAATGTTTCCATCTCTGAGCAGCAATTTTCAAGTGGCAACATCCTCTCATTTTAAGCTTGCTTTAGAAATGCTGACCCAGAAGTAGAAGACAGGATTTTATGACAAACCTGCAAGATACCTCTTTGATTTGTTTTTAAGTGCTTGACAACAACTCGCTAAATCTTTTTCTGATCTTTTCCCAGGCAGTTCCTTATTGTCTAACATGTCGTCCAGTGATGGGTTGTTGCCAGCAGGAAAATGTGAAAGTGAAGATGAAGTGATATTTGTGAGCGTATGTATTCTAATATTGTATGTTATTCCACAAAATTGTAACTTTTCCCCTCTGGTCTCTTGACCTCATACAGTACAATGTACAATACAATGTCCTTTTATTGTCACGTGTACTCTATTGTGGGAGTATGGTGAAAAGCTTTTTCGATGTCTGCCGCCTTATCGTGCAATTACCTAGGTAGGATTCTTGAGTACAGCAGAGGAATAAAGGTAGTTACATAACTTTAACTGAATAAGTTAAAAATAGGGTCAACATTACAGTAGGTAGAAAATTACAAAAACACATTACAGTGTACCAGCTCAGCGCAGATCCTCTGCACATGATCTGACTGCCCACACCAGAAACCAATCCAACTGCCATCTCTGCTCCCCTCCAAACCCCAGACTGCTCTGCACTGGCACTCAGCTGTTCTAAGGTAAGTGCCAGGAATGCTTCCCACCCCACTCCTATCCCCCATGCTTCTCTCCATCCAGGACTTGCTGCTTGCACACTGCTCCACGGCTGCTTCCATGCGTGCTGCTCTGGGACTTGCAACTGACGCTTGCCGCTGCTAAGGGGAGAGAAGAATAAAAAAGAGAATTTAAAAAATTACATGACATTCTTTGGGAGAAATCTCAAATTTGTTAAAAGGAGATGATTCATCTCTTCCCCTGTATGTTGTTGCTGTCTTTTTCCAGACACAAACACCCTTTGGGGAGGGGCGCAAGCTGGTGGGCCAGAAGGGTGCACTGCAACTATTTTTATTTCAATAACATACTTTATTCATAAAAAAGTACTGTTTACATAATTTGACACAAATGCATTTTGATTCTGTACAATATCGTATCAAGTAAATAAACATTTTTGAATTTGATTCTCTCCCAACAAACCAAAGGTATCTCTTACACATAATCATAAAGATGTACAGCACAGAAACAGGTCTAATTCGTCCATGCTGATCAGATATCCAAAATTAATCTCGTCCCATTTGCCAGCATTTGGCCCATATCCCTCTTAAACCCTTCCTATTCATATATCATCTAAATGCCTTTTAAATGTCATAATTGTACCAGCCTCCAACACTTCTTGCAGCTGATTCCATACAAGCACCAACTTTTGCATGAAAATGTTGCCCAGTAGGTCTCTCTCAAATCTTTCCCCTCTCACCCTAAACCTTGTCCTCGAGTGCTGGACTCCCCCTACCTAGGTAGAAAGACTTTGCCTATTTATACTATCCATGCCTCACTTGATTTTATAAACCTGAGGTTGAGGGGTGACCTTATATACTCCAGGGAAAACAGCCCCAGCCTATTCAGCCTCTCCCTATAGGTCAAATCCTCCAACCCTGGCAACATCCTTGAAAATCTTTTCTGAACCCTTTCAAGTTTTACACCATCCTGACAGGAAGGAGACCAGAATTGCACACACTATTTCAAAAGTGGCCAAACCGAAGTCCTATACAGTCACAACATGACCTCCCAACTCCTATACTCAATGCTCTAACCAATAAAGGAAAGATTACTAGGTGCCTTCTTCGCTATCGGAACTACCTGCGACTCCACTTTCAAGGAATTGTGAACCTACACTCCAGGGTCAATTTGTTCAGCAATACTTACCAGGACCTTCCCATTAAGTGTACAAGTCCTGCCCTAATTTGCTTTTCCAAAATACAGCGTGTCACATTTATCTAAATTAAAATCCATCTGCCACTCTTTGGCCCATGGGCCCATCTGATCGAGATCCCATTGTATTCTGAAATAACTTTCACTATCCACTACACCTTCAAATTTGGTGTCATCTTCAGACTTACTAATTATACCTTCTTTGTTTACATTCAATTCATGTTTATAAATGTCAAAAAGTGGATCCTGCAGCGATCCTTGTGGCACTCCACTGGTCACAGACCTCCAGTTTGGAAATCAACTCTCTGCCACCACCCTCTGTCTTGTATCTTCAAACCAGTTCTGTATCCAAATGGCTAGTTCTCCCTGAATTCCATGAGACTTTGCTAACCAGTCTATGACGAGGAACCTTGTCGACCACCTTATTGAAGTCCCATAGATCACGTCCATGGCTCTGCCCTCCTCAATCCTCTTCATTGCTTCTTCAAAAACCTCAATCAAGTTAGTGAGATATGATTTTCCATGCATAAAACCATGTTGACTATCGCTAATCAGTCCTTACCTATCCAAATACACGTAAATCCTGTCCCTCAAGACTCCCTCCAACTAGTTGCCCACCACTGATGTCAGGCTCACTGATCTATAGTTCCCTGGCTTTTCCTTACCACCGTTCTTAAATAGTGACACCACATTAGCCAACGTCCAGTCTTCTGGCACCTTATCTGTGATCCAGATATCTCAGCAAGGCTCCCAGCAATCACCTCCCTAGCTTCCTACAGAGTTCAAGGGTATACCTGATCAGGTCCTGCATGTCACATAGAGATGTTCCCTGAAACATTGTGAATTGGCGTCCTGTCTCCCCAGTGTAGAGGAGACCACATCGAGAGCAATGGACAGAGTAGATGAGGTGTTTGGATGTGCCGGAAAATCTCTGCCAGATGTGGAAGGATCCTTTGGGGCCTTGGATGGCGGTGAGGAGGGAGGTGTGACACAGGTTTTACACCTCTTGAGGAAGCAAGAGAAGGTGCCATGTGGGTTGGTGGGGAGGCATGGACCTAACGAGGGAGTTGTAGAGGGAATGATCTCTGTGGAATGCTGATAGGAGTGGGGTGGGAAATATATCTGGTGGATGTGTCTGATTGTAGGTGACGTAAATGGTGGAGAATAATGCGCTGTATCCAGAGATTACTGGGATGGAAGGTGAGGACCGAGGGTTCTAACCTTGTTGCGATTGGAGGGATAGGGTTCAAAGGCGGAGGTGCAGGAAGTGGAGAAGCGCAGGAGGGCCTTGTTGATCACAGAGGAGAAATTGCGGTCCCTGAAGTAGGAGGCCATCTGGGATGTCCTGCACTGGAATTGCTCCTCCTGGGAGCAGGTATGGCAGAGGCAGAGGAATTGGGAGGGAGGTGTCCGAGGAGGTCAAGGTGGGAGGTGTTCGTGAAGTTGATGAACTGTTCAACCTCTTATTCCCCACCACCACCACGCAACCCCCTGTGTCCTGCAGTTCCGCATGTAAGCCACTTTGCTGATCTTTGAGGGGTCCTGAATATTTTTATACAATCCCTTTGGATTCTACATAGCCTTATTTGCTAAAGCTATCTTTTTGCCCTCCTGGTTTCCTCCTTAAGTATACTCGTATTGCATTTATACTCTTCTAAGGATTCACTCGATCTCTGCTATCTAAACCTGACTTATACTTCCTTTTTCTTAACCAAAGCCTCAATTTCTCTAGTCTTCCAGCATTCCCTACACCGAGAGTCATAGTCATAGAGATGTACAGCATGGAAACAGACCTTCCGGTCCAACTTGTCCATGCCGACCAGATATCCCAACCTAATCTAGTCCCATTTGGCAGCAGTTGGTCCATATCCCTCCAAACCCTTCCTATTCATATACCCATTCAGATATCTTTTAAATATTGTAATTGTACCAGCCTCCACCACTTCCTCTTGCAGCTCATTCCATACCCGTACCACCCTTTGAGTGAAAATGTTGCCCCTTAAGTCCCTTTTATATCTTTCCCCTTTCACCCTAAACCTATGTCCTCTAGTTCTGGACTCCCCCACCCCAGGGAAAAGACTTTGTCTATTTATCCTATCCATGCCCCTCACGATTTTATAAACCTCTATAAGATCACCCTTCAGCCTTCGACCCTCCCGGGAAAACAACCCTAGCCTATTCATCCTCTCCCTATTGCTCTCATCCTCCAACCCTGGCAACATCCTTGTACATCTTTACTGAACCCTTTCACGTTTCACAACATCCTTCCGATAAGGAGGAGACCAGAATTGCAAGTAATACTCCAAAAGTGGCCTAACCATTGTCCTGTACAGCTGCAATATGACCTCCCAACTCCTGTATTTAGTGCTCTGTTCAACAAAGGAAAGCAAACCAAATGCCACCTTCACTATCCTATCTACCTGTGACTCTACTTTCAAGGAATAATGAACCTGCACTCCAAAGTCTTGTTGTTCAGCACACTCCCTAGGACCTTACCATTAAGTGTATAAGTTCTGTTAAGATTTGCTTTTCCAAAAAGCAGCACCTCGCATTTATCTAAATTAAACTCCATCTGCCGCCCATAGCCCATTGGCCCATCTGATCAAGATCTCACTGTAATCTGAGGTAACCTTCTTCGCTGTCCACCACACTTCCAATTTTGGTGTCATCTGCAAACTTACTAACTATACCTCCTATGTTCGTATCAAACTTATTTATTTATATAAATGAGGAAAAATAGTGGAACCAGCACCAATCCTTGTGGCACTCTTCTAGTCACAGGCCTCCGGTCTGAAAGACACTCTCCATCACCACCCTCTGTCTTCTACCTTTGAGCCAGTTCTGTATCCACTTGGCTAATTCTCCCTGTATTTTGAGATCTAACCTTGCTAACCAGTATCCCATGGGGAACCTTGTCAAACGCCTTACAGAAGTCCATATAGATCACATCCACCGCTCTGCCCTCATCAGTCCTCTTTGTTACTTTTTCAGAAAACTCAGACAAGTTAGTGAGACATGATTTCCCACGCACAAAGCCATGTTGACTCTCCCTAATCAGTCCTTGTCTTTCCAAATATGCCGCTCAGGATTCCTCCAACAACCTGCCCACCAGCGACGTCCGGCTCAAAGCAGCTTTTCACCCCAACAGGAATATATATGTTTGAAAACTTGTTTTCTAATTTTTGAAGGCTTCCCATTTTCCAGCCGTCTCTTTACCTGTGAGCATCTGCCCTCATCAGCTTTTGAAAGTTCTTGGTTAATACTGTCAAAATTAGCCTTTCTCCAATTTAGAAGTTCAGCTTTTAGATCCTGTCTATCCCTTTCCATCACTGTTTTAAAACTAATTTGAATTATAGTCGCTGGCCCGAAAGTGCTCCCCTGACACCTCAGTCACTTGCCCTGCCTTATTTCTCAAGACTAGGTCAAGTTTTGCACCATCTCTGGTAGATACATCCACATACTGAATCCGAAGATTTTCTTGTATATTTAATAAATTTGTCTCCGTCTAAACCCTTAACACAATGGCAGTCCCAGTCCCAAAATCCCCTACCATTACCACCCTATTATTCAGTCAGATAACTGAGATCATTCAAGATTATATTTACATACTTTGAGGTAGTAGGACACTCAGGCTCACAGAAATGACTTTGTCTTCTCTGAACTAACTTCTGGGACATCTGTTTGTTAGTAACTAAAATTGGACCAAGTGCCTCATGTCCAATCTATCAGTGGCCTGCCCTTGTCATTTTGGCAATAATGATTGCATAAAACTGTCTCTTCCTGCAGAGAAGTCTGATTTATTTGTTGAATTTTGTAATTTGTGATTGAACAACAATACAATATTTTCTCAGTTTGTTGAGAAACAATTTGTCTCAAACCTGCTATACAGGGTATAGTTCAAAGAATAATTGGTCTAGTTTGTGCAAATATGGATGCAGACCCTGGAATTTTTATGTAAGAGGATCCATTAACATTGGATGATGAGGCTGATTACCTGTTTCATGGAAGTTATTCATTTGTTTTGGAATATTATGACCTATCAAAATGTGAACAGGGTTTTTCAGAGAATGTGTTTGGATATTTGCATAGTAAACTGGAGGTTCTCAATACAAAGAGTAATTCTCCTGAACTTTGCAGGTCAGGATCAACCAGTCAAGGGAAAACCTGAAAGAGCTGCATAATTGTAATAACATTGAGTTAACACAATGCAGAGAAGTTGCTTGCTTTACTGAGTGCCCCATTCACTTGTTTTTGTTTGGATTCTGTTGGTCGTATTGAGTATTTTTCTAAATGGGTTGTTATAGTAGATTTTGTTTCTTTTCCCTGTCCTATTGGTCAGTTTAGGTGATGGATATTCTTTTCAAATTCCTGTTGCTCTCAAAACCTGGAGTATGTCGAGAAATTCCAGACGAATGATTAAAGAAGCTTTGGTTTCATGGAATGCAGGTTGAATAGATCTCACCTGCATATGTCAGCAATGTCAACCCTTTGGCACATCAGAAGAAGTGATGTTGGCTACATTTTCACTTTGGGTTCTGTGGAGTACTATTCTGTTAAACCAGCAGATATTGCCTTTTGAGAGATTGGAAATGTGACATGACAAGGGTGCGCAACCAGTGCACTAACTGATCAGTTCTCTTACAACTCAATCATTTCAAAAATGACTTGAAGTATTTTGTCCCCAGCAAGATGAAAGTTTATCCAAGGTTTTAATTCTAACTTTCGTCTTGAAGACATCCCTTTTGGATGCCTAAAACTCAGGAAAGATTTGCAAGGTTGCTTGAGGATATAGCATGGATAAAGGTTGAACATACATGTGGTAAATCATACTGTTGGGTAGTTTTTTAATCAGTCTGCTTCACTTGTGTCCTTTTCCCTTGCTCTTTACATCCTCAATAGAATGTGAAAAGTGTTGAGCTTGGTTATCACCTGCCAAAAATGGCATAGTGATGTGACCTGGGGAGATTGTTCTAAAATGCCAAACACAGCTCGGTGATCTGGTGCAATGATGCTTTAATTTAACCACTAGTGTTTGAATGCTGTCCTACTTCTTTTGGCCACAGATTTTGTTTTCTTCAACTGTGCCTTTAGCTGTTTGGAAAGCCTGGAACCTTTTTACCTTGTTTTCCTCCTTTTTCACAAGCCTTCATGCATTCTTCCCTGTTCTAATATCTCCTAACGTGACATGGTATCAGATTTTGACCGATAATACTGTGAAATATCTTTGACTTGTTCAAAATGTTAAAGGTGCTGTGTAAATGGAAATTGCTTAATGGTTTCTATGTATAAAAAAACTTCTTCGTTTTTCAATTCTATCCTTTAAAATTGACCCGAGTGCTCTTTGCACTTATTTAACAACATTAAGACGTGTTGATATGTTTCGTAATGTTTGCATCTGGAACCCCTGCCCCCAGTCTGTATCCTCTACCAATTAATTACCAATCTCTATCTTATTTCATTATCAATTTAAAAAAGAAGTCTTGGTCTTGGTGTTGCCATGATCATATTGTTATTTAAGTTAGCAACGTGCTTCACAGTTGGCAGGGGGATGGTAAGCTTCTCAAGCGATCGACTATTTATTGTGATCCCATTATATACTTAGTGTACAATGAAGACTTTTAATAAGCCAATTTTCTCCTCACAAAATTATTTAAAATTTTATCTCTCTTCTTTGTGGGTGTGTTGATGGTACAGAGAGGATAAAGACGCCAGCTGCTCCCCGCACTGACATTACTGAAATGGCCTCGTAGGGAGCACTGAATTTTGAGACACCAGAACTAGCGTCTGAGTAGGCCATTCAGCACCTTTTAGATCTGCTCCACATTCTCATAAGATTGTGTTCTCCACTCCTCATTATTCTCTGCCCCCTATTACCTGTAACTCCCTTGTCAATCAAGAATGTAGAAACATCACTAATATCTCCATGACAGCAGAAAACTGGGTTCTATTTCTCACTGTCTCACGGTGCAAACTTGTTTTGCAACTTTAATGAAATGTTTGGTCAAGTGGAATACCGGGGAATGAGTTTCATACAGAAAGCATGATGATCCGTGCAAGAAATTTGTTCTGAAATTAATACATGAGATAATTACTCCTTTCTTTTATGATTTAAAGGAGCAGCCATTAAGGCCAGTGTTAGAATGTATCGATCTATTGAGTGATGAAGACAGTGAAGGAAACGGTGCACCAAACAGGGTGAGTACTTGATTGTGCTAGTGATTATAAAGTGTTTAACAGGAACAAAGATATGTAAAACTACAGAATGTTCATTCCAAATTAATCCAACAAGGAATTCAGGAGAAACGTCTTTGCACAAGAGAATGTGGAACCTGCCACAAGAAATGATTGAGACCAGTTCCGGATTTGCACACATGAGAGAAAGGAACAGAAGGAAATGTTGATAATGTACAATGAAGTAAGATGGGAGAAGGATTATTTAGAGTGAAAATGCCATTATAGATGAATTGGGTCTGTTTCTACGCAGTATGTTTTAGAATAATAGAGTCATAGAGGTGTACAGCACCGAAACCGACCTTTGAGTCCAACTTGTCCATGCCGACCAGATATCCTAAATTAATCTGGTCCCATTTTCCAGCACATGGCTCAAATTCCTCAACTCTTCCTACTCATATACCCATCCAGATGCTTTAAATGTTGTAATTGTATCAGCCTCCCTCCACTACTTCCTCTGGAAGCTCATTCCATACACGCACTACCCTCTACATGAAAAAGTTGCCCCTTAAGTCCCTTTTAAATCTTTCTTCTCTCACCCTAAACCTATGCCCTCTAGTTCTGGACTCCTTTGCCCTGGGGAAAAGACCTTATTTATTTACCCTAACAACTCCCCTCATGTTTTTATAAATCTCTGTATGACCACCTTTCAGCCTCTGACACTCCAGGGAAAGCAGCCCCAGCCTATTTAGCCTCTCCCTATAGCTAAAATCCTCCAACCCTTGCAATATTCTTGTAATCTTTTCTGAGCCCTTTCAAGTTTCACAGCATCCTTCCTATAGGAGAGAGACCGGAATTACATGCAGCATTCCAGAACTGGCCTAACCAATGTCCTGTGCAACTGTAACATGACCTCCCAACTCAATGCACTGACGAATAAAGAAAGCATACTGGACGCCTTCTTCAGTAATCTATCTACCTGTAACTCCACTTTCAAGGAACTATGAACTTGCACTCCAAGGTTTTTTTTGTTCAGCAACACTCCCCAGGAGCTTACCATTAAGTGTGCAAGTCCTGATTTGCCTTTCCAAAATGCAGCACCTCATATTAATCTAAATTAAACTTTATCTGCCACATCTCTCCATTGGTCCATCTGATCAAGATCCCATTTTGCTCTTCATTGTCCACTATACCTTCAATTTTGGTGTCATCTGCAAACTTACTAGGTATGAAAATATATTCCTGTCAGGGTGAAAGGGAAGGTTGGTAGCTATAGGGAATGCTGGATGACTAAAGAAATTGAGGTTATGGTTAAGAAAAAGAAGTATGCATATGTCAGGTGCAGACAGGATAGATCGAGTGAATCCTTATTCTGGATTAGTGGTGCTGGAAGAGTACAGCAGTTCAGGCAGCATCCAAGAAGCAGTGAAATTGACGTTTCGGGCAAAAGCCTTTCATCAGGAAACGTTGGGCTTTTGCCCGAAATGTCGATTTTGCTGCTCCTTGGATGCTGCCTGAACTGCTGTGCTCTTCCAGCACCACTAATCCAGAATCTGGTTTCCAGCATCTGCAGTCATTGTTTTTACCTTGACTGAATCCTTAGAGTACAAAGAAAGTAGGAGTATACTTAAGAGGGAAATCAGGAGGGCAAAACGGAGACATGAGATAGCTTTGGCAAATAGAATTAAGGAGAATCCAAAGGGGTTTTACAAATATATTAAGGACAAAAGGGTAACGAGAGAGAGAATAGGGCCCCTCAAAGATCAGCTTGGCGGCCTTTGTGTGGAGCCACAGAAAATGGGGGAGATACTAAATGAATATTTGGTATCAATATTTACTGTGGAAAAGGATATGGAAAATATAGACTGTATGGAAATAGATGGTGACATCTTGCAAAATGTCCAGATTACAGAGGAGGAAGTGCTGGATGTCTTGAAACGGTTAAAGGTGGATAAATCCCCAGGACCTGATCAGGTG